>NC_061862.1:128184963-128784963 GCF_907164915.1 Impatiens glandulifera | reverse complement strand
GGTCGACTTTCCATCTTGAAAGACCGCAAACTCTACAAGAATCTACATTTTTGTCGTACTTCCAAAATAACATACAGTTATTCTTACATTCGTCTATCTTGTCATATTTAAGCCCGATATCAGTAATGAACTTTTTAATTTCGTAATTGGAGTTTTGCAATTGAGAGTCAATCAGTAATATGTAGTCTTTAAGTAGACGCAACAACATATCAAACGAAGAATTTGTTCATTGACAGACATTCTTTATGTGAATTAGTTTAAGTAGTGCTGATGATTTCGTTATTCGAGCACCTTCATAAAACAATTTTTACAATGGCCGTTTGGAATCATAAAACAATTTATAAAATCTATGCGCATCTTCAACTGGTTCATGGTTGTTCGGGACATCATTAACGTTGGAGAACATATCTTTTATAAAATCGTGCATATAACGTTCTTCATTGACCTCTTCATTAACTGTATTATTAATCTCCGTACTCAGATCGTTAAATTCCGGCACGGCAGCCTGTAAAAATTGGAAAAAATTCTAAGTGTTGGGAAGGGTTAAAACCGAAAGTTTTATTGAAAACTTTCGCAAATACCCCTTCCCAACACCTAGAATTTTTTCAGTTTTTTTTAAACAATGGTCAAAACCGAAGGTTTATTTGAAAACTTTCGGCTCTGACCCTTCTCAACACTTAGAATTTTTTTAGCTTTTTTTAAACAAGGGTCAAAACCGAAAGTTTATTTGAAAACTTTCGGTTTTGACCCTTCCCAACACTTAGAATTTTTTCAGCTTTTTTAAACAAGGGTCAAAACGGAAAGTTTATTTGAAAACTTTCGGTTTTGACCCTTCCCAACACTTAAAAGTTTTTCCAATTTTTACAGTGAGGGGTCAAAAGCGAAGGTTTTCAAATAAACCTTCGCAAATGCCCCTTTCCAACACTTAGAATATTTTCCAATTTTTTCAGGGAGGGTCAAAAGAGAAGGTTTTCCAATAAACCTTCACAATTACCAATGGTCAAAAGCGAGAGTTGTTCAATAACCTTTCGCAATTACCTATTTATTTTTACAAAGGTAAAAATATACCATGTTCTATAATTTTCTTAAATAAAGGCAATCTAATAAATAAAGGAAAAGAATTCATAAACAACATTAATAAACCAAAACCAAAGGATAATAATAATTCATAATTATGAAAGAAAAACACACCAAAATGTCATCATTTGTACGGAAAAGATAACACATAATTAATCAAACAATATAATCTACAAATTAGTAGATGTGGGGGGAGGAGGGGGTGGTTGATTCTGCCTCTTCAACAATTCAATTTTTTTTTCGAGATTCTCCAATTTTTACGCCATTTCAGCCATGTCCGCTTTAATTTCAGTAAGCAATTGGCCTCTTTCCGCATCTCTCAATCGGATTTGCTCCAATTCCAACGTAATTTTTCTCACCTCTTCCTCACATGCCGCAGTTTTTGATGCTGCTAGCAAATTCTAGTATTGTCGGGACAGTTTCTCTGGTGTACGCCGAATACTTTGCCATGACTCACCCATCCTAAATGCATTTCATATATATATATATATATATATTAATCTGTTGGGTCAAATTATTTTGACTAAGTGTTGAAATAATTTAACCAATGAGATTTTGATGATGAAATAATATATGAGTTTTGATACAGGTGTATTGAAATAATATGTCATAAGACTTGAATCTAATGAGAGTCATTAGACCGATTTTGGCTTTCATTGCATAAAATTAGACTTACAGTCTAACTCATCGGAGTTAGACGTGTAGTCTAATAGACGTGTAATTAGACGGATGGTCTAATAGATACACGGAATTAGACGTAAGTCTAATGCATAGAATTAGACGTACAGTCTAACTCATCGGAGTTAGACGTGTAGTCTAATGAATGCACGGAATTAGACGTAAGTCTAATGCATAGAATTAGACTTATAGTCTAACTCATCGAAGTTAGACGTGTAGTCTAAAGAATGTAAAGAATTAGACGTTAGTCTAATGAATGCACGGAATTAGACGTAAGTCTAATATGTTTGTAATTAGACGGGTAATCTAATTGATATTCGGAATTAGACGTACAGTCTAACTCATTGGAGTTAGACGTGTAGTCTAATATATTTGCAATTAGACCGGTAGTCTAATTTATGCGGAATTAGACGTGCAGTCTAACTTAGTGGAGTTAGACGTGCAGTCTAATAGAATGTGAAAGTTAGACGTACGTCTAACTCCTTCAGAAAAGTCTGAGATAGAACCGGAATTAGACGTGCAGTCTAACTTAAGGGAGTTAGACGTGCAGTCTAATGATTATTGGATAATTAGACGTGTAGTCTAATTAGTGAAAGTTAGACGTGCGTCTAACTCCTTCAGACAAGTCTGAGGTAGAACCGGAATTATACGTGCAGTCTAACTCAAGGGAGTTAGACGTGCAGTCTAATGGTTATTGGATAATTAGACATGTAGTCTAATTAGTGAAAGTTAGACGTGCGTCTAACTCCTTCAGACAAGTCTGAGGTAGAACCGGAATTAGATGTGTATTCTAACTCAGTGGAGATAGACGTGCAGTCTAATGGTTATTGGATAATTAGACGCGTAGTCTAATTAGTGAAAGTTAGACGTGTGTCTAACTCCTTCAGACAAGTCTGAGTTAGAATCAGAATTAGATGTGCAGTCTAACTCAGTGGAGATAGACGTGCAGTCTAATGGTTATTGTAATTAGACGCGAGTCTAATTCTATTAGACTAGGAGGTCTAATAGATGTTTTTATTTTAAAAGGAGATGACTTATTTCATTAGACTGATTTTCACAATCCGTCTAACTAAAATACGTCTAATGCTCAGTTTAAGCAGTACGCTTGAATCTAGCATTTCACCTACCCACATGCTATAACTGTACCCTACTCCACTTTCTAGTGAAGATTAGTACATCAGCTATATACATCCAATCAAGGAATGCCACGTAAGAGAATTTTCCTCACATTACCCGTTTTGCAGGTACATCACTGATGGAATATTCGCGCACTACCAGTTCTGTACGACCACGATCCTTGTGCTCAGAACCTGCTGTGTACAATGGAGGCTTTCCAATAGAAGAGTTCCACGTATCATTCTTGAAGATTCGACCGTTAGCTCCTGCTCTGTAATTAATCAAATCCTAAGGACAACGGACGAAAAAAACCTTTTGAGCCTTAACAATCTTGAGCTTTTGCCTTACGAACAAGCAATCTGATTTTGCAGAGAGAGACTACTCAATCATCTTGCTTACTGAACTTATTCTGTGAAGCTTCTTTCTGATTGTACTGTGTGTGAATCGAGAGAGAGAGCTAGAATCAAAACACTTTCGGTAATATCTCTCGAGATCAATTAGGTGAGTTTTATAAAACCTTCGGTAATATCTGTCGGTATAGGTCATTTTTTTACCAATGGCAACACACTTTTGAAGCCTTGATTGTCAAGAAATATCTCTCCATATGAAAGTAATGAAATAACTAGAAGTAATTTTTTTAGAAGTAACATCACTTGCCATATCAAAATCGGTATAACCAACTAAATCCAAACTTTGATTTCTATGAAAAAGTCTCAAACTTGATGTACTTCAAAGATATCTTAATATCCACTTGACAACTTCCCAATGTTCTTTTCCTGAATTTGAAAGGAATGTGCTCATAGTACCAAGAGCAAAATCAATATCTATTCTTGTACTAGCAAAGACATACATAAGACTTCCAACAACATAACTATAAGGAATATTCTTCATATCTTCTTTATGATCATCATTTTAAGTACAAAGTTTAAAGCTCGATTTAAACGTGTCGCTAGAGGTGTGGCTACACTATTGGCCTTCTCCATATTGAATCACTACAACAATTTTTTCAAAATATCATTCTTGAGACAACCGTAATTTCTTTGACTTTCTATCACAACTGATTCTGATTCTAAGAATCTGATTCGCTGGTCCAAAATCCTTCATTATAAAAGACTCCCCTAAGTCTTGTTTCAACTTATTAGTTCTCATAGCACGTTGACTAACAATAAGCATGTCATCAATAAAGTAAAAGAATAATAAAGTCATTAAGAGAGAAATTTTGCACAAACACACAATGGTTAGAAGTAGTCTTATTATAGTTGTATTCCTTCATTAACAACTCAAACTTTTTGTACCATTATCGTGGAGCTTGTTTCAAGCCATACAAGATTTTCTTTAAACTGTAAATACAATTATCTTTACCCTTGATTTTAAACCCATCAAATTGATCAATGTAAATATTTTCTTCTAAATCACCATAAAAAAGTTGTCTTTATGTCCATTTCTTTAACTTTCAAATCAAACTTAGCTTCCAAACTCAAGAAAACATTAATTGAAGTCATTTTAACAACATGAGAAAATATTCATCAATATTAGTACACTTTCTTTGACTAAACCCTTTGACAACCAAACAAGTTTTGTTTCATGGATCTAAAGTATGTTCACCTTGCTTCAGTTTATACACCCCACTTATTTTTACAAACTTTCTTTCCTTTTGATAATTCTAACAACTCAATTGTATGATTGTCATTATAAGCACAAAAAATCTACATACTAAATTTATAAATTTTAAAATAATTATTTTGATTATTTTTTAATAAATAAAATCAATATAAAATCAATATAATTATTTTGATAACTAAAACCTAAATAATTAAGGATAATGGACAAATAAAATAAATAAAATAATTTAGGATAAATTTTGTACTTATTTTATCTTAAATTTTGTACTTATTTTAGGATAAATTAAAGTAAATAATTTAGAATAAAATATGGTACCCATTTTATCCCAAAAATTAGTTATTTAACCCAAAATATACAAAACAATAATAAAATAAATTGGAAAAATATTTGTCATATTTATTTTATATATATATATATATATATATTAAAGATTTAAAAATAAATCCAGAAGGGTGAAAGAAATATCAATTTCAAACAAACCCTTAAAATTTTAAATAAAAAATAAAATTCACAATCAGGTGTAGTCGAAATTCGGGAGAATGACTACAGCTGAAACCGCAGCTATCAAATGAGCACTGTATTTTCATCCAATTCCTGGGAGTCATCTGCGTCGCCCACTGCAACGGAAAGAGCGCGCCCACCCACACAAGATTAGCTAACGCCCCATTTGCTGAAATGCAATGTAATGCTCGATCGCAAACGAAACACAACAGAGTGCTAACAGAACGTCCCACGTTCTCCAAATACGCCCGAAAAGACGTCGTTTCACCTAGATCATCGTCTTCAATGCGATTTCTGGATGAATAATCATTCGCAACCATCTTTGTTTTTTCAAAGATGTAACTCCACCTATATTCCACCATTTCGATTGATTCAAAAGGTGAAATGATTACTCTACCACGCTGATCATTTCTCTTACAACCCTAGGCTTAAATATGGCATAAAAGGGAAAGTTGGATTAAGAACAACTAAAATACTATTAATGACTTTTGACTGATTCAGGCCACTTGACTCTCTCAACCGACTTCGGCCTCCTTTGATAATTCCAAATCCAAGAGATAACATCTCAAGACACGAATCAAAAGTTTCAGAAAATCTACCATTGAAGCTCCAAGCTTCTGGATTTTTGGAATTTTCTTGTAAGGCCTTAAATCTTGGATCTAGACATCTCCAAAGCTTCCTTAAGGTCTAAGGAGTGTTCTCTAATTCTTGATATGCTTCCAATCAAACTTTAATTCATACTTGTATGTTGTCTGGTTGTTAGATTTTATGATTGGAAAACGATCCCACGATCATTTATGAGCTTTTTATAAAAGCCAATATCGATAAATCAATCTAAAACAAATAGAAACCCAAATTTGAATTTGGAAAAATTTAAAAAACGGGTTTTCTGCTCTTAGGCTAATCCTGAAGAACAATAGTTTAAAAAGGTTCCCAACATGTTTCTAATGATGTTGCACAACTATTTGGATTATTTGGATCATGTTTGATCAAAATAAAAAAATTAAAATAAATGAAATTTTGAGTTCTTGATTGGTCTAAATGAACAACTAGTGTTCATTTTTTGGTACCAATCAATCATATGAAGTATAAGGAAGCTATTGGAAATCTCCTTACACTTCGTTACAACTTTATAACCAAAATCTCGATTTTTGGCCCTAAACTATTTTTGATTAAAACAAACATCATCCGGGTTGAATCGCACCTTGAGATAATGTAAATAATGTTTCTATGAGCTTGATGAAGCTATCCAGGCCATTGGATCAAAGAATCTAAGCCTCCATCAAAATTACAAAACCTACAATTTTGATGTTCTTGAGGACCGATAGGTCTGACTGGTAAATTTTATCTAGGACCGAGAGGTTTAACTGAGGCTTTTTATCTAGGATTGAGAGGTCCGACCGATAATCTTGATCCAAGATCGAGAGGTCCGACTGATGTTCTTCATCTAGGACCGAAAGGTCCAACCTAGAAATCGAGTGTAGGACTGAGGAGCTCGCATCCAAGTGAGAACTCCCGAACCCAAGAATGATAACTTCCACCTAGGGTCGAGGCGTCCGACCGAGAATTCTAACACCCGACCGAGAATTATATCCAAGGATTGAGAGGCCCTAACACCCCGACTAATGGACTTCAACACCTTGACCGAGGTTCCTAAATCTGAACTGAAGGGTTCTTTACTATGACCGATGGCTCTTTAGCTGGACCGATAAAAACAAACTCAGGTCCAAGGACACCAGTCCTAAGGCCTGTTTGGTTCCAATTTTAAAACCCAAAATATTTTTTGTGATTTTGGAACCAAAAACCATTTTCTAAAAATTGCAAAAAATTAGAAAATAATTTTATGGAGATTTCAACAAAAACATATTTTGATAAATGCTTGTTTGAGATTTATGTTTAAGACGAATGCCTTTTAAACTAATGTTCTTCTAATATTTTTATCCATAGTCATCATGAGCAACATGCACCAACATTTAAAATTATTGTTACAATTATTTAAATACACAATAAAACCTATGCATGTCTTGGACCAGAAGAATATCGGGTTAAATTAAAAGGTTATACAACCGATTTTTAAAAACCAAATTTATAAGAAGATATCATTTTTAAAACTGGTATGGAGGATGAAGCATAAAAGTTATTTCCCGAGTATCACCGAACTACGAACTTAAATAAACTCTGACTAAAAATATGTTTGTACATGTATGCCTTTTTATTGATTTTTCAAAATAAATTGACGTCTCCTTTTCAAATAAATAATCTTTTAAATTAATTAGTTTTAATTAATAGATTTTCAAAAATCAAATTAAATTTAATTATAAAAAATGTAAAGATTATTTAAACTTGAACCCCAATTAATTATTTTTATAATTAATTTCAAAAGTTGTTAGGTTTTATTTAAAATATTTTAAAATAATATTTTATTTTTAAAAAAAATCCTAACACGCAAATCGATGTTAAAATTCTAGAACCTCGTACTTTTCCGAACCCAAAGGTTTTCCGGGGTTACAGTCATGTAATTATTGTATCTCATCTTTCGTAGTATCAATCCATTATTCATTATCAATAGCCTGTAATCTTCATATGACCTTAGCTCTCCACATCCGTCACCAATTTATATTCACTATGAGAATATCTAGTTGAAGGTTGTCGATCTCTCGTAGATTGTCTAAGTGGAATTATATGTAATTCATCTCGATCGCTAGTATCATTCTCCATGTGAACTTCATGTTAACCCTCATTATCATCCTCTTGCACCTGATTTCCTGTTGAAATAGGTGAATTAGATAATAAACTTTATCCAAATTTATCGACTCACATTTTTCCTTTAACTCATCGTCTTTAGCTTTATCACTTTCCTAATAGTCTCATCTTCAAAAAAGATAACATCAAGACTGTTAGATAAAATTAGACCGGTTAATAGAACTTAACACAAATAAACCTCCTATGCAGGAACAGACAAAGAACCGGACCGGTCAAACCAATGAACCGGTTGAGAAGCTCAACCGGTCAAACACCTAAACATGACCACACAAGAGAAGGCAAGATCGGCCAAAACTAAAAGCCGGAAACACCAGACAGCCGGTTATTAAGAAGTCAAAGGAATAACCGGAAGCCATCCGGTTGAGAACCGGAAGCCATTCGGTTAAAACAAATAACCGACCAGCATAAGAAGACACTTCGGGTATCTGTTGAGAATGATACCAAAGGAACAGACTGAACATTTCCATATTCATACAAGTCTGAGGACAGTCTGCAGGCTGCAGAAAATCGTCCTACAGGATCTTTCCACTTCGGGATAAATCAGAAAGGCAATCTTCCAAGTACAGACAACTGTCTAACTGATAGTTACCACATTGAGTAAAAGACAAACCTAGCCGGTTTGTCCTACACACTGGAAGAACAGACTACCAAGTCTGAAAGGTTAACCACCATGTCTGAATCACGGAACCTCTGCTCAGCCAATCAAATTCAAGGAAATGAAATATGACCGTTGGCATATTTCACCTATAAAAGGAGCAGTTGAAGAGAAGTAAATGTGGGACACAGTGAACAATTAATTTACAAGTGATAAGATTGTATTCTCTCTCTAGAAAAGGCTTAAGTGCTAAGTTGAAGTGTGTATTTACAATTTCGGTGTAAATTGTTCGGGTGTTATCGAGCAGGAAATAAGTCTCGATCGGATTGTATTTGTATTCCTTAGTGAATATCCTTCTCGCGGTTTCGAGAGTAAGGGGTGACGTAGGAGTTTTATCTCCGAACATCCATAAAAACTTGTATTTTTATTTACTTTCCGCCTGATTTACTTTATAACCGAGCTGTACTAACCGACCTACACCACTTTGACAGACTTTATACTATTTAAACCGAATCACCAAGTTACAAAAACCGACCCATCAATTTCCAAACCTGCCTTATACAAAAACCGGTTCTGCCTATCTTGTGAGTGTGCTGCTTCAACCTGAAACAAACCTCTTCCGCGCTTGAACCTGGTTCAAGGGTTTGTGACAGTTTGTGTAGTATTGAAACCCTGGTGTTAATCTCTAACCGGATTAATCACCACCCTTTGAGTGAGACGCGCTAACCGGCCCAACCCCGGTCCTCCAGCCGCGACCTAGATCCTAACAAAGACTTCTAACAAGTTTCATTACAACTGGATCATACATTTTGTATATGAACTCATATTGGCCATAACCCAAGAAGATGCACTCAGAATTTCACATCCAACTTTAATCTTTCAACCTCTAGAATGTGAACAAAATACATGCATCCAAATACTCGTAGGTGATCATAAAAAACATGTTTATTTTTTATATTTTATTTGGAACTTCACCATCCAAAACAACTGTAGGACTCAAATTAATAGCATGTACCACCATGTATAATGCTTCATCCCCAAAATACTAGGGAAACTTTGTTTTTGAAAGAAAGCATTTAATCCTTTCAATATTTGTCATATTAACCCTTTCTATAAGGCCATTTGACTCAAGAGTCTTTGGAGGTCTTTTCAGGTGTCTGATTCCATATTTTTTTACAGTATGCCTCAAATGGACCATAATAGTCACCACTATTATCACTACGAATGCATTTGATCTTCTTTCTACTCTCTCTTTCTACAAGAGCATGAAATTCTTTAAACTTGTTTAAAACTTCATCTTTAGTTTTCAAAACAACAATCCAAAGCTTCCTGAAATGATCATAAATAAACGTTACAAAGTAAAGAGAACCATTAATAGTTCGTACATTTAAAGATCCACAAACATCTAAATGCATCAACTCTAAGAGATTTGACTTTCTTGAAGGAGGATTATATTTGAACGATACTCGAGTTTACTTTCCTACAAGACAAGGAGAACAATTCTCTAAATCTGTCTCACTCAAACCTGAAATAGTATTTTTCTTAACTAGAAAATTCAACACTTTTTCACTAATGTGACCAAGTCTTTAGAGCAATAACTTGGAAGCTTCTTTACTTCGTACAACATTCACATTATTCTTACTTATCAAAGACAAAGTTAAATATAAATTTTAATACTTATCTCCTTGAGCTACAATTAGGTTACCTTTCAAAAGTTTTCATTTTCCAGAACCAAAGGGTTTAAGAAACTATCATTACCAAGCTTTTTAGTTAAAATCAAATTCAACCTCATGTCTAGAACATGTCAACATCTTTAATCAACAACTTCAACCTATTGCTAGATTCTAGACAAACATCTCCAATACCAATAACCTTAATTATATCATTATTACTCATCTTTAATACTCCAAAATTACTAGAAGTATAAGATTTAAAGTAATCTTTCTTTGGCGTAACATGTATGACAACTCATGTGTCAAACACTCAAGTTAACTCATCGCATACAAGGTTAATTGTATTCTCGTCTTGAATAGTGAAGAGATCATATGTAGTTACTAAGACGAGATCTTTACGATCATCTTTCTTTTTCTTAGATCAATTTGCTTAATTTTTGAGCTTTTACAGTCTTTATGTGTCCATTTTTAACACAATTGTAACATTAATTGCTTGTGTTTTGACTCTCGTGTCTCGACTTATCTTTCTCACCTCTACTATCATGTATTCAATAGTTTTCAGCAACAAACACATTTGACTGTGACAAAGAACTTTGAGATTTTCGTCTCAATTCTTTATCCAAGACATCTTGACCATCTCCAATGTTATTGCACCATTAAAAACAAAGTTACAAAGAGAAATTTTAAAAGTCTCTCATGAATCATGTAGAGTAGTCAATAAACAAATCCTTTGAACATCGTCTGCGAAGTTCATTCTCATTCTTGACATATAATCAAGAACACCCAGAAAGTCATTCAAGTGATCAACCATAGAAACACTATCACCATATCTCAAATGAATAATCTTTAAAGTAAAAATAATTTTTTATTTCATGACTTTGAAGCATAAAATTCTCAAGTTTACTCCTCAAAGTAGGTGCATTTGTCTCATGTTGTATGTCGTTATAAACATTCTTTTCAACAAGTTGACGAATGAAACCACATACATGTTCATGCTCAAAAGTCCATTCCTCATCATATTTGGATATGGGTTTTTCTCAATTAAGAAAATAGGTAAATGCAAAGATTTCACAAATATAAGATATTTTATTTTACCCTTTCAGATATGATAGTTTAAACCATTCAAAAAAATCATTTTGTTTGTGTTAATATTCATAAATCAATCACAGTAAAAAATGCTTAGAACTAAGCTCTGATACCACTATGATAGGATCAACTTAATCAATAGAGACGGGGGTCTGGCGATTGATGAATGCTTATGAAAAACGGTTTGAAAGAAATCTTGTTAGGGATTTAATTCACTTTTTATTCTACGCAAACCTTTGTAAACACTTGAAACAGAATCAAGTGCGGAAATATTTACATAGGTTTGAAGCTTAAGATGAAAAATGTGAAGATGACAGAAAAGAACAACACATCAGTTTGTTTATGGATGTTCGGAGTAAACTCTCTTATGTCGCCCCTTCTTCCAACCACCGGAAAGATTCACTATAATATGATTTGAATCAAATACAGTTTGCACACACTTAGCTCACTGTTGAACAGAACACACTCTGTTCAACTTACAAGATGAAGAATATCACTTAGTTAAAGGATGCTTTGATTCTAACTCTCTCTTGATTAACACACAGTAAAGACCGAAAGCAGCTAACAGTTTCTCGATCTCAAAATGATCAATCAAATTCTCTCTGTAATTCAGGCTTGTTTGCTCTCTTTGTTCTAGTAGTTTTTCCGTTGTCCTTTAGAATCTTTAAATATTAGAAGGTACCAACGGTTGAATCTTCATAATGATACGTGGCACTCTTCCATTGGAATGCCTCCATTGTACACAGCAGACTCTGAATACAAGGATTGTGGCCGTACACAGCACGTAGTGCGTCGAATATTCTTTAGAGATTTACCTGCAAAACAAGTAGTGGGAAGGATATTCGCCTACGTGTCATTAGTTAATTGGTTGCATCGAACTGTCGTACTGTTCTTCACTAGAAAGTGGAGTAGGAGTAGCGTACAACTATTGCACGTGGATAGGCGGGTGCTAGCTTAAACAATTGCTTAAGCAAAGCATTAGACGTATTTCAATTAGACGATCTCGTCTAATGAAATCAAACATCCCCGTCTAATAACAGAATCCATTAGACCACCTAGTCTAATGGGTTTAGACTTACGTCTAATTGCAATCACTTCAGACTAATCTGAAGGAGTTAGACGGCACATCTAACTTTCACCAGTTAGACTACACGTCTAACTTTCTCTTTCTATTAGACTGCACGTGTAATTACAGTTCCATTTCAGACTAGTCTGAAGGAGTTAGACTACACGTATAACTTTCACAATCCATTAGACTGCCCGTCTAACTCCACGAGTTAGACTGCACGTCTAATTACGGATTCATTAGATTACACGTCTAACTCCACGAGTTAGACTACACATCTAATTCCGAATCCATTAGACTTCACGTCTAATTCCGAATCCATTAGACTACACGTCTAATTATGAGTCTATTAGACTGCACGTCTAATTACAAGTCTATTAGACTGCACGTCTAACTCCACGAGTTAGACTGCACGTCTAACTTTGTGTATCCAATGCCAAATGGGTCTAATGAACCTCATTAGAACCAAGTCTAATGAAATTTGTTTTCAATACACCTGCATAAAAAACGATTAGACTCATATATAATCCATTCATCATTTCATCATCAAAATTCCAATAGTCAAACTATTTCAACACATGGTCAAAATAATTTGACCCAATAATTTCCCTCTTTTTTATGATGAGATTGAAACCTTGTATAGATAACAAATTAAGCATTCATCATATAAATGTAAACAAACCCCTATTCATATGCAAATATTTTTCAAACACACAACATTCGTTGTATCAAATTCATAAACACATAAATATGAGTTTTTCAGAAGAAACACACAAAACATTGTTCCAACAGTAACCGAAATAAATTCATAACAAAACATCATCAAAAGATCTTCAAAAACTTCATCTTAAATGAAAATAGATTCTATTCTTATCATCTTCTTCTTCTTAATCATTTTCTAGAAAGGATATTCTTCAACCTAGGAAGTCTCTAAGACTGCGGTTAGAGGAGGGTTAGAAACATCTCTTTTCCTTTTCTTAGACTTGAGCCTCTTCACTCTAAGAACATATTCCACAACCTTCTGGTTGTTCAGAGTTTTGGAAGGAAGGTGAAAGCTTTTACCGGGTTCATCCAGAAGGAAGCAACGGAAAGCGCCAAGAGGACCGTCAAATCCAAAGATAGTCTTCCGAGCACAGATCATTCTGACAAGGTTTCTGAAGAGGAAGCTTGTCCAGTTGACGGGCACACCCCTAGTGATAGCCACCATAATATCAAAAACCTTAGTACAATACTTGTAAGAGGATTCTTTGGAGAGAAGAGATTTTGAGATGATTTCGCTTAGAAGAGCAAACTCATCTTTCATGAGGTTTTTCTTCCCATGAATATCCATTTGGGGAGAATTAGAGAAGACTTTCATCATTGTAAACATGATTTCAGGAGGAGAAAGTGAAAACTCATGAATACCTACGTTGGGAAGTTGAAAAAACATACCGAACGAGCTTTCGGTGATACAAATCATCTGGCCCATAACAATCCCAACAACGATTTTGTCTTGATAGAAACTGACTGTTTCGAAGAATTCACGAACCAACTATTCGTGATAGAGATGATGAGGGGTGAGGAACTTTCGAAGCCCAGAGGCTTTCAATGACTCAAACAACTTGTACATACCAGGAGATTTCAACGTGGATACTGATTTGAAATCCACTTGAATAGATTTCGGTGAGAAGGAAGACATTTCGACTAGGTGAACAAGAACTAGACGATTCAAATTCTAGAGAGAGAGACTCAGATTCAGAAATACTCAACCATTTGAGCAATCCCACTCATTAAATATTAAAAACCTAGCGTGTAGTTAATATGCAATGATCATTCCTACCGTCAAAAGCTCAGATATCTGTTTCCAAGAGACGCAACATTTAATATTAATCATGAAAATACACAGTTAATACTAAACGTACATATTAAAGTTATCAGAAATATTATTCATTTTTCATGTATTGAGAGACACATGTCTTCAATCCTTTTAAGAAATGACTGATTTAATTTTTGGAGGGAAAAAGTACATGAACAAATACATAATCGACTGACAGCTGTCCAAATATCCAGAAGATGAAAGGTTCAATTTACACGAGTAGTTAGACGTTTATTCTCCTTTTCATATTTTCAACTTCTATTTAAAATCCGTCTATTAGACGTGTACGTCTAATTATGCAAAAACACCACGTGCAATACGCGTGTCTAGTTAGACGTGAGCATCCTTTTGCTCATGACGTAGAAACGTCTAACGTCTATTAGACATGTGCGTATAACCATGCAGGTTAAATAACCAAGACAAGTATTCTAGAGGAAGATTAAACTGCTAGAGTAGACGTACGTCTAAGTAGTTGTGTTTCTCAAACCCCTAATCCTTAGGATGTATTAAGACCGCTGTCTCCATATCTGTTCAGTTATATTTTGAACAATATGTTCTCAATTTATACACGTAATCACATCAATCAAGATCAACAAGACCTAAAATGTTTCTAAAGTGAGAAAACTTAGCTTCGGGCAGAGGCTTTGTGAAGATATCTGTCGTTTGTTGATCTGTGGGAACATATTCAAGACGAATCTGCTTCTAATTGACGTGTTCTCGGATAAAATGATGCCTTATTTGGATATGCTTTGTTCGAGAATGCATAATTGGATTGTAGGTGATTGTGATGGCACTAGTGTTGTCACATAAAATTGGAGATTCTTCAGCCTCAATCCCATAGTCCATGAGCTGTTGTTGAATCCACGAGAGCTGAGAGCAACAATTGCCAGCTGCAAGATACTCTACTTCAGCTGTAGACGTGGCAACTAATGTCTGCTTCTTGCTGAACCATAAGATTAGACGATCTCCAAGGAACTAGCATGTTCCACTCGTGCTTTTTCTATCAATTTTGCACCTTGCATAATCTGCATCTGAGAAGATGGTAAAATTGAAATTGGAATCCTTCGGATACCACAATCCCACATTTTGAGTTCCCTTTAAGTATTTAAGAATACGTTTAGCAACAGTAAAATGAGAAAATTTTGGATTAGCCTGAAATCTACCACAAACTCCAACGACAAACTGAATGTCTGGCCTACTAGCAGTTACGTATAGCAAGGATCCGATGAGTCCTCTATATGTTGTTACATCGACACATTGATAACCTTCATCTTTATCCAGTTTACTAGAGGAGCTCATTGGAGTAGCTACGGCAGATCAGTTCTCCATACCAAACTTTTTTAGCAGCCCCTTGGTGTATTTGGCCTGATTGAAGAGGGTCCCATTTTCTAACTGACGGACTTGAAGCCCAAGGAAGAATGTCAATTCTCCCATCATGCTCATTTCAAATATTTCCTGCATCAGCTTAGAAAACTTCTCACACAATTTGGGGTTGGTTGAACCAAAAATGATGTGATCAACATATATTTGAACAAGTAGAATGTGAGAGTCTTTAGTGAATCTAAACAAGGTTTTATCCACAGTTCCAATAACAAAATCATGATCAAACAAAAATTCAGTTAAAGTGTCATATCAAGCTCCAGGAGCTTGTTTCAAACCATACAATGCTTTGTCAAGCTTATAAACATGATTAGGTAACACATGATCTACAAATCCAGGGGGTTGCTCAACATAAACTTCTTCACTCAATTTTCCATTTAAAAATGCACTTTTCACATCCATTTGAAATACCTTAAATTTCTTAAATGATGCATATGCAAGGAATATTCTAATTGCCTCAAGTCTTGCTACATGTGCAAAAGACTCATCAAAATCGATACCTTCCTCCTGTCTATATCCTTGAGAAACTAAACGAGCTTTGTTTCTGATGACTAAACCATCTTCACTAAGTTTGTTTCTTAAGACCCATCTTGTTCCTATAACTGACTTATCAGTTGGTCTAGGGGTAAGATGCCACACTTTATTTCTCACAAATTGGTTTAACTCCTCCTATATAGCATTGATCCAGTCTGAATCAACTACAGCTTCACCAATTTTTTTGGGTTCAATCTGAGAAATAAATGTAGAATTGGTCATTTCATCCATCAGTTGACGTCTTGTCCTTCGAGGAGAGAAGGGATTTCCGATGATCAATTATGGTGGATGATTTCTGTTCCATCTGAAGTTGGATCCAAGGGGGTTGGTCATCTGAACGGGTGACTCCGCGACGTCTAAACTCTCAACATCTTGTTGAACAGAAGTTTGTACGACTAGTTGAACCTCAACCGGATCAGCCACTGGATCAGATAAGGCAATCCTCTTGTCCAGAGTTTCTTCTTCTTCACTCACAGACTCAAGACTTGTCGCTTTTAGTCTGTCAGCAAGATCAATGGGTTCAATGGATTTGCTCTCAACAGGCTCATCAAAAACTACATGGAGGGATTCCTCAACTGTCTGTGTTCTTTTGTTGTATACTCTGTAAGCCTTGCTTACTGATGAATATCCCAACATGAATCCCTCATCCGCTTTAGCATCAAAAGCGGTCAGATAAATCTTTCCATTGTTATGAATAAAACATTTACACCTAAATATCTTAAAATAAGAAACTGTGGGAATTCTCCCATAATACAGTTCATATGGAGTTTTATCAAAACGTTTGTTGATTATTGACCGATTTTGTGTATAGCAAGCAGTGCTTATGGCTTCTGCCCAAAACCTCTGAGGTACGTCTGATTCAACTAGCATAGATCTCGCTGCTTCCTTCAGAGTTCTCACTCTTCTCTCAGCAATGCCGTTTTGTTGTGGAGTTCTGGCGCTAGACAACTCGTGCCTAATTCTAGTTTCCTCGAGATAAGATGATAGGTATTTGTTAGTGAACTCAGTTCCTTGATCACTTCTATTGCATGCAATATTCAAAGATTTCTAATTCTGAATTCCTTTAAATATTCTAATCAAGTTTTCAGCAGTTTTATCTTTTGATGGTAAAAATGCAACCCATGTAAATCGAGAGAAATCATCAATAACAATTAGGGCAAATCTCATTCCTCCTATACTTTTTACGGGAATTGGACCAAACAGATCCATATGTAATAGTTCTAGGTAACGATTGGATTGTGATTTCCCTTTACTTTTGAACGATGATCTGTCCTGTTTACCCAACTGACAAGCAGTGCATATCTTGTCCTTTGAAAACTGAAGTTTGGGCAAACCAATAACTAAATTGTTTGAACAAATGTTATTGATGGTTTTGAAATTTAAATGGTTCAAACATTTATGCCATAACCATTTCTGGTCATTCTTGGCAATCATGCACATAGGATCAGAAGATTCTTTTTTCCAATTCATTTTGTATGAGTTTCCTACTCTACTACTAGTTAACATAGTATTTCCATTTTGGTACTTAACTAGGCATGCATGAGTTTGAAAATCAACTGACAAACTATTATCACATAGTTGACTGATACTAATCAAGTTATAGCACAAATTATCAACAAGTAGCACGTCATTGATGGTTAGGTTACCATGGATAATCTTACCCTTACCCATGGTCTTACCCTTCTTGTTGTCACCAAAGGTAATCTTATGTCCAGAACAATCTGCTATATCAGTAAGAAGCCCTCTATTTCTTGTCATATGCCTGGAACAACCGCTATCAAGATACCATACAGATTCTTCTAGCCCATCGTTTATTTATACCTACACAAATGAATATTTACAATCTTTTGGTACCCACTTTTAATTGGGTCCTTGGTCAGTCAGTCTCTTAGGAATCTGTTAGGATCTAGGTCGCCGCTAGAGGACCGGGGTTGGGCCGGTTAGCGCGTCTCACTCAAAAGGTGGTGATTAATCCTATTAGAGATTAACACTGGGGTTTCAATACTACACAAACTGTCACAAACCCTTGAACTAGGTTCAAGCGCGGAAGAGGTTTGTTTCAGGTTGAAGCAGCACACTTGTATGATAGGCAGAACCGGTTTCGGATGATGAAGGTTTGAAGATTGATGGGTCGGTTTTTGTAACCTAGTGATCCGGTTTGGATAGAGTTAAGTAGGTTAGAGCGGTGTAGGTAAGTTAGTACGGGTCGGTTAGAAAATGGAACCGGTAGAAAGTAAATAACAAGACAGATTTTATGGATGTTCGGAGATAAAACTCCTACGTCACCCCTTCCTCTCGAAACCGCAAAAAGGATATTCACTAAGGAATAAAAGTACAATCCGATCGAGACTTATTTCCTGCTCGATAATACCCTTACAATTTATACCGAAATTGTAAAATGCACACTTCAACTTTAGCACTTAGGCTTTCTCTTAGAGATAGAACACAATCTTATTTCTTGTGAATTAAATGCTCATTGTATCACTTATGTCTTGCTGTATGTCTCTCAATGTGAGTCTCATTTACTCTTCTTCAACTGCTCCTTTTATAGGTGAAATATGCCAACGGTCATATTTCACTTCCTTGAATCTTATTGGCTGAGCAGAAGTTCAGTGATTCAGTGATTCAGACCTGGCGGTCATCTTATCAGACCTGGCGGTCAACTTCACAAACTTGGAAGTCTGTTCTTCCGGTGTGTAAGACAAACCTGCTAGGTTTGATTTTTACTCAATGTGGTAACTGTTGGTTAGACAATTGTCTGTACTTGGAAGATCTCCTTTCTGATTTATCCCGAAGTGGAAAGATCCTGTAGGACTGTCTTTTGCAGCCTGCAGACTTTCCTCAGACTTGTATGGATATGGAAGTGTTCAGTCTGTTTCTTTGGTATCATCTTCAACAGATACCCGAAGTATCTTCTTATACTGGTCGGTCATTTGACTTGACCGAATGGCTTCCGGTGTGATTGGTTTAACCGGACAGCTTCCGGTTATTCCTTTGCCTTGTGGCTGATCGGCTGTCTGGTGTTTCCGGTTCTTAGCTCTGGCCGATCCTTTCTTTGTGCGGTCATGTTCCAAATGTTCCTAGTCGGTTTAATAGCTTGACCGGTTAGTCTTCTTAACCGGTCCATTTGTTTCTCCGGTCCGGTTCCTTGTTCCTGTATGGAAGGTTTATGTGTTAAGTTCTGTGAACCGGTCTAATTTATCTAACAATTTCTCCCTTTTTGATTATTTTATTTAAAATTATCAAAACCATGTAAGTTTGCAAACGTAGGCCGGTTCTTTATTTGACCGGATTTTTGAAACTAACTTGGGAGAATTTTTCGAAAAATTTTTCGAAAAATTTTGGAAAATTTTGTTTTATCTTAACAATTTCTCCCTTTTTAATTATTTTATTTAAAATTATCATAACAATGTAGAAATGCAAGTATAGGCCGGTTTCAAAAATAGCTTTATATATATAAATATAGAAATAACCGAAAATTGAAATAAACATAGTTTAAGAAAGGGACCCCCTATTCTGAGTCTGAGAAATTGAAGCCGGCCATCATATCCTTGGTCCGTTTTCTCTTAACCTGTTGTGGTTGACTGGCCGTATCGGAGACTCTTTGTCTTGTAGAACGCCCCGCCAGATGTTCGTCATCCTCATCTTCAGATTGCGGTGGGTCTGGATTTGGTTCGGTGTCAATAACCGTTTCGGTAATCCTTTCCAGTACCCCGGCTACTTGAGCCTTCTTTGATGTTTTCCTTTTCCGTTTTGCCGGAACCGAAGAGGAAAGGGCTGCCGTTTTCTTCTTCTTGTGAGCGGTTGCAAATTCTTCGAGCCCTTGTTTTTGTGCATTTAGCCGCTCTGCATCTTTGGCCGCTTGAACCGCTATGGACTTTGCAAGGTCCAGATACTTAGCCGCTGTGATTCGTTCGCGCTAGGCTATGTCTTCCTCAGATAGTCGCGGTGGCTCCTTTTCTATTCTTGCTTCTTCGTCCAGCGCATCCTGGACTTCCTTAGCCGCTCGGGCATTTGCCTCCACAACCGCAATATCCGCATTCACCTTGGCCTTGATTAATTCATCTACTTGTGCGGTGAGCGCCTTGAGGTCGGCTTCGAGCTTGTCGTTGCGGTCTTCAAGGCTCGCATTCTTGTTTTCCAGATCGGTGACCCTCCATCCTAGGTCCTCTTCTACCTCTGTGAATCCTTGTTCGGTTTCCCTTTCAAGCCGATCCAAGTCATCCTTTATCCCTGAGGTCGTATCATTCCAAGGCCTTGGTTCGCCGAAGATGATTGTTGCGCAAAACCGTTTCGTCCCGGTAATCAGCCTCGATATCTTTGATCTGGTCCTGTGCCTTGACGAGATTATTCATTGTCTTGTTGGCGAACCGGAGTGCCAGGCTCACGGTTTTCTTCATTTTCTCCTCTAATGGGTGAACCTTTGAGTCTGCGAACTCTTGAATAAGGGTCTTGACCTTTTCTTCAGTGACGCCCGGTTCTGAAACCCCAGGTTTTTCATTTTGAAGTTGCGTGGTGAGAGGAGTCTTCTTCCTTTCATCGGTTTCGTTTGTCACTGGATCCGCCCGAGGAGGTGTTGCACCATGATTCTGACCGTCATCGGTCTCAGAAGCTAGAGAGTGCGGTTTTCCTCGTTGTCTGACCACCGCCTCAAGCCGATCAATTTCTTCTGCGAATTCTCCTTTCGCTGTCTCAAGTTTTCCTAACACCAAGAGCTGTAAGTTAGCCTCCGGTGTTCCCTCGACGTACCTTTCCTTAATCTTCCGGATTCGTACGGTTAGCTTTTGTAGCCGAGCTCGCGGCCTCACAATGGTGCATCGGTCCAAGGCTTCGTGAAGGGTTTCGGCGTTTGTGAGGCTCATGACTGTTTCCTCTATTTCCTTCAGCCTTCTGAAACATTCTTCGTCGGTTAGGCCCGGTAACATGTGTTTATAAAGTTTGTTGAATCGGTACTCGTGCCATTCCCTGTATAATTCGCCGACCACTTGAACTCGCAGTTCAATGTCCTCCAAGATCCGGCGCGCTATAAAATCGGCCTTCTTTTGGTCGTCCTCCTCCTCCTCACTGCTGTCTGCCCCGGCCTCGGCGTTCTCAAGGCTACCGGCCGCACCGGTATTGCTGGGACTTATACCCAAATGCTCTTCATCATTCGGACCTTCTTCATCGGTTCTCTCAGAATCGGTTCGTTCAGACGTGGAAGCCGACTCTTACTCATCTCTTGTTTGTGATGGCGGTTCCGAGAATACTATCTTCTCCTTGCCCTTGCTTCCGGTCTTTTCTTTTGTCGGGGCAGATTTCTTGGCGGATTTCTTCCTTCGGCCACCTGTGGAACCGGGGGCCGGCTGCTTCCTCTCCAGGAAATGTTTGGATCTTATTTACCTTCCTGATGGGATAATGACACCAGGACCGGTGTTGATGTTATGATGGAGCAAGATTTTTCCAAGGGGGATGGCGTATCCCCATGACCGTGTTGAATCCGGTTTCACCATATCTTTCAAGTTGTGGAATATTTCCTTCGCCCAGTTCACTTTCGTACCTTCTATCAAACCGACTAGCATCTCGATCTTGGCCTTGGTGAGGCTGTTGTAATTTCCACCTCTCGCCTGAACTGACTTTGTGAAGATGTCACAAAGCGGTATGTACTCTGGTCGTAGTGTCGCTTTGTTACCGGATACTTTCACCGGTTCCTTGGTTGCTGAGAGAATCTGGCAGGCTGCCTCGAAAGTTGTTATATCCAGATCCATCAGGGCATCATGGCCGTCTGTTGGAAGGCGTAGGCTCTCCGTAACCGATTCTTCGGTTAACTCGAATTCAGTACCGCTGACAGTCGCGGTGATCTTGTCGCCAGATAGAGTTGCGGTGTTGAAGAATTCTTCAACCGCTTCTCTATATAGAACATGGGGACCGCCGAGAAAATACTCAAGTCCGGCTTCGGTTACTCGGTCAATAACTCCCTTTGCTGCAGGCGTGCCCTTTTGTCGGATTTCCTCGAAATCCACCTGAGTCATGTGTTTGAACAAAGCCGAATTGCGCCCCATCTTAGATGATTGAGAGAGTTTGAAAAACACGAGAGTAAATAACCGCTGAGAGAATTTGAGAGCTTACAGAGAGAAAGCTGTTTCGCGTGAGAGTGGAATGAAATGGCCAAGAGCCCCTTTTATAGGTGCGGTTTGGAAACCCAACCGTCCCATCAACATTTGGCGGGAGTTTTCCCTCCAAGCCGAATAGGCGGCAAACCGTGGGCGGGAAGCCAAAAGGCGGTAATTGAAACGGCGGCAAACGAAAAGGCGCCAATTCAATGGGCGGTAAGCCAAGAGGTGGGAAATTTGAGCGGGAGTTTTTGGCGGGAAATTTCCCTCCAAACTTATTGATTTCAACTTTGATGACGTAATCTCTCCTTTGAAACCGTTTGATGCTGCGGTTTTCTTAATTTAACTGGAGAGTTTGGTTATCAAAAGTTAACCAGTTATTTTGAATAAGCAGAATTTTGTAATCTTTTGAGTTTAAGCGGTTTTCTTTGAGACCGGATAGAGAGCGCGGTTACTTCACAATGTTAACCGGTTACTTAGATGTATATTCAGATTTTTAAGATGACCCGGTTATTTAGACTGAAATAGGATTATATTGAAAAAACATTGCAGAATATAAACCGAAGAGTAGATCGGTGTGAAAACAGACATACATAAGATGGAAAGAAACAACTTATGTAATAACTACCCTAGAAAACCTTTCTTCCACCGCATCTATGTCAAGGATGTTCGAGGGGGATGCCGGTGTGCCCGGTCCAAATTCTGGCCGGTACTTGAGAATAAGCCGACTAATGTGAGGAGCATAACCGAGACCTTTCTTGGTTAGCACCATGTTTTTCAGGTTCTGAAAAATGACCGTTGACCAATTTATGGCCGTGTTGCTAACAATGTGGGTCATGATGTTGTATGTGTTCTTAGAGTACCGCTGATTTGGAGATTGACAAATGATGGACCGAGTTACGATCTTAAGAAGGAGTTGGGTGTGATGAGCGAGGCGGGTTTTTACCCTATAGTTTTCCACCAGAACATCGGTTCCAGAGAAGAATAGTGCGTGATCATATGCCGCAATTCCTACCTGGGTTGGAAAGTCAGAGAACCCTTCTGTGGGCAAGTTGAGCATGTGGGCAAATTCGGCTTCATCAAGCCAGAAAGTATGGTCTCTCACCGTAGAGACGATGTAGTTACCTCTGATGCAAGCACTTCTGAAGAACGTCTTGACATCCTCAATGAGTATGGGACCGGATTCTTCGAGAAAGGTTCGAAGGCCGGTGTCAATGAGAGATTCAAACATGATCTCCTTTCCATGATCTCCGTCCCAATGTTCCATGCATGAGTCGAAGTTGATGCTCAAAAAATTTCCCAGAGTTCTGCTCGGCATGATTCTAAATTTTGATAGTAGATAGAGAGGGAGTTTAAGATTTGAGATGTGTTAATGTGATTAGGAAATGTCTCTTTATATAGATTCGGTTTTGGAGGGAAAGTATTAGCATTGAATGTCAGTTTTGTCTCATTGGAGAAGAGAATCTTTATGTTTCCAAGGTTCATTGGGAAGAGGCTGATTGCGGAGCTCGAGGTAGGTGTTAGTTGAAAAGTAACCAAGTTAGTTGGTATTGATTACTTATGTAGTTGGGGGTTACCTCATCAATTAAATATTCCTTTTTCATTAATGCACCAACATAATGGAAAGTAGTCAAAAGAAACCGAGGAAATCATAGATAAAACCGAGGAAAACATAAAGAAAACCGAAATGATCACAGTGATGTTGGATAAAGATATACCCGGTGCGTGAAGCAAAATGACCGGGTGTAGGAAGGAGTAACTTAGTGTTCGTTGGAGTTGACGACACCGTTGGGGTTGTTGCGGCGATTCCTCCTACTCCAAGCCCTTTCAAACTGCTCATAGAAGAAGTCGGTTATTTCCTTAGTTAGCACTTGAGCTTGGTTTAGACCTTCTCCTGGACAGGTCGGTACTCCAAGTTCAACAAGTAGGCAGCTCAGTTGGGGAACGAGGCCGACTGTTCGAACGCCAATCATCCAGATTAGAATGTCGAACAGTACCCTTGACCAATTAACCGGTGTACCGGTGGTGATAGTAGCCATCATGTTGAATGTCGCGGTACAGTAGGTGTTCGTCACATCTCTCCCTAAAATGCTTCGACCTATCACGTCATTGAGGAGCTGATATTCAGCTCTCAAGAGTGATTTAGTACCATGATCATCGACCGGTTGGTTAGATCGTGCAAAGGTGAGGGAGATCTCGGCCTTCAGGTCGGCCGGAACATTGAGATCTGTTAACCCTTGCTTTGGCAGGCTGAAACACCTAGCAAAGTCATTCTCGGTGAAGTCAAAGACTATACCTCCAACTTTTGATTGGATGTGGGTATCGAAGTGAGGAGTTCCCCTGAACACCCTTGCATTATAAAGGAATTCCAGGACAGATTCAGAGTATATAGTCTGCTTGTCATCCAGGAAGTACCGAAGACCAGTGTCTTCAAGAGATTTGATCACTTTGTACACATCATAGTGTTCGGTGCTCAAGGCAGATTGGAAATCAACTTGAAAGATGTTAGGAAACTGAGACATTTTGTCTTAGTGTGAGAATGAGCTTTTGTCTTGTGAGTGTTTTGGTTAATGTTTGCTTCTCTTAAATACTAGTTGGGGGAGTATCCTATTATCCAGGTATTACATGTGATGATATCTATTAACTGCAAGATAAAAGGTATTGCATGAAATAGGCATGTTTGTAGTCTAGGGTGTTGGTCATAGACCTGGACCATGAAAGATATCAGATCTTCACGTCTTTTTAGGTGCGACCATTTTACTTTGAAAAGGCAATGTTTCAGAACAGATATCTTTAAGCACTGATAGTTATTCCACTTTTGTTTGAATTTCAAATAATCTAAGATAACCTATTTCCGAACCGGTCAGTTATCAGCTGTTCATCCCGATGCGGTTATTTGGTGCATGCACCAAGTAGCCGGTCGGTTTATTCTGTCTGATAAGCCGGGCGGTTCTTCCATAGATACCAAGAAAATTTGAAGTCCAACAGGTTAGGAGGAACTACCGGTTTTGTTTGTCCGAACCGGTTTCCCTTTAAGCATCCTTAGGAAGGATCTGACTAATATCGGTTAAATCGAGAGTAAGTCTGAATTGAGAGAACTTAGCTTCCTGTAGAGGCTTGGTGAAGATATCGGCTACTTGTTGATCAGTTGGTACGTATTCTAGCCGGATATGCTTCAGCATGACATGTTCTCGGATGAAGTGGTGCCTTATGTCAATGTGCTTGGTTCTGGAGTGGAGAACCGGATTGTAGATGATTGCTATGGCACTCGTGTTGTCACAGAAGATCGGAGACTCTTCGGCTATGACACCGAAGTCCGTCAGTTGTTGTTGGATACAAAGAAGTTGTGAACAACAGCTTCCGGCTGCCAGGTATTCAGCTTCTACGGTTGATGTGGCCACCGATGTCTGTTTCTTGCTATGCCATGAAACAAGCCGGTCACCTAGGAACTGACATGTTCCGCTGGTGCTTTTTCTATCAATCTTACAGCCTGCATAGTCTGCATCTGAATAACTTGTTAGGTTAAAGGAAGAGTCCTTTGGATACCACAGGCCGACATCAGGTGTTCCCTTTAGATATTTCAAGATCCTCTTTGCGGCTGTGTAGTGGGATTGTTTTGGATTTGCTTGGAATCTTCCGCACACACCGACTGCAAATAGAATGTCCGGTCTACTCGCTGTCAGGTATAGCAGTGAACCGATGATACCCCGGTACGCGATCTGGTCTACCGATTGACCCTCATCATCCTTGTCCAATTTAACCGATGGCTCATTGGAGTAGCCGCTGAGGAGCATGTGTCCATCCCAAACTTCTTTAGAAGCTCCTTGGTGTACTTGGGTTGGCTTATGAACGTTCCTTCTTCGAGTTGTTTAACCTGAAGACCTAGGAAGAAACTTAATTCTCCCATCATACTCATTTCAAATTTGTTAGTCATCAGAGTTGAAAATTTATCACATAACTTAGGATCGGTTGAACCGAAAATGATATCATCTACATAGATTTGAACAAGGAGGATATGTTCCTTCTTTTCAAATTTAAACAACGTTTTATCCACCGAACCGATGGTAAAGTCATGTTGTAACAGAAATGCGGTTAGTGTGTCATACCAGGCTCTAGGTGCTTGCTTTAGACCGTATAAAGCTTTGTTTAACCGGTATACATGGTTTGGAAACTCAGCACTTTTGAAACCGAGTGGTTGTTCAACATACACTTCTTCTCGTAAATCACCATTCAAAAATGCACTTTTAACATCCATTTGAAAAACCTTAAAGTTTTTGAAAGCAGCAAAGGCTAGAAAAATCCTAATAGCTTCAATTCTAGCTACAGGGGCGAATGATTCTTCAAAATCAATGCCTTCTTCCTGTTTGTAACCTTGCGCCACTAATCTGGCTTTGTTCCTCGTGACCAAACCGTCCACATTGAGTTTATTTCTAAATACCCATCTTGTTCCTATGACCGGATGATCTTTCGGTCTAAGGACTAGGTACCAGACTTTATTACTCTCAAACTGGTTTAGCTCTTCTTGCATTCCCAAGATCCAATCCGGATCTGACAATGCTTCATCTATTCTTTTCGGCTCAATCTGGGATATGAAAGCGGAATTAAAGTATTCCTCCAGAAGTTGACGCCTAGTTCGAACAGGTTCTGAAGGGTCACCTATAATTTGCTCAGGAGGATGTTTAGTGTTTCTTTTGAGGTTCAGTTCAGGGATGTCTACCAAATTACCGTTTACTTGATCAAGGCTACACATATCGGTAGGCTGAACAAGATTGTCAGACCGACCGACTTCCTCGGTTTGAACCGGGGTGTCAGCTTCCTGTCGTGGGACAGCTTGATCCGGCTGGGTTTCAATATTACCCATTTGGTCATGGACAAACCGCCTGAAAACCGAAGTTTCATCTTCACTATCAGAATGGATATTGTTGTTTTCCAATCTATTGTGTAGATCAAAGCATGATGCAGTATTACTTTCAACCGATTCATCGAAAACCACGTGAAGTGATTCCTCCATGGTTAAAGTTCTATTGTTGTACACGCTATATGCCTTACTTACTGCTGAGTAACCTAACATGATCCCAGTGTCGATGTTTGCATCAAAAGCAGAAAGATATGTTTTACCATTTATATGAATGTAGCATTTACAACCGAAAATCTTGAGGTACTTAAGGTTGGGAACCCTGTTAAAATAAACCTCATATGGTGTTTTGTTATGAAACTTGTTAATTAAAGACCGGTTTTGTGTATAACATTCAGTGTTGATAGCCTCAGCCCAAAATTTCTAGGCAATACCCGAATCGGCTATCATGGACCGTGCGGATTCCTTGAGAGTCCGGTTTCTTCTCTCGGCCAGGCCATTTTGTTGAGGAGTCCTAGCACTAGACAACTCGTGTCTAATGCCGGATTCATCAAGAAATGCGGTTAAGGTACTATTGGTAAATTCGGTACCTCTATCACTTCTAATGCTATTAATGCGAGTTGATTTTTCATTTTGCAAACGTTTAAGAAGTGTGATCAGGTTTGATGCGGTTTCACGTTTGGATGGTAAAAATATTACCCATGTAAACCTAGAGTAATCATCAATAACTACCATGGTGCAAAGCATACCTCCTAGGCTGATGACCTGAATCGGTCCAAATAAATCCATGTGAAGAAGATCTAAGCATCGGCTAGATTGGATATTTCCTTTACTCTTAAAGGTTGACTTAGTCTGTTTACCCATTTGACATGCTGAACAAACCTTATCCTTGTTAAATATTATGTTAGGAATACCTTCTACTAGCTTTTTACCACGAATGTAGTTTAAGGTTTTCATGTTTAGATGGTTCAGTCTCTTATGCCACAGCCAGGGTTGATCAGTCTTAGCTATCATGCATATAGGGTGTTCTACCTTAGTTTTCTAGTCTACCTTGTAAATATTACCTAACCTATTTCCGGTTAGCAGTATAATACCTTGAGAATTCTTAACTAAGCATGCATGTTTAAGAAATTCTACCGTGTATCCAGCATCACACATCTGACTAATGCTTAGTAAGTTAAAACGTAGATTTTCTACTAGAAGTACGTTATCAATAGTTAAGTTACCATGGACAATTTTACCCTTGCCCACAGTTCTACCTTTTGAGTTGTCACCGAAAGTGATTAGTGCACCGGTTTCTATTCTGATGTTGGTTAGCAAGTTGTTGCTCCCGGTCATATGCTTGGAGCAACCGCTATCCAAGTACCATTCAGAATTTCCTAGCCGTTTCATTATATCCTGCAAAATGTACATATTTACAACTATTTGGTACCCACATTCACTTGGGTCCACATGCGATTAGTCCCTTGGGTATCCAAACCTTGACAAACCGGACAGCCTTCTTTGCTAAGGTTTTAACCGTTCTTTTGGCATTCGGTTTTGGGTATCTCGGTTTTTCTACGAAAGTCTTAAATAAGGGTGATCTTTGGTTTGACATATGCGGTTGAGGATTGGCTTTCCTATTTTTGAGAAGGTCGGCTTTTCTTTTCTCAGGGTCAAGCCACTTCTCAGAGTCGGTTGGACCAACATAGTTGTAGTTTAGTTTTTCTTCCGTATAGTATGCGGTCAACTCTTCTTCAGCGGTTAAGGAGCTTTTAATGAATCTTATAAGAGGAAGGTTACTCCTTGTAAACTTTACTTTTTCTACGGGTTTTTGGTCTTTGGATCTATCATTTATGTATCCTAAGCCGAACATGCAAAAAGGATGTCTGTAATGACTACACATTTTCTTTACCATATCACTAGATCTCTTATATGCGGCCATCTTATACTTGAGTCGTGCATTTTCTTCTTCGGTTAGTTCTCTAGCTGGTTCACTAGACTGTTCGGTCCTAAGTGGTGGTTCAGGTTCTGACTCGGTTTCTATGCTAGGGATTTCATCAGGTTCTATGATCTCTGGTTCGGTTATAACGGGTACCTCTGGTTCTGTCGGAATGGGTACTATAAGATCGGTTCTAAGGTTGAGTTGTTTAGGTAACATGGCTAGTAGGTTCTTATACTCTTCTACCATATCATTCAATGCATTGTATAACTCATCTTTAGTAAATTCTTCACAAGGAGAGTCAAATACCTGTTCCTCGTTTGCCATGAGACATGTGAGTTCATCATCACTGTCACTGTGAGCCCATAGACTTCCTCCATCATCGGCTATCAGTGCTTTCTGAACTTCACTTCCTTCACCGGTTTGTTGATAGTTGTTTCGGTTATATTGGTTATCCGATTTCCGGTTATCCCTCCTCGGTTTTCTACATTGCCACTTAAAATGACCCAAACAGTTACAGTTATAATACCTTACATTGGATTTATCACCATAGTTGTAGTTTGTCGGTTGGCTTCTTTTCATGAACCTCCCAAACTTCTATGCAAGCATCGCCATGGCATCCTCGGTGAACTGTTCGGCGGTTCTGATTGGTGCAGGTGCAGGAGCAACCGGTTCTGTGGATGTGATCAGTGCTCTGGTTGAGGTTGAGGCCGAAACTTCTTCTTCAGTCCTAGATCTCATTTCAAACTCATATGCCTTAAGATCTTCGAATACATCATGCAACTTCATCTTGTTTAGGTAGTTTGATTCCCTCATTACCATTGTCTTTATGTCCCATGCACTTGGAAGAGATCTTAGTGCTTTCATGATAACCTCCTTGTTGTCATACCTCTTACCAAGAGTTGCTAGCTCGTCTAACACACCAGTGAACCGGTCATTGTACTCTTTCATTGTTTCTCCCGGTTTCATCTTGATGCTTTCAAACTTCTGAGTGGCTACCATTACCTTATTTTCCTTTGTTCTTTCGTTTCCCTCAAAGATCTAAATAACCGTGTCCCATGTCTCCTTTGCGGTTTTGCAGTCTCTGATCTTGCAGTATGTGTTTCTGTCCACACTGTTGGAGATCCGGTTTCTAGCATGGTTATCCAGGTTATTTCTTCTCCTGTCTTCAGCTGTCCATTCCTTTCTATCCTTATCAATGATTATCGGTCCTTCGGCCAGAATGGACTCCATCTCATCATCCAAGGTGATTAATAGTAGGTGCATGCGTGCCTTCCAGTTGGAAAAGTCATCACCTTCTAGCATTGGTGGCCTATCGAAAGACATGCTTGCTTGAGTATTGAAACTACTTGGCTCTAATACCAATTGTTAGGATCTAGGTCGCCGATGGAGGACCGGGGTTGGGCCGGTTAGCGCGTCTCACTCAAAAGGTGGTGATTAATCTTGTTAGAGATTAACACCGGGGTTTCAATACTACACAAACTGTCACAAACCCTTGAACTAGGTTCAAGCGCGGAAGAGGATTGTTTCAGGTTGAAGCAGCACACTTGTATGATAGGCAGAACCGGTTTCGGATGATGAAGGTTTGAAGATTGATGGGTCGGTTTTTGTAACCTAGTGATCCGGTTTGGATAGAGTTAAGTAGGTTAGAGCGGCGTAGGTAAGTTAGTACGGGTCGGTTAGAAAATGGAACTTGCAGAAAGTAAATAACAAGACAGATTTTATGGATGTTCGGAGATAAAACTCCTACGTCACCCATTCCTCTCGAAACCGCGAGAAGGATATTCACTAAGGAATACAAGTACAATCCGATCGAGACTTATTTCCTGCTCGATAATACCCTTACAATTTATACCGAAATTGTAAAATACACACTTCAACTTTAGCACTTAGGCTTTCTCTTAGAGATAGAACACAATCTTATTGCTTATGAATTAAATGCTCATTGTATCACTTATGTCTTGTTGTATGTCTCTCAATGTGAGTCTCATTTACTCTTCTTCAACTGCACCTTTTATAGGTGAAATATGCCAACGGTCATATTTCACTTCCTTGAATCTGATTGGCTGAGCAGAAGTTCAGTGATTCAGTGATTCGGACCTGGCGGTCATCTTATCAGACCTGGCGGTCAACTTCATAGACTTGGCAGTCTGTTCTTCCGGTGTGTAAGACAAACCTGCTAAGTTTGTCTTTTACTCAATGTGGTAATTGTTGGTTAGACAGTTGTCTGTACTTGGAAGATCTCCTTTCTGATTTATCCCGAAGTGGAAAGATCCTGTAGGACTGTCTTCTGCAGCCTGCAGACTTTCCTCAAACTTGTATGTATATGGAAGTGTTCAGTCTGTTCCTTTGGTATCATCTTCAACAGATACCCGAAGTATCTTCTTATACTGGTCGGTCATTTGACTTGACCGAATGGCTTCTGGTGTGATTGGTTTAACCGGACAGCTTCCGGTTATTCCTTTGCCTTGTGGCTGATCGGCTGTCTGGTGTTTCCGGTTCTTAGCTCTGGTCGATCCTTTCTTTGTGCGGTCATGTTCCAAATGTTCCTGGTCGGTTTAATAGCTTGACCGGTTAGTCTTCTTAACCGGTCCATTTATTTCTCCGGTCCAGTTCCTTGTTCCTGCATGGAAGGTTTATGTGTTAAGTTCTGTGAACCGGTCTAATTTATCTAACAGAATCCATATTTGAGTTATTCTAATGGATTTCCCATTTTGTGTTGTGATTAATGTGTATGTTTTTAATTTAGCAGACGAATTTCTGCTAGCCACTAATCCCTTAGCTTTTGAAGAAGACTTTCTTTTAAAGCTCCTTGACTTTGAGTCAGGTTTTGGATTGCCAGACTTTCTAGCTGCTTCTAATTTATTCTTCAGTCAGCTAACAGTCGGCATGACATAGATAATTTCATTCTTAACAACTACTTCTTCGTGAATAGGATCAGATTCACTATTAGTCAAACTCCCTTTAACAAAACTTATTGGCTTAAGCTTGTCATTTGTTGAGTTTGACGTTTTGCAGGGCAGGTTAGGATCATTGCTGTCAAATCCTAAACCAGATCTAGATCCAGCAGGTCTTAACATACTGATCTGATGTTTGACAGCATCTATAGACCTTGTCCATGCACTGACAACATAGTTTAACCTCTTGTTTTCAGATGAAAGAATTTGAATCTGTTCTTTGAGCATCTCATTCTCAGATGAGATCTATGCTATGTTTTTATCAAAAAATATTTGATTCAAATTCTTTGTTAGAAGAAAGAACAGTTGATTCATATTTTACATTCATTTCGTAAAAAGTGTTAGTTAACTTTTTGTACTCAATGACCATTTCATTTAGTGCATTAGTTCACTCTTCATTTGTAAATTCTGGGGTAGTGATGGCATTTACTTTGGATTGGTCATCTGCCATCAAATATGTAACAACTTCAGTCTCTCTTTCGGTAGGAGACTCCTCTGAGTCGTTATCAGCCCATTTGGATTTGTTTTCAACACATATGAAAATTTTCTGATCTTTCATTGCTTGAATGTTTCTACCATAAATCTGAGTAAGCTTATCCCATATCTCTTTAGTAGAGGAACATGACTTGATTTTATAGAATACATTCGTGTTGATCGACTGATACAGAATATTCCTAGCAACTTTATCCAGGTTGTTGGTCATCTTGTCTTCTATAGTCCACTCACTTCTTGGCTTCCAAATCTTTATGGGGCCATCAGTAATGACGCTCCACATATCACAATCAAGGGCAGCCAAGTGAGCTTGCATTCTCATCATCCAGTATTCACAGTTATCTCTTGACAGAATAGGGATCTCATTGATGATTGACATGATTCAGGATCTTTGAGCTTGAGAATAGAAACAAAGCTCTGATACCAATTGATAGGATCGGCTTAATAGATAGAGACGGGGGTCTGGCGATTGATGAAGGCTTATGAAAAACGGTTTGAAAGAAATCTTGTTATGGATTTAATTCCCTTTCTATTCTACGCAAACCCTTGTAAACACTTGAAACAGAATCAAGTGCAAAAATGTTTACTTAGGTTTGAAGCTTAAGATGAAAAATGTGAAGATGACAAAAGAACAACATAGCAGTTTGTTTATGGATGTTCGGAGGAAACTCTCCTACGTCACCCCTTCTTCCAACCACCGAAAGGATTCACTATACTATGATTTGAATCAAATACAGTTTGCACACACTTAGCTCACAGTTGAATAAAACACACATTGTTTAACTTACAAGATGAAGAATATCACTCAGCTAAAGGATGCTTTGATTCTAACTCTCTCTTGATTAACACACAGTAAAGCAAGAAAGTAGCTAACAGTTTCTGGATATCAAAATGATCAATCAAATACTCTCTGTAATTCAGGCTTGTTTGCTCTCTTTGTTCTGACAGTTCTTCTGTTGTCCTTTAGAATCTTTAAATATGAGCAGGTACCAACGATCGAATCTTCATAATGATACGTGGCACTCTTCCATTGAACGCCTCCATTGTACACAGTAGACTCTGAATACAAGGATCGTGGCCGTACACAGCAGGTCATGCGCCGAATATTCTTCAGTGATTTACCTGCAAAACAAGTAGTGGGAAGGATATTCGCCTACGTGTCATTAGTTAATTGGTTGCATCGGGCTGTCGTACTGATCTTCACTAGAAAGTGGAGCAGGAGTAGCGTACAACTATAGCACGTGGGTAGGCGGGTGCTAGCTTCAAGCAACTAATTAAGCAAAGCATTAGACGTATTTCAATTAGACGACCTCGTCTAATGAAATCAAACATCCCCGTCTAATAACAGAATCCATTAGACCACCTGGTCTAATGGGATTAGACTTACGTCTAATTGCAATCACTTCAGACTAATCTGAAGGAGTTAGACGGCACGTCTAACTTTCTCTTTCTATTAGACTGCACGTCTAACTCCATGAGTTAGACTGCACGTCTAATTACGGTTCCACTTCAGACTAGTCTGAAGGAATTAGATTACACGTCTAACTTTCACAATCCATTAGACTGCACGTCTAACTCCACGAGTTACACTGCACGTCTAATTACGGATTCATTAAACTGCACGTCTAACTCTACGAGTTAGACTGCGCGTCTAATTCCGAATCAATTAGACTGCACGTCCAATTCCGAATCCATTAGACTACACGTCTAACTCCACGAGTTAGACTACACGTCTAATTACGAGTCTATTAGACTACACGTCTAACTCCACGAGTTAGACTGCACGTCTAATTCCTCCAGTTAGACTGCACGTCTAACTTTGTGTATCTAATGCTAAATCGGTCTAATGAACCTCATTAAAACAAAGTCTAATGAAATTGATTTTCAATACACTCGCATCAAAAAAGATTAGACTCAAAATAATTTGACCCAACACACTATGTTGGGAATAAAGCGGAATAATCACTATTCTATAAAAAAAAAATAAGTTTCAAACAAATTTTCTTATTAAAGAATAACTTAATAATTAGGTTCCTATAATTTTAAAATATTTTTTTTGGTTAATGATAACTTTAGTTAATACATTTGAAGTGTGGATAAGGTTAGTTAAATAATATTATAACAGACCCTTATGGGAGGATTTTCAAATAATGCCAAAGCAAGGAACGCATTTATTCAGCCTTTTAAAAATTGATGTAATAATATGTTAAGAAAATTTTAACTAATAACTAAAAAATATTATAATCACACATATTTTTTATTGTTTAAATTTAATTTTTTTTTCTAACTCTATCCTCTAATTATAATTTTATAATTTCAATGTTTTATTTCTCTATTATTACTTTTTAAAATTTTATTATTTATTATTTTTCTACTTTTTCACTTTTTATTATTTTTATTTTATAATTGTATTTAATTATAATAATAAAATATAAATGTAACATATTTTTAATAATAATATATATATTATTAATTTTATAAAGGATGAGAGCCCCACGTGTTGCTCCTCTACTTGGTCCACACGAACTCGTCAAGATTCAGTTGACTTCGACTGCTAGGACGAAAGAACAACAGAAGCAATCTAATTTCTTATGGAAAAAAATGAGTTTTTCAATCACACATTCACCATCTCCCATATCCTTATTTTAAACTGTTAAATTAGAGAGTCAGAGTAAAAGAAAACCAAAAGACCATTTTTTGGTTTCCTCCGTTTTGCAATTAATATTTATAATAAACGTTTATTTTCTAAATAAAATATATTTCAAATCATTATATTCATAATTAATTTAATATATCACGTTTCCATAATCAATTAACCATGGTTAATTATTTTATTTCATAAATAAAATATTATTTCTAATTATTAATAATATCTAATATATTATTAATAATTGGATTTCATTCTCATTAATCTATTCTGTCAACTCTAAGTGTGTGACCTCATAGGACCCAATTATAATAGTTATGGGTTTAACCCCATTAATCGTAGTTGGCTTCTAGCAAAGCACTACGACTCCTAACATAATCAGATTAAATTATCACTGTTAATTGTCCTATCTAAGTTTAGTCATTTCACATTAAATTAAAGGACATATTTCCTTCAATCTTTATAATCATCTTACTTTTTCTTAGATGTATTTGCTTCATTTTTGAGCTTTTACTGTCTTTATGTGTCCACTTTTACCAAAATTGTAACATTAGTTGGCTTGTGTTTTGACTCTCGTGTCTTGACTTATCTTTCTCACCTCTACTATCATGTCTTCCCCGGTTTTCAGCAACAAACATATTTGACTGTGACGAAGAACCTTGAGATTTTTGTCTCAATTCTTCATCCAAGACATCTTGGGAAATCTCCAATGTTACTACACCATTAAAAACAAAGTTACAAAGAGAAATTTTAAAAGTCTCTCATGAATCATGAAGAGTAGTCAATAACCAAATTCCTTGAACATCGTCTTCGAAGTTTATTCATATTCTTGACATCTAATCAAGAACACCCTGAAAGTCATTCAAGTGATCAACCATAGAAACACTATCACTATATCGCAAATGAACAATCTTTTAGAGTAAAAATAATTTGTCATTTCATGACTTTGAAGCATACAAATTCTCAAGTTTACTCCACAAAGTAGGTGCATCTGTCTCATGTTGTATGTCGTTATAAACATTTTTTTCAACAAGTTAACGAATGAAACCACATACATGTTCATGCTCAAAAGCCCATTCCTCATCATATTTTGAGATGGGTTTTTCTCAAAACAAAAAATAGGTAAATGCAAAGACTTCACAAATATAAGATATTTTATTTTACCCTTTCAGATATGATAGTTTAAAGCATTCAACAAAATCGTTTTGTTTGTGTTAATATCCATAAATCAATCACAGTAAAAAAAATGCTTAGAACCAAGTTCTGATACAACTATGTTGGAAATAAAGTGGAATAATCACACTTGTGATAATTAACTTTTCCCACTTGATTGGATCTTTAGGAGCGAGAAACATCAAACATAAACGACATAAGAATACTAAGAATTTAATGTGTAAAATCCCCTCAAATCTAGGAGTGACTTTCATCCGAAAGAAGTTTCAATATAATCAAATGTTAAACAAGAAACAAATAAAGATAAGAACATAAACAAATAAAAAATTTCACTATCTCTAAAAGTATATACTAGATGTCTCAGATATGTTTTGATAAGGTCGTTTCTTTCTACTTGTATAATATAATGATGACAACTCAAGAGTATTTTTCCTATAAGACCGTCGTGTCCCTATTTAACATAAATGTCCTTCTAAATTAATTAAAAAAAATTTATTATATAATTAGGAGCCAAATAAACAACCCAACACACACCAGGATCAAATTTCAACCACTTTGTTCTTTCATGTCTTAGCTGATGCCACAAACCAAAGCTTTAAGCCGAGAAGATTAAGAAGCTGGGTTGAGAGTGTTGTAATAACTTCTTATAATATCTCTATTCTATAAAAATAAGTTTCAAACAAATTTTCTTATTAAACAATAACTTAATAATAAGTTCCTATAGTTTTTAAATAATTTTTGTTGGTTAATAATAACTTTAGTTAATACATGTGTGGATAGGGTTAGTTAAAAATATTATAACCGACTCTTATGGATTATTTCTTACTTATTAAAAAAAAGAGGAGTGACAGGGGAGGGAGGGAATTTGAGGGAAAGAATAATGTGTCACTACATCACTAATTGGATAAATGATAAAATTGAGAAGGAAGAGAAGAGCGAAAAATTTTGTTATTCTGTCTAATAAAATTGCACCACGTCATTCTCTCTCCCATCTCTTTTTCAAATAATGCCACAGCATAGAACGCATTTATTCCGCTTATAGTTATGCCTTTTAAGAGTTGATGTAACACGACAATTTTAATTAATAAATTAAAAGAAATTATAATTAAACAATTTTTTTTTGTTTTAAATTTAATTTTCTCTATCACTCTATCTTCTAATTATAATCTTATAATTTCAATTTTATTTTTTCCTCTATTATTACTTTTTAAAAATATTTATTATTTATTTAAAATTAAGTTAATAAAATATTCAAATTATTTTAAATAAAAAAAATTAATTTATAAATATATAATTAAATAGTAAATTTCATATTACTGTATTGATAATTTATAAAAAATAAATAAAATACTTAATATTAAAAAGTATATATTTAAATATTTATAATATTAATTATTATATATTATTCAAATAAATATATTTGTTTTTCTTTGAGTTGGCTACAACTATTCTAATCAAACCAGATCTCTTTCTCGCTCGGACATCCGAATCAGAAACCATGGCGTTCTTCCTCAACAAAGCCACTGTTTTCCGTTCTTATATTAATGTATTATTGCTCTGAACTCTATATTTCTTAACAAGTTCGTCAATTTCCTTTCAATTTTGATATTCATTTTTTTGTCAATTGCCAAACAGAAGACGGAAAATGCTTCATCTCTCTCTCGTCGCGGATTCCATGTTGAACCAGGGCTTCGCGAGAAGGCTGTGAGTTCTGTGTAATTGATCTAATATTTGTCGACCCATCTTTATTATTTGACCTTTAATGAATTGTAGGCTGAATTAGACTTCAAAGAATAGCTAAATGGAAAATTTTGTCCACTCTCATATCAATATCCTTACCCTTATCTTTTCTTGACTGAAATATCATATGATAAAATGAAATGTATGAGTAGAGAACCTAGATGAAGTTTGATATATAATCATTATATAATGTTTAGATTTGTCCTTAGCTTCCCAATATGACATGATTTGTTAATATCTGTTTTCTTACAATGAAGCTCTTAGCTGAAGACCCAGTCTTAAGTCGGTTCAAGTCACATAAGACAGGTGTTCGTGTAATCAAACGGATAGGGGATGTTCTCACCATCGTTGTTGTGGCTGGTAAGTTTCTATTTCGACTGTTCTTGGACGTATTGTTTGTTTCAACTAGCTGAAATTATTAATGAGAGTTTAACATCTACTGCTTCCTTGAGCTTCCAAATTAATGTGTTCTTTCTTACAATCAGAGTTGTCTTCTACACGTTTGATATATGTTGGTTTTATTCTGTAACCTTATCAGCATCCTTTTTGTTAACATTTCAACTTTATATTGCTCTGAATAGCTTTCCCTTTCTACTGCTTAATGTCTTAAATTCAATATCTTACTTTTGTTACCTTCATTTAGAGTGGAGGATTAAAATGTTAAATGTTGTTAGATATAGAGCTTGAAGGGCCATTGTCCATCTTTGTTAAGTAGTTCCTTCTGGAGCACCTACTTGGAATGATACTGCTCATTGAGCTTGGTCTTGTGATTGTGAAGTATTCCAACTCCCTCTTGACATATTTTGCTCATAGTGTCCTACTACAATAATTCCAAAACAATCTTTATTGCTATTGCTGATGTTGCATAAGACTTGAATTAGTTCAAGGAAGTTTGTTTTGGATTAAGTTAGTAGGCATTAATTTATCAAGAAAATCACCTTTCTGATATGCATCTATTGTATTATAGACACAAAGGTGTAGCAATGTTTGCGTTTATAAACATATTGAACAGTCAAATTATCATGTGTCCAATGATTTAAGAGATCTCTCAATCTTGATAGTACATGATCACATATTTTATGAACAGACTTGATCCTGGTACAAAGGCGCTTAACATAAAGTCATCATCCATCAGAGACTCGCCTGACTTTACTTTGAACAATGTTTTCCTTATTTATGATTCATGCAATAAAGTGTTAGCTGTAAATAATAATAAGGAACTTATAATGATCAGGAAGATTGAAGAGTATTATTAGGTTATAGTAACTTTTTAGGTAATGGACTTAAGGTGTGTTCCAATCCTATTGACCCGTGATTTATGTATCATGTTTAGTGGTAAAATAAGCTTAAATATCCATATTATCATCAAGCAATGTCATGTAATCAATCCAATTATTTGATGAACTTAGTTAAGCTCAACATTTCAACGGAATAGGTTTGGGGACTGTTTTAAAATGCTGTCAGCATCCAGTTTCCAAGTGATTATATTTAGTATTCAATTTGTTACTTCTTAAATGCTAAATAGTTCTACATTGATATTAGGTACAACTTAAGTGCTAAACAATTGACTAAGTTGATCAGAATTTCATCACATAATTCTCCTAATCAACTAGAAATAAATAAGATACAGTAGTCCATTTGAAAATGAATAAGAACCAAAATCTAGGCAGCTTCTTTTACCTGTAAGCTGAGCATAGGATCTTTTACCAAGTTATTTTTTTGCGGAAAAGTGGTTATTGACGTTAATGGGTTACTTGATCTTTGCTTCCCAAATTTGATCGTGTGATTTGAGCTCCACAATAATAATGGGTCCTTCCAATCATTGCCCAAAAACGAGGTTTTTGAACAACCTAAAGTTAATTTTCCCAAGCCTTCAAAATGACACCCAAATCCAAATTTTGATGAGATAAATTTAGTAGGGTTCTCAACTTTTCATTACAGCTCCATTTGGAAACACATTTATCTATTTATTTTGTTTATACATCTGAATCTAGTTGCAAAAACATTTGGAAACTAAACTCAGTAACTAAAAATTCATAAATTTATTTAAATTTCATCTTGTCATGATTACCACTCTTTCATCTGCTTTCTCACTAATAATTCCAAGCTGCATTATTGTTTTTCTTACATGTGTTGAATTCAGGGTGTTGCTATGAGATCTATGTGAGAGCAGTAATGCGAGAAGAAGCTCGGAAACAATCAAGTAATGCATAATGAGAGGAGTGAGTCTCCTCCCCGGTCTTGGCTAATTTCTTTTCTGCTTTTGTTTCAATCAACAACAGCAGGACAAAATTAAGTTCTTAATAAAGTTTCTTGTATAAGATGTTTTGTGTTATCCTGCTTGAAGCTTGAAGATGATAATTGTCAATGTACTACTTTGATATTCACTTTATTTTTCCTCTTTTTTCTTTACTTAAAAAATAATGATGGTGTAAACTCGATTGAAACTTGAACTAGGTTACCACTATTTTTTTCCTCATACCCGATCCAGGTATTCAGCACCAAACCATCAACGGCATCATGTTCTTCTATATATAAAAAAATACTCTCACAACATACTCATTTATTTGAACTGGATAACATTTGGTTGAATATAGTGAGAAAATACAATATTTCTTGTCACCAAAATATTTAATTTTGTCACGCTAATCTATATATTATAATAATGTTTATTACTAGGTTACTGAGTTCTCGCACTTCATCGAATAACCGTGAGAGTAAATTAGTTTGGTTATGGGTTGATGTTTTATTTTAACTTTGTATAATGTTAAAGAATGATGTTTGTTTGAGTGATTTATTTTGAACGTTTAATCATATAAATTATATATTAAATTATAAATATAAATTAACAATTTTAAGTGATTTATTAATTAAAATGTTTATTATACATCATAAGACCAATGTTTAAATATTATGATGGGTAAAATTGAAATAATTATAAAAATTTATATGAATAAATAATGGGATGATTAGTTTATGGAGGTGATTGATTAGTAGGAACAAGGGATATGCGATGGTTAAATATTTGAATGAGGTAGTTGGTTAGTCGATGAGGCCGGTAACAATGAAATGGTTGAGTACAATATTCTTGGAGTGAGGTCATGAGATAAGTATTGAGAGTTCGATTGGGTACAATGAAATATGTGGTGGTTAATATGTGAATAGGAGATGGTTAGTTGGCGGAAGTAATTATAAAAATTGGGTAATGATGAGATGATTAAGTACAAAATGCTCGGAGTAAGGTCATGAGATTAAGTACTGAAAAGTCAATTGAGAAACAAGAGATAATTGTGGTTAATATGTGAATGAGTTTGTTGGTTTAACCGAAGTAAGATGTCACTAATATGATGAGATAGTTCAGGTGTAAAATGCTCAAAATGAGGTAATAAGATTAATTGGGAGATATAGATTTGGGAACCAAAGATAATTGTGGTTAAATATGTGAATAAGATGGTTCGTTGACCGAATTGATGTTAAAGAGATTAGTAATTATGAGATCTCCGAGTACAAAATCTTTAGAGTAAAGTCACAATACTAAGTACTGAAAGGTCGATTGACAACAAGAGATAATTTGTTGGTTTAACTGATGGGAAGAAAAATCAGTAATACAATGAGATAGTTGGACATAAAATGCTCGGAATGAGGTTACAAGATAAATAATAATAGGTCAATTGAAAAAACATAGATGAAAAATATGTGAATAAGATTTTTAATTAACCGAAGGGAGAAAACATGAGTAATATGATATAAATAATTGGATATAAAATGTTTATGAGAGAAATTATATATATTTGAAAAATATAATGTTTTGTATTTTATTTATACCATTAACCGTACAAATGTATAATAAAAAATATTCTTGCTAGTTAATTTAATGTTATTAACTTAATCAGTTTAAGTAATACTATTTTTTTATAAATACAAGTTTAGTTCTAATATATCATGACAATTTAATTAAATTATTTGGTTTGCATAAAGTTTTATGTACTGTTTTAAATATTGATGTGTTAAAGAGTTTTCATTGCAAGAAGATATATGAGCCAAAATGTCACGACTGATCAACAATTGACAGACTCAAGCTGAATATGGCCAAACTCAACTCACATGGAGGATTACAAGTTCGGTAGTGAAGTACCATCTCAATACTAGATTTTTAATTTACCTTTACCTTACCTACCCTATAACCGAGCCACTTCCCAGATACAAAAAAAACTAATATTTCACAACATTTTTTTGATATCCAGACCTCTAAAAGAAATCAAAAGTCATTTGAGAGAAGCAACAACTTCTTCAAATTCTGAAACTCGATTATTTCTCTTGGAATTGAACTGGTTAATGAATTTTACAAGAGATCCAGTAAGATTCTATGCGCGGAAGTAGATCTGAGATTGATCTATTTGAGTATAGAAATTGAAGAACAAAAAGATTACAAAACAGCGACTGTCAACTGTGGACAGGCGAACTGTACCTCCGGAGAGGATTAACTTAATTAGGAAATGCCCTTTCCATCGTGGTCAGAACTTGCCCCTAGGGTCTAACAGTTCTCGAGTTTGTTTGAGCACCAAGTCACATTCTTTTAGGTTAATGGGCTTGACCTTTCTATTAAAGGTATCGACCATTTGGTTCTAGTAAACCTGAGTTTTACATAACGCATTCAACCGATGGTCTTACATTAACGTCAATTAGTCATACCGAGATTTTATCTAGTCTTCTTCAATGACCTGAGATTCCAAAAGAACTCTTAGTTTACATATTTCAATCTCAATGGGTTGTACGACATCCATACCGTATACTAGAGAATAGGGAGTTTCGTATGTCGATACTCGACCATTAGTACAAATATCCCCATAAGGCAAATGACAACTTCTCATGCCAATCCTTGTATGTGTTAGTCATCTTTTTAATATCCTAATCACATTTTGTTAACTACTTCGACCGTGCCGTTAGTTTGGGGTCGATAAGGCGATGATTTGTGGTGTTCAATTTTAAATTTTTTGAGTAAGGATAACATATTTCCTTGAAAGTGTCTCCCATTATCTGAAATAATGGCATGAGGTACCCCGTATCTAGCAATGATATTGATGCGGATGAACTTTGTCACTTGAGTAGATTTCATAATTTTGTAAGACACTTCCTCGACCCATTTTAGAAAAATAGTCGATAACTACGAGTATGAACTCATGTCAATTTGACGCATGAATATAATTTTTTCCAAAGACATCAATGCCCCATGTAGAAAAGAGCCATGTTGATGTCATACTGTAAAGTAAGGTTATTGGGAGTATGTTTTAAGTCAACATAGATCTTACATTGGTGACATATCTATACATATATAACACATTTATGTTCCATATTTTGCCAATAATATCCGAGATGGAGTATTTTCTTGGCAAGGGCTAGTCCATTCATATGTGGACCACATACTCCTGCGTGTACTTCTTCTATGATCCGTCGTGCTTCAGGACCATTGAATTAAAGCATGTTTTGATTATCAAAAGATCATATGTATAGCTTGTTATCTATCCAAGCATAGTCTCTTCGTTCCTTAGCCCATAAATGGGACGAATATTCTCCATACTAAATGTATTTTTGAAGACTATCGAACAATTGTTTGGTGGGCACTTGCATGGAGGTTACCACTCAAAATTTCAAATTGGGCTTCTATTTCTTCCGGATTATTAGATTTTTGACCTTTATTCTAACAGGGATTTGGGTTATAGCATCTAGCGTGGCCAAAGCATCGGCAAAGCGACTTTGACTTCTTGGCGCATGAACAAAATACACGTGATCGAATATGTCGATAAATTAGAGTAGGCAAGTATGATAGGGTTTAAGATTTTCCCCTCATACTTTCCATGTTCCATTACCTTAGGATATAACTAGGTTAGAGTTGCCAACTACGTCTAGTTTAGTTACTCTTCGTTCATATGCAATTTTGAGAGCTAAGAGACATGCCTCATACTCGGCATCATTGTTGGTTACAAAATATTCTAACATAATAGAGATGAGGTTATACGTTCTCTTGGGATCTATCAAGAGAATTCCAATTCCATAGCCATTCTTGGATGAAACTCCATCAAACATCAGTTTCCATGTGTCTGAAGCGACATACATTATGGTGTCATCCGGAAAGTCGAGTTCATATGAAGGCCCAATCGTGATAGGTTGATCAGCTAGGAAGTCGCAACAACGCTTCCTTTAACAGATTTCTAAACCGTATATGTAATATCGTATTCATAAATCATCATAATCCATTTAGAAAATTTGGGCGATAGTAGTGTTTGCTGAAACAAATAATGGATTGGATCTAACTTGGATACCATCTTGATAGAGTGAGCTTGCATATAGTGCCTCAATCTTTTGGTGACCCATGCAAGTGCCTAACACACTTTTCCGGGTGTCGAATAATTTAATTTGTATCCAGTCATTCTCTTACTTAAATAGTAAACGGCGATCTCGAGCTTATTCTCGTTTTCTTGAGCCAACAGGCTACCTATAGCCAAATCTATTATTGTGAGTTAGAGAATCAAGGGAAGGTCGGGCCTTGGTGGCTTAAGGACCGGTGGTGAATTTATATAGTCTTTAATTTTGTCAAACGCTTGTTGACAAGTTCATTCCTTTGAAATTTATGATCATTTTTCAATAACTTAAAAAGAGGATCAAGAGTGAGAGTCAGTTTGCTAATGAACCGACTAATGAACTAGATTTTTCCTAGGAAACCCTGGACTTCTCTTTCATTTCGAGGTGTAGGCATGGCCGTAATTGCCTCGATTTTGGATGAATCGATTTCTATTCCTCGTTGGGTAATAAGAAAACCTTGAATCCTACCAGCGGTGACTCTGAACACACACTTTTTTGGGTTTAATCGAAGTTAGTATTTTCTAAATCTCTACAAGAATTTGTCTATGATGGAAATATGAACATGGCGACCTTTAGATTTCACGATCATGTCATTTATATAGACTTCTATTTCCTTATGGATCATGTCATGTAAGATCATAATGAATTCTCTTTGGTAAGTATCCTTGACGTATTTAAGACCAAAGGGCATAACCCTGAATAGAATGTGCTTACCTCTGTGATAAATGTAGTCTTCTTCAACGATTAGGATCTGGTTATGCTATAAAAATCCATCTATGAAAGACAATACCTGATTGTCGGCGGTATGATCGACCATAATGTAGATATGAGGTAAAGGAAAATATCCTTAAGGCTGACTTTATTCAGATTACATTAGTCTACACACACGCGCATCCTTCCGTCTTTCTTTAAGACAAGAACCACATTAGCTATCCATGTGAGAGTAGTGCAAAGTTTCAAGGAATCTTGCTTCCAACTGTTTTTTAACTTCTTCTTTAATCTTAGCTACAACCTTAGTCTTCATCCGTCTTAACTTTTGTTTCACGGGTTAGTCTCTTGATAAAGGGGAATTTAATGTCGAACAATTCCAAGATCTACACCGGACATATCCTTGTAAGACCAGGCGAACACGTCTTTGTTGGCCTTAATTAACAATTCTCTCATTTCATGACGTTCGTTCTCACTCAAACTTTGTCTGATCAATACAATTTGAGAATCACCGACCTTATTGAGGTTTATTTCGATTGTTGTTTTAGCTGCGGAAACGATTTTGTCCTCATGTTTCAAGAAAATTTTCATTTCTAATTAATATAAGACTGAAATGAAACATCATCATCTGACATATATTTGATATTGTACTCTGGTATATTATTGGACGTTTTATTACAAAGAGGAGAGGGAATCCCATCAGGATTGTCATTACGAACTTCTCTATTTATTAATTACAACATCATCAGACACTTTTTCACAGTGAGAAAGGGGGTGTTGTTGTTATCAACTCCCAGGTTGATCACCTTAGCTTTGTTTGTTGCTGGTAAGTTTGCGGAGTCTATCTTATAAGATCTTTCATTATTCAAACCTTCTTCCGTCATAGAGGGATCATCTCTCACCAGTTTTTCTAGAATTTCGTGCCAATAAGTAGTTTTTTTCTAATCATGTTAATAGATGAATTAGGATTATAAGAAAAATCAAACGACATTATTAGGGGTAATTGAATAAAGGGATGTATCTTAGATTATAGAGCTCTCACTTAGCATGCGAGAGGTACAAGGATCGATATCCCGCATCTCCACTTTATTAAGATTGAGTTCAATAGTTATGTTTTTTTAGTTCAATTTCAAAAAGAAAATATTTATTAGTTTCATTATGAATATTATCTAAACGGGTGGGTAATGATTAAAAAATACATCTTTTATAATGTCAAAACCTTAATACAGAAAGACAAAAGCATTTGTCATGGACAAAAAAAAATCCATGACGTATAATCAAAAGATGTTCTAAGTAAGGACGTATCTATGTACAAGCAAACTCATGTAGCCTGGGTAGCAAAAAATATTTTGTATGTAAATGTCAATAACAACAAAATTTACTATCGTTATTGAAAGTTTTTCTATCGCTAAAGGGAATTAACAACAGTAAAATAGGTATATTTTTTTGTTTTATTGATATTATTATCATTTTAGTCCGAGTAAATTTTTTAAAAAGTTTTTATCTCGGGTAGTTTCTAAATTTTAACTCAGCCATTGGCTCAAAGGGACTTGATACCCAAAACTAAAATTAAACTTCAAAATAAGGGTCCTATGACATTGTTGAAGGTAGTTGAATAAGTAAGAGGATGTAGCTCAGATGGTAGAGCCCTCACTTAGCATGTGAGAGATAAGAAAATATTTATTATTTTTATTATGCAAACGATTAGATAATGATTTTTTTTAATGTTACATTCTTTAAAAAATAAATATTTTATAATGTAATAACCTCAAAACACAAAAACAAAATTAATTGTCTTGCACAAACAAAATCCATGACATATAATCAAAAGATATTATAAGGACGGATTTATGTAGAAGCATACCCGATCTGTAGCATGAATAATCCAAAATATTTTGTATGTAAATGTCAATTATAACTGGAAATTATTGTCTTTATTGATAGTTTTTCCTCCACTAAAGGGAAATAGCGATATTAAACTAGCTATATATTTTTTTTTGAATTATTGATATTATTATCCTTTTAGTACGAGTAGATTTTTAAATTTTTTTTATCCTAGGTAGATTCTAAATCTTTGTTCCGCCCTTTGATCTAAGTTACTTGATCCCCAATGCTAGAAGTAGACTTAAAAACGAGGGTCAAATGACATTGTTGGAGATAGTTGAATAAGTAAGGGGATGTATCTCAGATGGTTACCGCTCGCTTAGCTTGCGAGAGGTATGGACATTGATACACCGCATCTCTACTATACAAATATTGAGTTCAATAGTTAGATATTTTAGTCACATTTCAAATATTTTTATTTATTTTCATTATGAATATTATACAAACGGTTGGGTAATGGTTAAAAAATACATCTTTTATAATGTCATAACCTCACTACACAAAGAAAAACTTATTTGTCATTGACAAACAAAAACAATGACATATAATCAATAGATATTCTAAGCAAGGACGGATCTATGTACAAGCATACTCATGTAGCCCGGGTAACCAAACATATTTTTTATGTAAATGTGAATAAAACGGGAAAACTATCGCTATTGAAAGTTTTTCTATCGCTAAAGAGAATTAGCAACATAAAATACATATATTTTGTTTATTTGCTTAATATTATTATCATTTTAGTCTGGGTAGATTTTATTAAATTTTTTTATCACGGGTAGATTATAAATCTTAGCTCCGCCATTGGTTCAAAGAGACTTGATCCATAATAATAAAATTAGACTTAAAAATTAGGGTCCAATGACATTGTTAGATGTAGCTCAGATGGTAGAGTGCTGGTATAACATCCAAAAGGTACGGGGATCAATACCCAATTCTCCATTATACAAACATTGAATCCAATAGTTAGATTTTTTTTGTCACATTTCAAAAAGAAAATATTTATTATTTTCATTATTAATATTATGCAAACAAACAGTTTTTTGTCACATTTAAAAAAAAAATTATTATTTTCATTATGAATATTATGCAAACAAACAGTTGGGTAATGATTTTTTTTAATGTTACTTCCTTAATAATAACATTATTTATAATGTCATAAACTCAATACACAAAAGAAAAAATAAATTGTCATAAACAAACAAAATTCATAATATATAATCACAAGATGTTCTAAACAAGGACGGATCTATGTAAAAGAGCGGATCTATTTAAAAACCTATTACTATAGGACGGATCTATGTAAAAGATTGAGTCCAATAGTTAGATTTTTTAGTCCCATTTCAAAAAGAAAATATTTATTATTTTCATTTTGAATATTATGCAAACGGTTGGGTAATGATTTTTTTAATGTTACTTCCTTAATAAATACATTATTTATTTATTTATAATGTCATAAACTCAATACACAAGAAAAAATAAATTGTCATGATATATAATCAAAAAGATGTTCTAAACAAGGACGGATCTATGTAAAAGCATACTCATATAGGAAAGATCTAGGTAAAAGATTGAGTTCAATAATTAGATTTTTTAGTCACATTTCAAAAAGAAAATATTTATTATTTTCATTTTGAATATTTTGAAAATGGTTGCGTAATGATTTTTCTTAATATTACTTCCTTAATAAATACATTATTTATAATGTCATAAACTTAATACACAAAGACAAAAAATTCTCATAGACAAACAAAATCAATGATATATAATCAGAAGATGTTCTAAATAAGGACAGATCTATGTAACAACATACTCCTATAGACCGGATAACCCACAATATTTTTATGTATATTTCAAAAGAAACGGGAAATTAATGTCGTTATTGTTAGTTTTTCTGCCGCTAAAGGGATTTAGCGACATTAAACTAGGTATATTTTGTTTATTTGATTGATAATTATTATCCTTCTAGTCCGGGTAGATTTTATTAAAAAAATTATCTTTGGTAGATTCTAAATTTTAGTTCCGTCCTTAGTTCTATAGGACTTGATCCCCAATACTAAAATTAGACTTAAAAACGAGGGTCAAATGATATTATTGGATGTAATTTAATAAGTAGGGGATGTAGTGTAGATGATAGAGCGCTCACTTAACATGCGAGAGGTACGAGGATTGATATCATGCATCTCCACAATACAAAGATTGAGTTCAATAGTTATGTTTTTTTAGTCCTATTTCAAAAAGAAAATATTTATTATTTTGATTATGAATATTATGCAAACGGTTGGATAATGATTAAAAATACCTCTTTTATAATGTCATAACCTCAATACACAAAGAAAAAATCAATTGTCATAGACGAACAAAATCCATGACGTATAATAAAAAGATGTTCTAAGCAAGGATGTATCTATGTAAAAGCATACTCATGTAGCCTGGGTAGCCCAAAATATTTTGTATGTAAATGTCAATAACAAAGGGAAATTATTGTCGTTATCGATAGTTTTTCCGCCGCTAAAGGGAATTAGCGACATTAAACTAGGTATATTATTTTTTGTTTTATTGATATTATTATCCTTTTAGTCTGAGTAGATTTTTTTAAAAGTTTTTATCCCGGGTAGATTCTAAATCTTAGCTCCGCCCTTGGTCTAAGAGACTTGATCCCCAATGCTAAAATTAGACTTAAAATGAGGGTAAAATGACATTTATGTAGATAGATTAATAATTAAGGGGATGTAGATCAAATGGTAGAGCGCTCTCTTAGCATGCTAGAGGTATGGGGATCGATACCACTATAAAAATAAAGTTTAATAGTTTGTGTTTTTAGTCCATCTCATAAAGAAAATATTTATTATTTTCATTATGAATATTATGCAAACAGATGGATAATGATTTTTGTAATGTTACTTTCTGTAAAAGAATACATCTTTTATAATGTCATAACCTCAATACACAAAGAAAAATAAATTGTCATAGACAGACAAAATCAATGACATATAATCAAAATATATTCTAAGCAAGGACAGATCCATGTACAAGCATACTCCTGTAGCCCGGGTAACCCAAAATATTTTTTTTTTTATGTAAATGTCAATAACAACAAGAAATTAATGTTATTGATTTTTTCCGCCGCTAAAGGGAATTAGCGACATTAAACTAGGTATATTTTGTTTGTTTGCTTGATATTATTATACTTCTAGTTCGGGTAAATTTTATTAAAAAAAATTATCCCTGGTAGACTCTAAATCTTAGCTTCACCCTTGGTTCTAAGGGACTTGATCTTCAATGCTAAAATAAAACTTAAAAATGAGGGTCAACTAAAATTATTAGAGGTGATTGAATAAGTCAGAGAATGTTAGCTTATATGGTAGAGCTCTCTCTTAACATGCGAGAGCTACGAGTATCGATACCCTGCATTTCCACTATATAAAGATAGATTTCAATAATTGAGTTTTTCAGTCCCATTTCAAAAAGAAAATATTTATTATTTTTATTATGAATATTATGCAAACGGTTGGGTAATCATTAAAAAAATACATCTTTTATAATGTTATAACCTCAATATACAAAGACAAAATCAATTTTTATAGATAAATAAAATCATGACATATACTCAAAAGATGTTCTATGTAAGGACGTATCTATGTACATGCATACCACTATAGATTGGATAGCTCAAAATATTTTATATGTAAATTTCAATAAAAACGGGAAATTATTGTCGTTATTGATAATTTTTCTGCCGTTAAAGGAAATTAGCAATAGTAAACTAGGTATATTTTGTTTGTTTGCTTGATATTATTATCATTCTAGACCGGGTAAATTTTATTAAAAGATTTTATCCAGGGTAGATTCTAAATCTTATCTCCACCCTTGGTTGTAAGGGACCTGATCCCCAATGCTAAAATTAGACTTTAAAATGAGGGTCAATTGGAATTGGAATTGTCGGATGTAATTGAATAATTAAGGGTATGTAGCTCAGATGGTAGAGCGCTCGCTAAAATTAAGTTTAATAGTTGGTGTTTTTAGTCCAATTTAAAAAAGAGTTTTTTTTTTTATTTTCATTATGAATATAATGAAAACGGTTGGGTAATGATTTTTTTAAGGTTATTTTTTTAAAAAATACATCTTTTATAATGTAATAACCTCAATACATAGACAAAATTAATTGTCTTAGACAAAAAAAAATCAATGACATATAATCAAAAGATGTTCCAAGAAAGGACTGGTCTATGTAAAAGTATACCCGATATGTAGCCTAGTTAACCCAAAATATTTTTTAATCTGTAAGATGATCGGTATAATCCTAAGTTACTATACAAGACAATATGTAAGATGATTGGTAATTTGACCGATTAGAGACGGAACTAACTTTATGCTAAGATAGATCTACACTGAGAGCGGCCGACAACTTCCATTTCAGTGCAATACAGAAGGAAGCTTTCAAACGTACAAACTGTATTATTTTCATTTTAATAAAAGTCTGATAATATTCTTTGGAAAGCAGAAGACTGTCAAAATATTCAGATACCTATTTTGGTATAAGTCCAACAAAAGTCCACTTGGAGCAGATCGATGTTTGTCACAATAATCCAGATAATCAAATCAGTAGAAGACAAAGAGGCATGCTAATCTGCTCATTGGGGTGTATTAAATGCATTAAATGACCTGCTGTACCTCCTTGATCAACCAATAAGATTCAAGAAACAAAGGGCTATCATGCAGGTATCCGTTGAAGATGAGAAATATGACCGTTGTCATATTGCCTACTTAAGGAGATCAGAACACAAGAAGACTAGATATACAAGTGAACAGAAACATACAAATGAAAAGCAGACAACCAACCTTGAAATCTCAAATCCTCTTTGTTCATACATTGTATAAAGTAGTTCAAAGTGTGTTAGATCTTTCACGTGTATTAGAAGTTCATCTATTTTGTGTGAGTAGTGAGTGTTGTAAGTCGAAAACGAGCATTAAATAAGTCTCGATTATTGGACGTATTGTAAACTGTTTTGAATATTCTGAGTGAATATCCTTCTCGAGGTCGAGAAGAAGGGGTGACGTAGAAGCTTTATCTCCGAACATCCATAAATCTTGTATGTGTTTCCTCTCTATTATACACTTTTTTATCTCTGTCCAAACCGTGTGTGTGTTGCTTCAAGTTGAAACAAACAGTTCCACACTTGATCTTGGTTCAAAAGTTTGTGACAACTTGCGTAGTATTGAGACTGACATGAACTTTTAACAGGGTTAGTATCACTCGGCGTGTTGTGTAAGCGTTCGTCCTAGAGAGACCCCCCGTCTCCAACTGCGATCCCAATCCTAACAAGTACTAATTTCTATTTACCATTTACATTGGTTTGATTGTATTTTTAGTTTTTATGCATTAATGTTGATAAATATGCCAACTTAAATAACACCATAGATCTAGATTGAAGCATTTTGATTAATCTTGGCTTATTTCATTTTGAAATATGAATTATAGATTTAATTATTATAAAATTGAGCAATAATTTAAGTGAAGGGAAATTCATATTTCAAATGATTATTTGAATTGAGAATTTAAATAGAAAAGAGGTTTATGATTTGATAAAAAAATTGCATTTATGGATGATGAATTGTGAATGACAATTCACTATTTAAGTGAGATGCAAAGATTGAATTGAACACGACGAAGCATTAATGAAAGAATGACATGGTCATTGAAGAAGATCATAAAAACAAGAAAATATGCATTTCAAATGGTGCAAACCACAATTGGAAATGGAAGAGGGGTACTATTCTGACATGATCCTTAGTTAGATAATATTCTCATTATATTCAAAGAAGAAATGTAAGGAAACAGAGTTAGAAGAGAATACATCAAGTACTCATTTAGAGACGTCTATGAAGGTAAATGTGATTCACTTCTAAGGCGTATTCTAGAAGATGATATAATCATAAACATAATGATGCAGAACAACTCAATGAAAAAAATGATAAAATATACTGGAAAACAGAAAGTAATGAGAAGTTTATTATAGGAAAGGCATGAGAAATGGTTAGAACAAGAGGTAGATTGACATAATGTGGTATGGTCTCCAAAGATTATTCCTCATCACCAATTTATTCTCTGGCTGGTATACAGGAAAAGGTTGACAACAAAAGACATAATTCGAAAATACATAAACATTCCTGATATCAATTGTGTCATATGTTTGAGAGTTGAGGAAATTATAAACCATTTATTTGGAGAATGCTCTATTGTAATTTAAATATGTAGAAGGTATGCTGCAAACATGAACATCGTCAACTTTCCAGAAACATGGGAAGAAATCCAGGAGTGGATGAAGAATAAAGCAAAAGGAAGATTCTTCTATGTAAGTATGTTCAAATATCTGGTAAGAAAGAAATTCAAGAACTCACAGTGAGAGAAGTAGAACTAATGAAAATATTTGGAGGATATAAATTCAGATGGAAATGCACTCATTCAATTCTAGAGAGGAATCGAAAGGATTGAAGAGAATGGAAAGCTCTGCCATATATGAGATATTGCGTTTGAGAAAATCACAAGTAAAATTAAAGTAAAAACGCTATAGACGCTAATTGATTGTTGTTGTTTTCTGTAATTCAATTATTATTTTATTGTCAAATCTAAAAATTATATAGATTTGAACTTAAACTTTTGAATTTTTTCACTCTCTTGGGTGTTTTTAATGAAATGATACTAAACTATTTTCTCCCCAAAAAAAATTGAATTGAACATTTAAGGATAGATGCACTTATTATATGCTTTGAGATCTCAATTAATTGTCAATGGTGATGGATAAGGTTAGAAATCTATTTCCTTTTATTTATGAGTTATTTTACCTATCGTTGAATAATATATATTTCAATATAGTAATTAGTGAGGTTAATATAGTTTTGATTTTCTATCTATTTGCAACCAAAATTTTGGGAAATTTGATTAAATAACCTCAAAGATGAGGTTATTTGATCTGATGGTGGCTTGTTATTTTTTTTGCGCTCGTGATTCTATATTTTTTTTATACGATTTTGCCCTTGTCGCGAAACGCTAAGTGACTTAGCGTTTCGCGAAGTGGATTAGGGTTAGTATAAATACTCTAATATTTTCATTTCCTTAGTTTTCTTTCTCTCTCTTCTCCTGTTCTCTCTTTCACGGCGGCCGGCGGCGACGGAGGTTGCGGGCGGCGGTTCAATTCATACAGATCTATACAGATTTACAAGATCTTTTAACCTAACTAATCCATTTATGTTTTTATCTATAAAGATTTACAAGATCTATATAGAACTAACCCTAAATCTATTTTGCATGCAGGTCTACGATTATAGTGTTTAGTGTATGTAGGTCTTCGATTCTAAGGATTTGAAGGTCGAGGAAGATGATCATTTCAAAATCTAATTCGAGTTATGTTCAAGTTTACATTTTCTTCATTTCAAAAACCTTTTCATATTTCGTTCTGGTTCATATTTGGTCATATTTGTGGATTTTTATTTGTTATTTGGTTCATAATGGTTCATGTTTGAGCATTTCGTTAGGTTATTATTTGTTAATGGTTCATATTTGCAGAAAATCTCTGATTATATTGTATGTGTTTCCGTTTCAGATCTGCTAAACATTTCGCTACGGACTTACCGTTTTTCTACGGACTTACCGTTTCGCTACGGACTTACCGTTTCGCTACGGACTTACCGTTTCGCTACGGACTTACCGTTTCTCTACGGACTTACCATTTCGCTAAGTAGTACCTCGCGATTCGCTAAGTGTCAAGATTTTTTGTTATTTATAGTTAATCATGAACTTCATTTGACAAGGTATCTACATCACTTCATGGTTATGAAGAGAAGTTGTGTTAGAAAAATAAACCTTATCTTTTTACATTAATGGAAACATTTAGATTCTTCAGAAAAGGCCATTTAAGAATCCATCATTGAGCTCCAGATAAGCGAAGATTGACTGACTTTGATTTCGTTAGTCATTAAGCTAAAGAAATAAATTTCAAACAATTTTCTCTTAGCTGGAGCTCAATGATTGATTCTTCAAAGGCCTTTTTTGAAGAATCTAAATGTTTCCATGTAAAATTATAAGGTTTATTTTACTAACACAGGTTCTCTTCAAAACCATGACTTTGTTGTTGATACCTTGTCAAACGAGATAGATTACCTATGAAACCAATAAAAAATTTTGTACTTCACGATTCGCTAAGTACTACGAGCTCCAGCTAGGAGAATGGTTTGAATTCGATTTCGTTATTAAACAAATATACTAGCGAAAACGTATTCAAACCATCCTCTCTTAGATGGAGCTCGTTGACCTCGCAATTCGCTAAGTACCCCGCGATTCGCTAAGTACCCCGCGATTCGCTAAGTACCTCGCGTTTCCCTACTCATATACTACAACATACAACATAAACTTTCCACCTGAATTAACAACATAGTATCTTACCAGTACCATAGTTCAATTAACAACATATATTATAACATAATATCTATCAAGCTAAAGGTTCATATTGTTGAGATGATGACTCATGCTGCTTAGATGATGAAGCTCTTGCAGTAGATGGTGCATGCATCACTGCTTTGCATGTTGCCCTATTATGTCCTAGCCCAGCACATGAGCTGCATCATCTCGAGACCTTACGGACCTCACCCTGGGATGACCTACGCTTTGTTTGTGGCCTGCCTTTCTTAACCTTGACATTTGGTTTAATACACGAACGTTGCTTGATATGTTCGGGAACATCCCAATTTTCTTCATCACCAGGAGGATAACATGTCTCGGCATATAAATTTATCCAACACTCAGTTGTGTAATACCTGTGTGTAGGGAAAATATAACGAATTATTAATTGGTTAAACAGATTGAACACGTGAGCTAAATAATACCTTGAACAGAAGTCATAAGAAACCAAATTCCGACTACGGGCAACAGCCATTGCATGCGTACAAGGAAGACCCGAAACTTCAAATACTCTACAAGTGTAGTTCATGTCTTTCAAATTGACTTTGAAATGGGACTGATTGTCATGCACATAAAACTCGAATCGGTTAAGCGAATGGACTGTATAGAATCTGGCCTTCTCGAATCCCTCACGTAACACCTTCTTATAATTTGGAGATAAAACTTCTTCGTGATTTGACGCTCTTTCTCTTCTATCCTTAAACCAATGTTGTATTGTGAATCTTAAATACTCAGCCATTTTTGAAATGAGATACTTTCTGGCTTCCCTACTCTGACTATTGAAACTCTCAGCATAATTGCTTGTGAGTTGATTGTATCGTTTACCGGGAAAAAATGCTTTACTCCATCTTTGAAACCCAATTTCTTCCAAATAGGAACCAATCCTATGATCTTTAATCTTAATCTTGTCAAAAAACCGATTAAATTCGTGGACAATGTACGCCATAGAAGCCGAATCAAACTCCTCATGACACTTATAACTTTTGAATTTGGCCACAATATTCATCTTTATGTGATATGTGCACGCACCGTGGTCTGCTTCTGGGAAAACAACACACAAGGCATTGGCAATGCTTGGGTGTCTGTCGGATACGAAGACGAGATCATCAACTAATCCAATTGCGTCTCTCAGTTTTTGCATAAAATAAGTCCAGGAGTTATTATTCTCTAAATCAACAACGCCGAATGCGATAGGATATAAATGCTCATTCGCATCCAATGCAATAGCCACCAATAATTGACCACCCACCTTGTGCTTAAGAAAACTAGCATCAACACATAATACAGGACGACAAAATGATTTGAAACGCCTAATTGAGAGGCATAGGACATGAACATATACTTGAAGTGGCCGAGCTCGTCTGTCTGTATGTCGGTTATGGTATCAGGATTACACTTCTCCATCATGTAAAGGTATGATAGCAGTATTCCATAGGAATCCTCTACCGTTCCTTGCACCGCTATTAAAGCATTTCCCTTACCCTCAATGCCTTATTATAAGTCAAAAATATCTCATAAGTTGACTACATGTCTTCAATTATTTTCTTAGGCAAGTGGTTATGATGATGGTCCATGTACTTTCTCTTCACGCACTGCCCAATAACCCATGCTGGTGTTTGCATTTTTTTCTTGGGCCTCGACAAAACTGAGCATGAGTGTTGTTGCTCAAATTTCGGATCTCAAATATCTCAGAAAACATACCTTTCACAGCCCGCAACCTCCACTTGCATGTCTCATCCAAACTTTTGAGTTCCCAAAGATGTTTTCTTGATTTCTCCACTTTGAATTCAAAATGATTGGTCATCGCATATTTATATAGAGCAAGTTGAAGTTCTTTTTTATTTTCAAACAACGAACCGACTTCCAATACGGTTTCATTAGTTAATGCCATCGCAAATGAGGGGTCTGGCGGTGATGTGTCTGTCGGGTCTGTCGATGGTGTACCCATTGAAGATCGTCTTGCACTAGATGGTGTACCCATTGATGATCTTCTTGCACTAGATGGTGTACCCATTGATGCATTTCTTGCACTAGTTGGTGTACCCAATGATGATCTTCTTGCACTTGGTTGTATAAGTATTGATGCTTTTTCACCACTATTAACATGCAAGTCCTGAGTAAGTGGGATGTGAGGCAAAGAGCTTTCTCCGGCTTCATTTTGACTTTCAACAAAGAATTCCGAGGGTACAACGGGTGGTACAAAATTTTGAGTAAGTTGTGGTGGTGGTATACTTTCTTGAGTTGGGTATGTAAGTAGTGGTATCTTTTCTTTAGTAAATGTTGACTTCTCCACTACAGATACACACAATGGTGACACGGTTCGACCTAAAATCAAGCGTGATAAATATATGTTCAAATCCCCATCATTATCAATAAAAACAGGTTTTGGATTTCTGATATTCGGAATATCATACTTCACTTGGAGCACTAAATCGTATGTTGATTTCTGCACATTAAGTCTATCATAGAGTATATCAAGTAATTCAGCATAACGAGTACTTTGGGGTAGATCAAATGTTTTGATTGAAGATGCATCAAAATACAGTATTCCATTAGCATCAAGTTTCCACTCTCCATTATAGAAAACGAAAACTTCAGCTGCAATAAAAAACATGATTTGATTTAGAGACGGATAATTAATACTTCGTGAATCGCTAGACACTTAGCGAAACGGGAAGGCCTTCGCGAATCGTTAGGCACTTAGCGAAACGGGAAGGCCTTCGCGAAACGGGAAGCAAACCCTAAACAATCGAAGAAAACGAACATCAATAAAACATGCTTAAAATACACGTACCTATTGGAACAGTGCTCGTGCTCGTCGTGGAGCTCATAGTGGATTTCGAACGAACCGTCGCTGCCAAGATCGCCGCCGCCGGAGTTTAGAGAGAAGGAGGAGAAGAGCGGGAAGAGAGAGAAGGAGAAGAAAAGAAATGAAAAAAATGACTGAGGTTATATTAAATAGTAAGGGTAATCTGGACATTTCACATACTGTCACTTCGCGAAACGCCAAGTCACTTAGCGTTTCGCGACAATGGCAATTTCGTCCAAATAAATAAAAAGACCACGAGCGCAAAAAAATTATTAAGCCACCACCAGATCAAATAACCTCATCTTTGAGGTTATTTAATCAGATTTCCCAAATTTTTTTCGTATGATTTAGATTTCTTTTAGTTTTACAAGTTTCTGTCAAGACTATGATTGAAAAAAGAAATATGTAACGTCACTAATTATTAATATTGATAGGCAAGGAAAGGAGTAAAAATACTAGCATTTTTTTAGTGAAATAGTGATGAATAGAATATGAAAATATGAAAGAAGAATAATGGATATAGATATGTTTGGTTTGGTTGTTTCTTTTTGCTTCTTTCTTTCATGCATACACAAAACTTGTCTATACTGCACCTTTTTTGTTGGTGTCTTTCATGTCATTTTTTTGAATTGAAATTTTATTAATAGATATTTAGTTTATTGACTTTTTAAATATGTGTTGTGTTAAATAATATAATATATTTTGATAATAGACATTTATAATTTTGATTTTAAATAATTAATTTATGTATAATTAATAATACTTTAAAAAATTATTAATACTTTAAAAATTAATAGTGTAATGAAATTTAAAAATAATAAAAAAATTTAAAATATATAATGATTGGGGAGAGAATTTGATAGAGAACGACGTTGGCAAACTAATTGGCTGAAAAAATAACAATTTTTCTCTCTTTTTACACTTTATATTTTTCTTTTTCTCTTTTTACACTTTATATTTTTTTATACTTAGTGATATAGTAACACATCATTCACATTCTCTTCTCCAAATTCACTCCTTACCAACACATAATAATCTCTAACTAAAAAATTTATGTGTTAATAATTTTTATTACCCATATATTTTTTCACTTCACTTTAAACGACTTTATTTAACCCTCAATATAATATGGCAGGAAAAAATGTTTTGTGAGTAAAAAATAATTTTGGTGCAGTGATTTGAAGAATGAAAAAATAATAATTTTTTTTTTTCATCTTCCTTTTGTAATAATTTATTTTAATTATTTGGGAGGATAGGAGAATTATAAAACAAATAAATATTTTTTCTTCTTAATGTAGCTGTTTGCATTATTGTTATTATTTTTTTTTTATTGTGTGCATGTATTTTTTTTATTTACAATAAAATAAAATGAATAATCATTAAATTAAAACAACAAATAATATTATTAGAATCGAAAAAAAAAATGTTGCATACCATTTAATAAATCAAAAGTCCAAAAACCTACCAATTAAGAAATGCAATCATAATTATTCAACATCATTGTTCTTAAACAACAACAAAAACTACTAGAAAAAATGAAAGAGATGAAAAACTAAAAACAAAACACACAAACAAACTGAAAGTTTCAGATCCAAATCAAATGACATCCTTCAAAGTTTCAGATCCAAATCAAGTTCACCTCCACCATCACCTTCCACAGGTCCATTACCAAGAGTCAGAAAGCCTGCATCCATAGTGCCATTCCCATTGTGAGCCGATGGTTCTGAAAGATACCTCGACACACCTCCTCCATGGTTACTACTACTTCCCGGGAACCTAAATGGTGGTGCAACATTGATGTTGTTGCCTCCACCAGTACCAGTACCACCACTATTAATGTTTGCATGAAACTCTCCAAAACTCCTAAACCTACTTGAATAGAGTGGCTGTGGGAGCACATAGTTGTGAGGCATGATTGGGGATCCTGTGCTATAAAAGGACCCAAAAGTGGATCCATAACGATTGTTTGACCCAATAAATGGAGGCCCATTGGTATAAGGGTCCATTTGTAACCCTGAAGGAAATGGCCTATTAGTGTATCTTAACCTTAATGGAGAAGATCTGTTTAATGCGGAAGAAAACATAGGTGAATGGTGATGGGTGTAAGGGTAGTGAGTGTATGCCGGAGAAGGGGATCGATTATACTTGCGTTTATTTATGAGGCCACGCTCACGCCTATGGGAATTTTGGTGCCCTCCCAAAGCATGGAAATCCAAAAAAGATAGATTACAGTAGTTGCAAGAGAAAGACCTTTTTTGAGAAGGTAACACTACCTGATTTTCCTCCGAGGTTGAGGAGGAATCCAACACACTAGAGCCAACACTTTGGCCACCCTCCGTATTCAAAGACTGCTCATGTCCGATAGTTGAATTCTCAGTTACATTATCATCTTCTTCCGCCCTTTCATGTATGGCTTCCATCTTCAAATCAACAGCATGTGGCAATATTAGCACCACATTAGGGTCAACAACCGGGTTGTGTTCATTCAAGGGCTCCATGTTATGAATCGGTTCAGATCCAGTGGTTTGAGCTTCCACACCAACATCGTTTCCCTCCTTCACTTCATGACTGACAACCATCTTCTCATCATTGACAAGGGGCTGCATTGTCACCAAATCAATGTTAACAATCGGACTTCCCTGATCATTCAAGGATTTCACGATCAAAACATGGCATAAGTCTTCCCTTGTTTCTGGCTTGTAGGCCATCTTCCTGTTATCAACTAGGATGCTACAAATATTTTCTCTTGATGTTAAGAAGGAATATGATATGTGAGAAAAGACTAAGTTGTTTCACAACATATATACACTAAAAGATTTTAAGAGCATTAATGTAATAGATATCTAGATGAATTGATATTATACCATAAAGATATTTTTTTATATAAATACTAAAGATTCCTACTAGATAAATATTTAATTGATGATTCCCAAATAATATCATCCTACCTGTACATGAGGGGAGTTTGAATTATTTTATTTAAATTTACAAATAAGATTTGTGTTAAGTGTGTTAAAATTACACAAATCAAACTATATATGAAAATACTCAAAATGACTTTTACTTTTCAATCAAAGTACCTTATTATTTTTTTATTAATGTTTATCTATACTAACAAAAAAAAGAAAAAAGTGTAATGGTAATAAAGGAGGCAACAATTTTAATCAAAATAGACTCTATGCCAATTAATATTATAGTATCTTTTATTTTTTTTTAACAATATAATAAGTTTAATGAAAAATCAAGAATCATACAAAAGGACTAATGGATTTGCAAGTGTAATAACAAACAAAAATGGATGTACTAATTTTTTTTATATTGAAATACATATAATACTCACGGGTGAAAAAGGAGTAAAAAACGAGAGTAAAAACTCTCGGTTTTGACCCTATAACTTTCGGTATTGACACATTACCGAAAGTTTTGGTAACTCTCGCCATCCCTCGGTAATGACTCTTTCGTTAAAAACAATTGGGCGTTTACCGAGAGATATCGTATAGTTTTCGGTTTAGATACCCTATAGTAAAACCGAAAGTTAATTGAAAAACTTTCGGTTTTTCCACAGAGAGAAAAACCAAATATTTTTACAAATAACTCTCGGTTTTACTCCTTAGGGAAAAACCGAAGGTTTTCCAATTAACTCTCGGGTTTCTTGAAATGGAAAACCGAGAGTTTTCTAATTTACTCTCGGTTTTCTTAAATTGCAAAACCGAAAGTTAATTAGAAAACTTTCGGTTTTACTCATGAGGGAAAAACCGAAAGTTTTCTAATCAACTCTCGATTTTCCTCAAATGGAAAAACCGAGAGTTAATTAGAAAACTTTTGGTTATACTCCTACGGGAAAAATCGAAAGTTTTCTAATAACTCTCGGTTTTTCCATTTGAAGAAAAACCGAAAGATTTCATTATTATTTTCGATTTTTTTCCTGTAAAATTTTAAAAATATGCCGATTATTTTGCTCGCAACCAAAACATGTTCATCTAAACCAATATATTAATAATAAAAGAAATGACACATACATTAAATGATCATTATCATTACAAAATTCGCAACCAAACTAATCATCCGAACAATTTGTTATAAATTCAAATTGAAACAACTACTAATCAAAACATGTCTTCAATCGAAACAACCAATCAAAACGTACTAGATTAGTTTGTGGGGGGAGGAGGTGGTGGTTGTTGTTGCCTCATAAACAATTCGATTCTCTCCATTCTTGCATTCATTTCTAACTTCTCTCTCTCCATTCTTGCATTTATTTCTTCCTTTTCCGCTTGCATTTCATTGATTATGCGCATTCTTTATTCGTCCCTCTTCTCCAAATCCTCCAGCTTGAGCGTCAATCTTCGATTCTCTTCATACAACTCATTGTTTCGTTGTGAACTGTTTCCACTTCGACGATCCTCACGAAAGTGTGTGGGCCGGACGCCTGATCCCATTCCGAACACTCCCCCCATATTTTTGTTGTCCGAACACCCTCTCCGTCAATTTAAAATCAGATATTCTAGGTTCGTTACTAAGAACCTCCTCCATCTCAACCTGCACAATTGAAATAAAGTATCATTTCTATAATAAAAAACTAGGCATATTAAATTCACTTACAATTTTCTCTTGCACGTGTTCGTCTAGGACGGGTGTTGGGTTTTCTTTTGTCGGTTTTGGGGTACGGGTCCTCTTGAATACTTCAATGACAGACGATGCCCATCCCATTTCAATCGCCTGTTGAAATAAATGATTTATATAATTAATAACAATCTTTAGATTAAGTTATTACAAATAATGTACTTACCAATTCTTCTTCAATTTGTGCAAACAGTCTACTTCCCGTATGATGTGAGAATTTTAGCTTCTTCCTGTTAATTATATTTGTACGACTGTTTTGCTGTATTTGAAATAAAAAATGAAGTTAGATTAATTAATATCAAGTTTTATTTAAATTATGAAACCATACTTTAAATTTTTCCGTGAAGAAATGGTTGCGACACACAAACTCCCAATCATCTCGATCGTAGTCTGGTGGAGGATTAGCCAGTACCGCCGCCTCGTCTCCTTTGTGGACGCGGATATATGACTTGTTCAAATCGGACCGCCATCTATCCCATATCTTCTTGGCGTGTCCCAATCCAGTCTTTCAAAATGAATCAATAGAACCATTAGTAGCTTCGAACGGATCCTAAAAAAACATTCAAATGTTTAAAATAATTATTTAATGAATAATGTATAATTAAGTAATAATTATTACCTTGATAGCAGTCCAAAGTGAATCCAATTGGTCCGTACTTAATGCCTTCCACTTTAGAAGACGGTATGAGACAGCTGTGGGGTCCCGGATAATCGACCCCACATGTCTAGACCACCGTGTTCTTCCCACGTCAGCACCGTGTGGCCTCCCATCTACCTCTCTAAAAGTAAGAGGAATCCTTGTCCCCGCTACCCTCTAAGACATCTCAATATTCTTGTTCTTCCCCGTCTCTTGCGGGCAGAAGATTCTTCAAAATTATCAAATTCATAATTAGTTATGTTAATCAATTCAAACAATAACTAATTTGTAAACAAGTTACCTGTCGATGATGGGTTGGGAGTGGAACCGTGTTCCTCCTCGTTATTCTCCTCGTCTGGCTCCTCGAGACCCTCGTCTTCAGCCTCATCGTCATCCATCATATCAGCAAACGTACTCTCTACAAACTCTTCGGCCTTAGTAGCTTCAACATCCTCGTTTTCTGGGGGAGCAGTAGCTATCGAGACCATAGAAATAGGTGGTTTGTCTCTAGAAGACGATTCTCCGAGCCTTAAGTTCTCTGATTGGGCAAGTAAATTCTGGTATGGATTTAACAATTTCCTGGGTGTTTTCCTCATACTCCACCAAGGTTCTTTACTATCTTTAGACATTCTTAATGCATACCATTAATAAATGTGGGAATAATTGAAATAAAGTAGTAATAAGAACGAATATAAAGTAAAAAGCATAAATCTACCTAATTAATTAATCTAAACTATATGTTTGTAAACTGCGGTTTTATTTTTGTCACAATCTTCCAACCGGGTCGGGCTGACATATCAGGGGCGTAGAATACTTGTTTTGCTTGACTCGCCAATATATACGGGTCTTGACTTTGGGTTTTCAAAATTCGGATAACATTTACACTTACGAAGCCATATTTATCCACTTTCGGTCCTAGTTCCCCCGAGTGTGTATCAAACCACTTACACTTGAATAAAATAACTCGTTTGTGAGAAAAGTATTGTACTTCCAAATTTAGAAACTAAAAACCATCTCCAGAAAAGGCGGCCCCTTTCCCTTCTAAAAAAATAAAGTCTTCCTGAAGAGCCCTCCAACAATTTAGCACCTTCTAACATCTTGCTATACCTAATTCCAGACCGGTTAATGCAAGAACTATAACCCATTTTGTTTATGCCAAAATAAAAAGAAAAGAAATAGCCTTTATTCGATTGCGTGGTATTCTCGTTCTTTCAATTGATACTATTCTTTCTCTCAAAGAGAGCTATTAGGAGCTCATCAGAAGCCCCTTCCAGGCGATTTAATAATCGTTGGAAGCCTCTTGGAGAGCAGTCGGTTCCAACTTCTGCAAAACGCGCAGAAGCTCAAGCTCTACCTCCGCTCGACGGGGGTTAAAATGTATTATATCCGTTAAAACTCTGTAGTATGACATAGTTTCAGACCCGTTGTACCCCTCAACAACCACCCCACTATTTTGAGTGGTCAAACCTTTGTCGTGTTTTTCAGTATAGAATTTGTATCCGTTTACTTTACACCAAACATACATAGACGAGTACATACTTGGACCTTCTCCTAAGATCTTGAGGTCTCTTGATATGTCGTTAAATTCTGCTAATTGGGCGACCTATATATATACCCGAAATGAAGTTTTTAAAATGAATAAAAAGAGTTAGGATATATGGTTTATAATTTACTCACTCGATGCTTGAAATAGGCGGCAAACGTTTCTCCACGGGAGTCGTTGTTATTGCAATACTACATATAATCTCTGCAAATAGATCGAATATTAAATAGCACACTCTTTAATGCTAATTATTAACAGCAACATAGAATCTTACATGTAAAAAGGTTCTACTTCGGGGCAATTTTTCAAAATGTAAGAATGAGCTATCACTCGATCGATATAATCCAAGTTGTATATTTTTCTGTTAGATAGGTCTTCCAACGATGCAAATATTGAAATGCCCGAGATTTCAGCTTGTGCATTTTCTTGCTCTTCTTCCTCCATATACCTGGCACATAAACTAATACTCTCATTTACAAGATAGCTCTCGCTTATAGAGGTTTCGGGGTGGTTATTATTCCGCAAATATCTTTTCATTGTACCCATGTAATGTTCAAACGGATACATCCATCGATACTGAACAGGTCCCCCAAGCAAAGCCTCAAATGACAAGTGAATTGGGAGATGCATCATGATGTCGAAGATTGACGGCGAAAAAATCATTTCAAATTTGCAATGTGTCAATGTAATATCCATGTACAATTGTTCGAGGTCCTCTTAAATCAACTCTTTGAAGCACAACAACCGAAAGAACCGAGACAAATTTACTAATTCATCATACACATTATCTGGAAGTAATCCAAGGGTTGCTAAAGGAATAAGATATTCCAATAAAATGTGACAATCATGACTCTTTAATCCCAAAATCTTTTTCTCTTCCAAATTTACACAAATATCGATATTTGAGCAAAAACCATCAGGGAACTTGAGATCTTTCAAGAATTTACAAAGACGTTTTTTATTTTCGTATGTTAAAGTGAAAGGCGCTTCTGGATAATGAACAACTCCTTCATCATTTATAGGATGTAACCATGATTTTATGCCTAAGAGTTGTAAGTCTTTACGGGCTTTAGGACCATCCAGAGTCTTCTCTTTCACATTCATTATTGTTCCCAACATGCTATCACAAATATTTTTCTCAATATGCATCACATCCAAATTATGTCTCAATAATAGTGATTTCTAATAAGGCAAACGGAAGAAAATGCAAAGTTTGTTCCAATTGTCTCCCCGCGTTTCATGATATATCTTGGTTTTGTTGCTCGGATTCGTACTAAGAATTATGTCTTCTAGGTCTCGTGCTTGCTCGTAACTTTCTTGCCCCGTTAACAATCTAGGGGGCTCTCTATAATCAGTTCGACCATCAAACGACTCTTTATCCCTTCTGTATTTGTGATTTGGTGGAAGGAAGCGTCTATGACCCATGTAACATTGTTTGGAACCATGAACCAATCTAAGAGATACCGTGTTGTTGTCACAACAAGGAAAAGCGAATTTACCTTTCGTACTCCAGCCTGATAAATTCGCGTAGGCGGGAAAGTCATTAATGGTCCACAACAACGTCGCTCACATATTAAAGTATTGCGAGGTGTATGCATCAAACGTTTTCACACCAGTTTGCCACAGTTCAATCAACTCGTCGATCAATGGCTGGAGAAATATGTCAATTGCATCTCCCGGACTCTTTGGACCCGGAATTAGCATAGATAAAATAAAATTGCTAGAATTCATGCAAGTAGTGGGTGACCCATTATAAGGAACGAGAATAATCGGCCAAACACTGTATGATTTTTTCCCATTTGCAAATGGTTGAAACCCATCGCTTTATAAACCCAGTCTTACGTTTCGAGATTCCAACGCAAAATCTTTATAATTTTCATCAAACGTTTTCCAAGTTAAGGAATCAGCGAGATGTCTCAACGTATCACTATCAACTCTTCCTTCTTTATGCCATCTCATCATTGGAGCTGTTTTTGAGGACATGTATAGTCTTTGCAGTCTTGGTATTAAAGGGAAATATCTCAACACCTTTTTCGGAATGAATTTCCCATTTTGCTTCTCTCGAACTTCCCCACTTGTTTGGTCGACTTTCCATCTTGAAAGACCGCAAACTCTGCAAGAATCTTCATTTTTGTCGTCTTTCTAAAATAGCATACAATTGTTCTTACATGCGTCTATCTTGTCATATTTAAGCCCGATATTAGTAATGAATTTTTTACTTTCGTAGTATGAGTTTGACAATTAAGCGTCAATCGGTAATATGTAGTCTTTAAGTAGACGCAGCAACATATCGAAAGAAGAATTTGTCCATTGACATACATTTTTTATGTGAAGTAGTTTCAGTAATTCTGATGATTTCGTTATTCGAGCACCGTCATACAATGGCCGTTTGCAATCATCAAGCAATTTATAAATTCTATGCGCATCTTCGACTGGTTCATGGTTGTTCGGGACATCATTAACGTTGGGGAACATATCGTTTATAAATTCGTGCATATAACGTTCTTCATTGACCTCTTCATTAACTGTATTATTCATCTCTGGTCTCGCATCGTTGAATTCTGGCACGACATCCTCCGACTGATCATCGTCATCATCATCATCATCATCGACATCTTCATCGACATCGTCATTAACCACTTGAGTAGTACGTCTCTTTTCTCCATGAAAATACCAGTACTCATAATGAACATTTATTCCATATATGATGAGGTGAGTCTTCACTTCGTCTATTTCTATAAACGGCGTGTTCAAGCATTTCACACAAGGACATTTCACGGTTTTTTGGATGTACTCCTAACAGCAAACTCGAGGAATTTGTCAACACATTCCTCGTAATCTGGATGTTCTCGACATAAGGTCATCCATCTTTTATCGGGTACTTCCATATTTATAATAAAATGGAAAACAACCCGCATTATTATTTACTTAAATTTGTCTAAATTAATTAGGCTTACATAATTGTAACATAATCGCTACCTAATCTATCATTATTCAAACAAAATTCAACATAATCTATCATTTTCCAACCCAAATTCAACATAAATCTAACATTTTCTAACTAAAACTCCACCTAAACAAACAATAATAATAAATTCATTCAATACATGACTCTAACCTAAATCAACAATAATCAATTCATTTACAAACCTAAATCTAACAAAATATAACATAAATCAAACGTAACATAAATCAAAATTAAATCTAACCTAAATCTAACATTTTCTAACTAAAATTCCACCTAAATAAACAATAATAATCAATTCATTCAATACATGACTCTAACCTAAATCAACAATAATAAATTCATTCACAAACTTAAATCTAACATAAATCAAACCTAACATATATCAAAATTAAATCTAACCTAAATCTAACATGAAAATCTAACATAAATCTGAAAAAATCTAACCTAAATGTAACATACATAAACCTAAATTTAACATAGATCAAAAATTAAACTAACCTTGAAAGAAAAGAGCGACGAGGAAGAGCGGCGGATGTAGATCGACGGGCGGGCAACGGGCGGATGAAGGTCCTAATCCAAACCTAATGACAAGAACTTAAACTAATCAAAATTAATATAAAATCCAAATCAAACCTAAAATCAAATACATTCATACCAAACTCAAATCAAACCTAAATCAAACTAAAATGAAACCAAACTCAAATCAAACCTGAAATCAAATTCATTCATACCAAATCCAAATTGAACCTAAAAATAAATACATTCATACCCAACTCAAATCAAACCTAAATCAAACTCAAATCAAACCAATCTCAAATCAAACCTAAATCAAAATCAAATCAAACCAATCTCAAATCAAACCTAAAATCAAATTCATTCATACCAAACTCAAATCAAACTCAAATCAAACCAATCTCAAATCAAACTTAAAATCAAATTCATTCATACCAAACTCAAATCAAACATAAATCAAACTCAAATCAAATCAATCTCAAATCAAACCTAAAATCAAATTCATTCATACCAAACTCAAATCAAACCTAAATCAAACTCAAATCAAACCAATCTCAAATCTAACCAAAATCTAACCTAGATCAAACCTAAAACTAACCTAAATCAAACTTAAATCAAACCAAATAATCATCATATCTAACAAATTAGATAAATCAAACTATATAAATCAACTAACCTAATCAATCTCAAATCAAACCTAAAATCAAATTCATTCATACCAAACTCAAATCAAACCTAAATCAAACTCAAATCAAACCAATCTCAAATCTAACCAAAATCTAACCTAGATCAAACCTAAAACTAACCTAAATCAAACTTAAATCAAACCAAATAATCATCATATCTAACAAATTAGATAAATCAAACTATATAAATCAACTAACCTAAAATTATATCAACTAACCTAAATCAAACCCTAAATTTAACAACCAACTAACTTTAATCTAAACATATAAATCAAACTGACCTTTGATGTAGGTGGTGGGCGGTGGCGCGGCGGCTGGGCGTTTCTCCAATCGGCGGCGGCGGCAGAATTTCAATCGGGTGCGGCGGCAGTGCGATTCTTCAAGCGGCGCGGCGGCTCAGCAGTTCTTCAAGCGTCGTCGGGGTCTTCAAGCGGAAGGCTGGTGGCGGTGTCGTCTTCAATCTGGCGTCGTCTTCAATCGAGCAGTCAGGGAGAGAGAAGCGGGGAGGCGCGGAAGAGGAATCGAGGCGACGCGGAAGAGGAATCGGGGAGAGAAGAAAGAAAGAAAGAAAGAAAGAACGAAAGAAAGCCGCGGGTTTTGTTTTTTTAATTGGTCATTACCGAAAGTTTTTTGATTAACTTTCGGTTTTGATCAATTAATAACTTCCGAGAGTTAATCATATAACTCTCGGTTTTGATGGTTCATTACCGAAAGTTTTATGATTAACTTTCGGTTTTGATCAATTGATTAATTCCGAGAGTTAATCATATAACTCTCGGTTTTTGATTTCTCTATTTCCGAGAGATTTGTATATATCTCTCGGTTTTGATCATTTAAATTCCGAGAGATGTGTCTTAATCTCTCGATTTTTACATATATAAAATTAAATTTAAATAGATAAAACGAGAGGTTTTGGTATATCTGTCGGTTTTGATGGTTATTTCCGAAAGTTATATATTTAACTTTCGGTTTTACAACTTCAGAATTTGTTAAATTATTTGGTTTTTCACTTTCTAATAAGCTTGAACAACAATAATTTAACAAATTTGATATCCTTAAAACATTTCTTAATCCATATGATCAAACATTACACAAATACATAGGATAATCAAACATAAACATTCATATACACTTCTCTATATGATCAAACACATTAATAAACATTTTAACATTAAACACAATCTAAATTTTTAAAATAAAACACACATTTGATAATATTAGTTAGAAGTCTGGATTGGAAAGTAGAAAACCAATTAATTTAACAATTTGTGAAATGGTAATTCCGAGAGTTAATGGTATAACTTTCGGTTTTTATGGGTATTTCCGAAAGTTTTACCATTAACTCTCGGAATTACCATTTCACAAATTGTTAAATTAATTGATTTTTAATCTTCTAATGACCTTGAACAACATTAATTTAACACAATTGATAACCTTAAAACATTACACAATCCATATGATCAAACTTTATACACAATAATGTGATCATCAAACACAAACATGTATACACACTTCTTTATATAATGAAACACAATTATAAACATTTTAACATTAAACACAATCTTAATTTTTAAAAAACAACACACACTTGATTAGATTATTTAGGAGCCTAGATTAGTAGGTGAAAAACCAATTAATTCAACAAATTATGAAGTGGTAACACCGAAAGTTATATATAAAACTTTCGGTTTTAATTTATTTTCCCGAAAGTTTTGAATAAATCTCTCGGTCCTGACCTTAAACAGAATGTTTTTGGGAAGGGACAAATCCGAAGGTTTTCAAATAAACCTTCGGTTTTGTCCCTTACCAACACTTAGAAAATTTTCTGTTTATTTTAAACAAGGGACCAAACCGAAGGTTTTCAAATAAACCTTCGGTATTGTCCCTTCCCAACACTTAGAAAATTTTCTATTTTTTTAAACAAGGGACAAAACCGAAAGTTTTCAAATAAACCTTCGGTTTTGTCCCTTCCCAACACTTAGAAAATTTTCTGTTTTTTTTAAACAAGGGACAAAACCAAAGGTTTTCAAATAAACCTTCGGTTTTGTCCCTTCCCAACACTTAGAAAATTTTCTATTTTTTTTAAACAAGGGTCAAAACCGAAGGTTTTCAAATAAACCTTCGATTTTGTCCATTCCCAACACTTAGAAAATTTTCTATTTTTTTAAACAAGGGACAAAACCGAAGGTTTTCAAACGGTTCGGTCCCTTCCCAACACTTAGAAAATTTTCTGTTTTTTTTAAACAATGGTCAAAACCGAAAGTTTATTTGAAAATATTTGGTTTTGACCATTAGGATTTTTTTAAACAAAGGTCAAAACCGAAGGTTTATTTGTAAACCTTCGAAATTACCCCTATTTTTTTAAAGATACTATGTTATATAATTTTATCAAATAATAAATAAAGGAAAAGAAACCCTAAACAACATTAATAAATCAAAACCAAGTTAAAGGATAATAATAATAATACATAATTATGAAAGCGAAACACATCAAAATGTCATTATTCGTACGGAAACGATATTACATAATTAATCAACAATATAATCGAGAAATTAATTATTTGATGTGGGGGGAGGAGGGGGTGGTTGATTCTGCCTCTTCAACAATTCAATTTACTGTTCGAGATTCTCCAATTTTTGCGCCATTTTAGTCCTATCCACTTTAATTTCATTAAGCATTTGGCCTCTTTCCGCATCCCTCAATCGGATTTCCTCCATTTCCAGCGTCATTTTTTTCACCTCTTTCTCACGTGCCGCAGTTTCTGTTTGTGCTAGCAAATTCTGGTAATGCCGAGACAGTTTCTCCTGTGTACGCCGAATACTCATTCATGACTCACCCATCCTAAATGGATTTCATATATATATATATATATATATATAAAACACAATTACCGTAATTTAAATCTAATATAACTTAAATCAAACACAATAACCAAAATATATCATTCATTTAACAAAATCTAACAAAATCATATAATCTAATCAATAACAAATCTAATCTAATCAATAACAAATCTAAATCAATCTGCGAAACAAATAATCTAAACTAACGGCCTAAATCTAGATAATATAAAAAAATCTAACCTAATAATTAACAAAAGAAAATAAATCTAACCTGGAACGCGAGAAGAAGAAGATGAGAAGCGACGGAGGCAGAGGCGGCTGCGGCGCGAAAGAGAGAAGGAGAGAGGAGAATGAAAAATTAAGGGTTAGGGTTTGAATTTATAAAGGTATTTATCGAAGGTTTTCAAATAAACCTTCGGAAATATTACCTTAAAAGCGAATGTTTTCCAATAAAACTTCGGTAATAAGAATCACGGGATTTAATTTTTTTTTTGTCTTTTTTGGAATGGGTCAAAACCGAAGGTTTATAGGATAAACTTTCGCAATTAACAATTTCAGGAAAAGGTAAAACCGAAAGTTTTTAAAAATACCTTCGCAATAAATCATTCTCCAACTTAGAAATTTTTTTCATTTTTCTGGGATGAGTCAAAACCGAAGGTTTATTGGACAACCTTCGAAATTAAGAATTTCATGGAAGGTAAACCCGAAGGATTTTTGAATAACCTTCACAAATAACCAACTTCCAATATTTAGAATAATTTTGATTTTTTTTAGAAGGTCAAAACCGAAGGTTTTACAAAGAACTTTCGGTACTAATTAGTAAACCCGAAAGTTTTATACCCCTCTCGAAATCTATTTTTAATAACGAAAGATTTGTTCCTCTTGGGATCAATTAGGAGAGTTTTATAAAACCTTCGGTAAAATCTGTCGGTAAAGGTCATTTTTTTACCAATGACTTATAAATTAAATAATTTTAAACCTATTAGGTTTAGAGAAACGTCATCTAAAAACTACCAAAATCTTAAATAAGCGGAATTCCAAAAAAACTTCTTCAAACTAAATATAAGGTTCATTAAAGCGATATTTCAAAAATTTTGTAATACCATAAATAACACATTCAATCGAGTTACCCTACTTTATAAAAGTTAAAAATTAGACAATATTTTCTCAATATAGGTTAACAAATACATTTAAGTTGCTAACAATTCAATATTTATTTTTGAATACTTTATTTCAAACATTATTACTTATTTCTTCTACTATTTAATTGGTAAATAATCAAAAGAATACAGAAACTACAAATAAATTAAATAAAGTTAAAACTTACTAATTTAAGAGAAACAACATATATAAAATATCACTAGTAGAAAAAATGTCTTCTGTAATGACTGCTAGTAACGACGCTCGAACGCCCTAACTAATATTTTTTATCAGTAACGGTTATAATAAACCGCTACTATTATGAGTACATCAGTAACGGTTATATAAACCGTTACAGATAAGGCTTCAGTTAATGTTTTTGATAAGGGATATCAGTAACATTTTTCTTCCAACGCCGTTACTAATAGAGTATCTGTAACGGTTATTAAGAAAACTGTTACAGATAGTGAACCGTCTTTTCATCTTCTCTACTAGTATTTGTAACGGTTATAGAGAAAACCGTTAAAGATAAGGCTTTAGTTAAAGTTTTTGGTAAGGGATATCAGTAACGGTTTCTTCCAACGCCATTACCAATAGAGTATCTGTAACGGTTATTTAGAAAACCGTTACAGATAGTGAACCGTCTTTTCATCTTCTCTACTAGTATCTGTAACGGTTATAGATAAAACCGTTACAAATAAGGCTTCAATTAATGTTTTTGGTAAGGGATATCTGTAACGGTTATTTAGAAAACCGTTACAGATATTGAACAGTTTTTTCATCTTCTCTACTAGTATCTGTAATGGTTATAGAGAAAACCGTTACAAATAAGGCGTTAGTTAAAGGTTTTGGTAAGGTATATCAGTAACGGTTTTCTTCAAACTCCATTACCAATAGATTATTTGTAACGATTATTTAGAAAACCGTTACAGATAGTATGTAATAACTCCCGCGACTTCTTTCTTTTTTCCTTCTTCCTTCCTTTCTTCCTTCCTTTCTTTCTTTCTTCTTCCGTTTACTTCTGCGCTCCCGTTCTTCCGCTGTCTGCATAGTCATACGCCGCCGCCAGTAGAAGACGCCGATCATCCGCCCGCAATCAGGTAAGTTTTGTCGTCTCTATTCTTCTCTATTCTCCATCTTCTTTGTTCTCCCTCTTCTCCCTCTTCTCTATTCCTGCCCGAAATCCGCCGGCCCGCCACTGCTGTCTACAATCAATCAACGCCGTTGCTGTCTACACTTAAGTAGGTATTAGATTAGTATTTACAGTTTTAAGCTAGATTAGTATCTACTGTATCTGCAGTTTCGGCAAAAATAAAAGAAAGTTTCTTAAGTAGTTGTATGATATGAAATGAATCAACTGATAATGCTTCCTTCGAGATTATAGTTTGTGAAATTGAAAGTTTAGCTTGATTTAGTTTCAATGAGGTTAAAATTGCTGTTACTGCTGATTCTTTATTTGATTCTTTATTTGTTAGTTAGTGTGTAGAAGTTATGATTAGCTTGAAAATTAGACACATAAACATGATCAACAGTTCAAGAAGCTACTACTTGAATATGTTTATAAATTATCTTCATAGATGGCTGCATTTAGCATTCAATCATAGATTTGTTTTACAACTCTTTAATTAGAAAAGAGAACTGTGTGGATTATTTACAGTTTGGCTGAATAGTTAATTTTAAATAGGATTGTGTGCATTATTTCTCAATACTCTTTTTTATTCTATTTTGCAGAAAATTCAATTTTCACCGTTTGAATTTGCCCTTGTATTTCCTGTCGCTGATTGAAGTTTGCCCTTTCAGATTCAGGTTAGTTTTTATTTACAATCAATGTTTGATTGTTAGATTAGTATATTATTGGATTATAGCATTGTTAAATTAGTAGATTATTGATGTTAGGTTAGTGCATAATTTGTATGTTAGGTTAGATAATATTGAATGCTAAGTTAGATTATTTAATGTTAGATTATTGGATTGGTAAATTAAGTTAGATTATTTGTATGTTAGATTATTGATGGATTGTTGGTTTATTAGATTATTGCATGTTTGGATTATTGGATTAATAAATAATTTGTATGTTTGATTATTAATGTTAGGTTATTGGATTATTAATTTGTATGTTAGGTTAGATGGATATTCCAGACAAAACATGGATGACTATATTTCGTACCGATCCTAAATATATTGAGGGGGTTGACAAATTCATAGAATTCGCTGAAAGGTCTACGGGTAGATCATCAATTGCATGTCCTTGTGTAAGGTGTGCAAATCGAGTATATGAGAATAAGACTGTGGTTAGATCCCATCTGATTGTATACGGAATAAACAAAATTATGATTTTTGGTATTTTCATGGTGAAAAGAGAATTGAACGTCAGAATGTAAATGATATTATTGAGAATGTAGAGGAAGATGAATCAAATGATGAACTTGAAGACGAACCGATCAATATACCACCAAATAACGAGACTAATATCATGGAAGACGAACCTATTGAAGTTTGTGAGGATCGTCTAATGGAAGATATTATTGCTGATTTGTACCATAATGTAAACAATGATAATGAAAATCCGAGTGAAAATGAGCATCTCGTTGATGACGCTAAGACGTTTTACAAATTGTTGGACGATTCGAAACTACCTTTGTATGAAGGTTCTCGCATTTCCAAAGCCTCATATCTTCTTAAACTTCTTCACATAAAGAATGTAGGCCAGTGGACAAACACGTCATTTGATTTATTCTTGAGTTTATTGAAGGAGGAAATACTGCCAATTTATAATCAACTACCGAATTCGTATTATGAGTGCAAGAAATTCATTAAAGACATGGGTCTATCGTACGAAACAATTGACGCGTGTAAGAATGATTGCATGCTTTTTCGTAAAGAGGATAAGGATTTGCAACAATGTAAAGTTTGTGGGCTTTCTAGGTGGAATGTCAATAAATCTAGTGGTGCAATTCGAACAAAGGTGAATGGCAAGTATATACCCAATAAGGTGCTGCGCTATTTTCTATTAAAACCGAGGTTGCAAAGATTATACATGTGTTCCAAAACTTCTCCACACATGACTTGACATAAAGATAACAATCCCGAAGATGATGTGTTGAGGCATCCTGCTAATTCAATGACATGGAAGATCTTTGATAACTTGTACCCAAATTTCTCAACAGAACCTCGAAATGTGCGACTTAGTTTGGCAAGTGATAGTTTTCAATCTTTTGATAGCGGAAAACAACATACAGCATTAGACCAGTTATTCTCATCTCTTACAACGTCTCTCCTACCACATGTAGGGACAAAAGCAATTTTCTTCTTTCAATGCTCATTTTAGGACCAAAAAGTCTCGGAGATTGTATTGACGTATTTTTTGAGCCACTTATTGAAGAGTTGACGGAATTGTGGAATACCGGTGTGAAGACATATGATGAAAGCAGAAAACAATATTTTAATTTACAGGCAACTCTTATTTGGACTATTAATAATTTCCCGGCATATGCAAATTTGTCTGGATGGAGTACAAAGGGGAAATTGCCATGTCCGTCTTGTAATCAGAACACTGCGTCTTTGAGGTTAACAAATTGCCAAAAGGAGTGTTACATGAATCATCGACGATTCCTCCCGTCTAATCATCGATGGCGCAAAGAGACCGATACGTTTGACGGGCATACTAAGCATAAAGGTCGTCCTGTACTACTATCGGGTTCCAAAATACAATTGTAGGCACGAGATCTAAAGGAAATTTGTTTGACAAAGTACCTGTCCAAGAAAACTAAAGTTATTCATGAATCTCGAGGTGATAATTGCAACAAATTCAGTATATTATTTCAATTGCCTTACTGAAAATCTTTGATGTTGAGACATAATTTGGATGTAATGCATATTGAGAAGAATATATGTGATAGTTTGTTGGGAACTTTAATGAATTTCAAAGAAAAGACCAAGGATGAAATTAAAGCAAGGAAAGATTTGGTCATAATGAATATAAAACTTTCATTACATCCGGTTGAAGTTGATGGTGTTCTTCGGTGTCCGCCGCCCCCCTATGCATTGTCCTCAGAACACAAGAAACATTTATGCCAATTTTTGAAAGATATTAAAATGCCCCACAGTTTTTATTCAAATATTGGGGCATGTGTAAACATGGAGGAGAAAAAAATTTCAGAATTGAAGAGTCACGATTGTCACATTTTATTACAATATCTCCTTCCACTAGCTACACGTGGCCTATTTCCCGATGATGTGTACGATACTGTGGTGAATATAGCAAGGTTCTTTTGGTTGCTTTGCCAAAAAAGTTTACAATGCGGGCAATTGGAAACACTACATGACGACATTGTCTTGACACTTTGCAAATTGGAGAAGATATTTCCACCTTCTTTTTTTGATATAATGGTGCACTTGCCAGTTCATTTAGCTTTTGAAGCTTGTCTTGAAGGGTCGGTTCAGTATCGATGGATGTATTCAGTTGAACAATATATGAGCACACTCAAGAAATACCTTAGGAATAGGAACTTTCCAGAAGGTTCAATCAGCGAGAGCTACCTTTTGAATTAGAGTGTGAGCATGTGTGCCCGATATTTGGACGATCATGAGTTAGAAGATGAATCGATACATACAAGTATAACATTCTCCATATTCATCGCTATGGAAGACTTATCTAATGGCACAGCCTACACATATCAACCGGGTGATCGTGAGAATGCTCATTGGTACATCTTAAAAAATTGTCGCGAAGCTGAAGAATATTATAAGTAAGTCCATTAATTTTATTATGAGGTATGATTTAAGTAATAATTTAATCTATCATTTGCGCAGCGATTTCGTTCAATCATGCCCTCCTAATATTTCCAATGAAGCTCGGGATAAACAATATGTTAGATATTTCAAAGAAAGAGTAAGTAATCGTCTCAACAATTTCTTTTTTTAGTATATGACAATTAGTTTAACAACAATTTCGGTGAAGCAATTAAACGATCAATACGATAGGACAATGAATCTTAAGATTTTAGGACGTGGGCCTACATTGTATGCAAAGAAATATATAACTCGTGCAAAATAAATGGGTACAAGTTTAACACTAAAAAACATGACGAGAGCTTGACCACCCAAAATTGCGGGGTTTTGGTTTTTGGTAATAATGGGGCCGAGACTATTAACTACTATGGAGTGATCAATGAAATCATAGAAGTGATATTCTTTTGTGGAAGACGAGTCATTCTCTTCAAATGCAAATGGTTTGATGTTCATCACAAAGATCGGGGCATTAAAGTTGATAAGTATGGTTATGTTAGTATAAATATCAACAAGATTCTACAGACTCAATTAAATGAACCATTCATAATGATAAGACAAGCACAACAAGTCTTTTACTCTACAGATATGGCATCAAGGCTTGAATGGAAAATTGTGACACCAATAAATCCCCGTTACTCTAATTAAGGTTGAATTATTTTCTATGAAGAGTTACTTGTAAATTTTTCTTATAAACATTACATTTAATATTTGCAGCTATCATGGCACCTAAAAGAATACAAGGTAAGGATTTAAGCAGCGTGCTAAACGACCTTGTACAAAGGACCGAGGAGCATTCAGAATACCCTTTGACACTACTTAACTCTATCAGGGAAATTGATTTGGACCTTGATGATGTCATGAACGTTGATAGTGTACCAAACACTAACCTCGATGATGATGATGAGACAGAACCCCCGTTTGAGGAGCAAGATGGAGGTACCGGTTTTTGATTAAGTATTTTGTTATGATCCTTTATAATTTTGTGTTTAATTTTAGGATCTATTTCGAGGAGGAGACGGAGCAAGAACAAAAATACAACAATTGGTAGATTGCAAGCGGGGTAAAAGATGACTCTTCATTTTAACCCGGTAGATGGTAAGCCCATGTGCGATAATATGACAGCGTGGTCGAGGCATATTGGGAGTGTCATTCAAGACTCCAATGCACTACCTCATAGGACTTTGCGTTGGTCGGACTTGAGCTCTACACAGCTAGATCACATATGGATGGCTATCACGGTAACTTATTATATAATTAATTTTTATGTATTAATCACAATCTATAATCGTATTTTAATGTTGACTATTTAGGATCCTTTCGTGGCTGTGGGGGAGGACATCAACAACTATTGCAAACAAGGTTTATTTTAAGCTAACAAATTATGGGATAGATGGAGATGTCAATGTAACACCTTGTACGTTAAAGCTCGTGAAGGTAACGAGGCAGCAATTATGGCAAATCCCCCTCCGGAGATTAAACTAAGTGATTGGCATTATCTTCTTGATCGTCGTTTTCTCACTCCGGAGTTCAAGGTAAGTTAATTTTTATAAAGAGCTCTTACATTAATCATTCATTAAACACAAATCTTTTCTTATTTGCAGAAAACAATTAATCTGAATGCGCAAAATAGGTCACATGTTGTGTACAAGAATCATGCGGGCAACATCTCATTTTCGCAAGTAGAGAGACAAATGGTCTATTTTATCATTGAATACAAAGTTTATAATGTTATTACGTTTATATAAATTATTAAATTTGTACAAGAGAAGACTACCGGTACCTCGCCTAATTTTGCTGAATTATTTCTCCACACTCATACGAAGAAACCAACTCTACAAGATCCAAATCCGGAGGTCCCCCCTATTATTCAAGAAAAAGTGGGAAGTCATGTTTATTAGTTTCATTTATTTTATGTATGCAATCAAATGTAATTTGTGTTTGTAGACTGCCTTGCGAACTGCTATAGAAGAAGACTCGGCTAGGAATGACCTGCAGTTGACTGAGTATGCGTTCGAGTCTTAGGAACATGGGCGAGTCGTGGGTATGGGCTTAGGTGTCACACCTAGATGTTTTAGAGCAGATGCTCGTGGGGGTTCTAGCACACCGCGCAGTAACACGCAACATTTTCGTGAAGAAAACCGAGTTTTACTTGAGGAGATGCAGAGAATGCAAGAGGAGCGTGAAGCGGAGAAATTTCAGTCACGGAGAGAGCGCGAAGAAGCATTGCTCGAGCGTCAAATGGAGCATGAAGAAACACAAAGGTAGCGTCAAATGGAACGTGAAGAAGCACAAAGACAGCGTTAAATGGAACGTGAAGAAGCACAAAGGGAGAGACAACAATTATTTGAAGAGCATGATAGAATGCAGGATGAGATGCTTGAGATAAGGGAGACGATGAACTTCTTATTATCCATGATTCCCGGTGCTCACCGTCCATGTCCACCTGCCCCTCCCACTAGAGATGATGTCCCTTCGACTAGTGATGATGCCCCTCCCACTTGAATTCTGGTTAGTTGAAGGTTTATATAGTTTTTGAAATGTATGTTATTTGAAGTACGTTAATTAATGGTTTTTGTGAATTTATAATATGATTGTAGTTTGTGGATGGATTGTAGTTTGTGCATGATTGTTGTTTTGAATTAATGATTGTGGTTTTTGGTTATTGATGATTGTGGTTTTTGGTTTTTGGTTATTGATGATTGTGGTTTTTGGTTATTGATGATTGTTGTATAGGTACAAATATGAGAAAAAAAATGATTATTGTTTAGTAACGGTTTTATGAATTAAAAATCCGTTACTATAAGTTTGTGTATAACGGTTTAACAAATAAGAAACCATCATAGTAGCTTCACAGGCATCAGTAACGGCTTTCGAAAGCTGTTACAAATGAGCTTTGTCTTTCAGTAACGGTTTTAACGCGGCTAGAACCGTAACTGTTGTCTAATGACTATCAGTAACGGTTCTTGAATGCCGTTACTGTTGAGCTATACCTTTCAGTAACAGTTTTAAGTCGGCTAGAACCGTTACGGTTGTCCAATGACTATCAGTAACGACTTTCGAAAGCCGTTACTAATGCCTGAGAAGTTTCAGTAACGTTTTTTTGTAACGAATGGTAACGATTTTATTTGCCGTTACAGATATGTTTCAGTAATGGCCTTTGATGCTTTCAGTAATGATTTTCACCCTTACCGATTCCTCTTTTTCTACTAGTGTATGTTTGTCTACCTCTCGACATCTTAAATTAAGTATCAAGTTCGTAAAGGAATATTTCAAAAAAATTTGAGTGGCTAACAGAATTCTTCATTTTTATATACTCTTAAATTCAAATATTATTACTTATATTTTAATTTTAATTCAAATATTCATATAATGAGTTACATTAGGGTAAGAGAAACCACAACTAGGAGGTTGCATATGTGTTTTGTATTTCCCAATACCTTAATATTGTGTTGTGTATCTCCTCATAGCTTAAATTAATTATGTAGAAAGTTCTTTAAATAGGCATTCCAAAAGCAATAATTTTTCAATATATAAGAAATAAGCATTCAATCAAACTTATCGTACTTTATTAAAATTAAAATTAGACAATATTAGCTCAATATACACTAGTAAAAATGGGGGTTTATCGAAAAATATTTAAGACCCATATATAAATCTTTTGGAATACATACCGAAAGGAAAAAAATCTATAGTCAATGAGAATATATACTGACAGGTGCTACTAATCTGACAGATATAGTCTATATCCATCGGCATTGGATCCTCCTAAAGAATGAGTTTTTTTAAGGGGAAAAGTCGAAAGATTTATACAAAATCTGTCAGTTTTGGCACCTTTAAAAAAATAGGGAAAAATCTAAGTTTTAGGGTTTTTTTGAAGGGAAATGCAGAAATATTTATTCTAAATCTATCGGTTTTGGACCTTAAAAAAAAAGAGAAAAAATTTAAGTGTTTGGGTTTTTTTGGAGGAGAAATGCCGAAAGATTTATACTAAATCTGTAAATTTTGGCCCTTCAAAAGGGGGGGGGGGGGAAAATCTAAGTGTTTTGGTTTTTCTAAAGGGATATGTTGAGAGATATAAACTAAATCTGTAGGTTTTTCCCTCAATATACTGAAAGATTTGAATCAAATCTTTCGGTAATGGCATTCTTCACTAATTTATTTTCTCTTTTTTAAGTGGTGTTTTGGTTTCTAAGTATATGGATGTTGTTTAATTATATAAGAATATGAATTGTATGTCAATATCAAAATATAAGGATTGTGATTGAATTTACAAGTATTTGTTTGTTTTTAATTATAATAAGATTTATAAAGGTGTGTGTTTAATTATAATTAGAATGTGTGTGTATGAATTGTGTTTGTATATGTAGGGTTATTGTTTAATTTCTAAGTATAAAATTGTTTTTATTTTTTAAGGATAACATATAATTAGGTTTAAATCTGATTAATTATATAATTTGAAAAATCAAATACCAAAAGATTTATGTCAAATCTTTCGGTATTTAAGGATAAAACGGAAAGAATTGGGTAATTCTTTCGGTATTGGTCACTTCCCAAAACATTGAGAATTTCTAGGTAATTTAGGCCAAAAACAAAAGAAATTGGTATTTCTTTTAGTATTTGAAGGTAATACCGAAAGAATTGGGTAAATCTTTTGGTATTGGCCCATTCCCAATACTTAGAACAATTTCTAGGTAAATAAGGGAAATATCGAAAGATATAGGTAACATTGTCGGTCGTTATTTAAGAGTTAATACCAAAAGATTTACTATATCTTTCGGTATTGCCCCTTTAAATCGCGTTTTTAGCAAAATCCCTTCCCTGCTCTCTCTCTATTTCTTCTCTTTGCCAAAACCTCCCCCACCGCCCATTCGCCGTTCTTGCTCTAGTCGGTCCACGCCGCCTCCGTTCTACCTCTAATCGCAAATCAAAGTATAGAGATTTTGATTGAATTTATAAGTATAAGTTTGTCTTTGATATAATAGAATGTATAAAGGTTTGTGTTTGATTATAATAAGAATGTGTGTGTTTGTATTGTGTTTGTATGTGTAGGGTTTTTGTTTAATTTCTATGTATAGGATTATGTTTTCTTTATTCATGATAAAATATAATCAGGCTTAAATCTAATTAATTATGAAATTGGAAATATTCAAATACCGAATCTTTGTAATCAATTTTTTCAGTATTTAATGGTAAAGGCGAAAGAATTGGGTAATTCTTTCGGCATTGCTCACTTCCCATAATGTTGAGAATTTTTGTGTAATTAAGGCCAAAGATAAAAGAAATGGTGTAAAATTGTCGGTTTTGGTACCAAATACAGAAAGATTTGATTCACATAGGTCATCGAAATGCTCATGTCATCGGTCCTACACACACATATCATCGAAATGCTCATGTCATCGTTCCTGCTCGTAAGGATGATTATACTTCGATCAAAACTACTCACTCTCGGTTGAATCAAAAGTACCAAATCAAGGAGTTTGACTTGGAATCAGATGCTAGCACTGATTATAATGAAACAATTATACATGATCTTGAATTTCATAAGTCTAAGAAGAAAATGTCTATAGAAAAGATCAAGCCGAAAACAAAAGGGCCTATTTATGATAAGACAAGTGATGGCGCTGAAAATATGGGTAATGAGCAGGGTCAAGCAATTCCAAGGTTGTCAAGAATGCTAAGAATCAATCGAAATCCAAATAAAGGAAGAATTCTAAAGCAATTAACTCAGGTTCCATGAAGAAAGTAGAAGTAAATTCAAAGAAAACTAAGATACCTAGAGTTAGTCCTAAGATACTTAATCTAGGTGCATTTTCTCCTCTTGTTAACCTTGATCCCGAAACTCCTACTCAAAGTATTTCAAAGATAAAAATAGGTACACAAGAGAAGAGCACATATAAAGACATTCTAAAGAAGATTGTTTCGGGTAAAGGGAACGACTTCGTTGGGGATACAAGGGTCAGGTGGGCCGAAAAAAGCAAGCAAATATTGAAAGATAGCAATCCGGATCCCGAGATCCCCTTATGATGTTACACCAGTCAAGGAAAATATTCATGTTGATTCTAAGGATCCTAATGATGGTCCAATGTAGTTCATGAGAGAAAATGAGATCACAAACTTAGCAGGGCTAAGGAATCAAATCAAGAATTTTTCTTCAAAATTAATAAACAAGAAATCAACTTGACTAAGAAAAAACTTGACTAAGAAAAGAAGTGATCAACTGAATGCTCAATTCAACAATCACTATATGAAGAACTGGAATTAAGATCTGGAATCTATTTTGCAAGGGCCAATATGATGAAGTGATTAAATGGTCGGTCAAATCTATGAAGGAAATCTCGAAATGTAACAAAACGATAGTGTACACGATCATGAGAAATCCCAACAAAACCTGACAGGAAGGAAAGGTGTGGCATGGAAATGCTGCTCTTGATCCAGAAAAAGGCAAATTCTAGCTTGACACCTTATTCCCGAGGGTCATCACTCTCGATCACCCACACCGATTTGAGCTCCCACCCGAAATTAAAGAGAAATGTTTGAAGCCATGAGAGTTTGTAATTGTGGGTCACTTTATGGGAAATATGAAGGCTCCATTTTCTGAGGTTAAAAAAACGTTGATGGGTCAATGGGAATCTATCGGTCTGGAAAGAGTCATTATAAATGATCATAGATTCTATTTTCTCTCTTTCTGGAATGGAAGTGAACTAAAGCCCATTATAGAAAGTGAATATAATTTTATTAGAGGAAGAAGATTGAAGATATTCATGTGGAGTGAAGATATTAACACCACATTAGGATCCTTAGAATCAACGAAGGCAGGGTTTTTCAAAAATGTACCGCTACACCTATGTCTTCCAATGGGTTTTTCCTACATATCAAGTATAATAGGCAAACCACTTATGTTTGATCCTGCAATGGAAGGCTATGTGTGTGCGTCTGAGGCTAGGGTCAACGTTGAAATCCATCAGAGTAGTTATCTCCCGCTTAAACTAGAACTAAATGATCTCCCGCTTAAACTAGAACTAAATGATAAACTGGGAAACTTCTTTGATATAGGAGTAAAATAAGAATAGAGACTCAATCGATGTATGTGGTGTAGCACATTCACACACTCAATAAACAAATGCACTATTAATAATATCATATTTAAGGCCAACAACAATTTTCAGGTAGGGGATCAGAACGAACAAATCTCTAATCATAACTGAATTTAACATCAACGAATACTGATAAGGATGAAATTCAGAGGCAAAAATAGGTAAGGATCAAGAGGAAGATTGGAAAAGAATGAGATGGGTAAAGGTACAAGCTGGTCCCACTAACATCGATCCTAATAAGACCCAAGGCTCTGGTCCTGCTCCTGCAGTCACTCGCCCTAATAATGATATTAGCATCAGTCCTAATGTTGCAAAGAGATTTGATCCTATTTTCACCGGTCGCGTTCAGAATTCTGAACCTGGCCTGAACACTAGTCATAATGTCACTTGTTGTTCCGGTCAAGCTTAGAATATCAGCCCTACAAATATGGGTCCCATCGGTCCTAGCCAGAACACCGTCCTATTAATGTCGTTCATGACTACACCGGTCCTAGAGTTCATCATCATAATACCGGTCCTACTACCATCGGTCCAAGCCTCATCGGTCCTAAATATGCTAATAATGTTGATATTGCTACAACCAGTCCGGACTGAATGGTCTTGTTACTCTTGGTCCTAGATTCACCGGTCCTACTACTATAAATTATACTGGTTATAATACAGTCGGTCCTACTATTGTCGGTCTTGGCATCATTAGTCTAATGTATATCATAGAACTGGTCCTAAGGTAAATGATAGGCCTTGCTTCACTGGTCCTAGAACCCAAAGACCTTCGGAGCATGGACTTCTTGGCCCTTATGAAAGAAGGAAACTTAGTCCTGATCGAGCTCCGATAGGACCAGTAAAAACATCACATATGGGTCGCGAGTCTAGTTCCAGGAATGCAAGCAAGAACCGAAGAAAAAATATCATTAGAATTCGAAATGGCCCAGTCCTCGTACTTAGAACCAACTTTCGTGATTGTGAACTAGAGAATCCTGGAGTAAAAAAAATTAAACAACTTGCAAACAACTAGGAGGCACTTGAGAAAGATCCGATGAATCACGGGTTTTGTGAAATCAAAACTCAAATTCAGACAAGAATAAGTCGGTCATGAATAAGATAGATATCCTTGGCACTGAAGTGGGGCGAATCAAAATTGGCACAAGAAACGAATCTAGCAGTGAAGAGGTTCAAACACAAAAACACCCACTAGAAGAGAACAGGCTGAAATCGGAAATATGACAAAAAGATTCTAGATCTAGAGGCTACTGACTCTATAACGGAAGAAGAAGATATCTTTAAAACACAATCCCCGCTGAATGACAGTAATATTCCATATAATCAATCTGTAGCCATTGATGATAGTGAGGATAATGACGCTTATGACTTCTCAGATGATGAGGTCCAAGACAACCTTGAAAGTCAAGAACCGAACATATATATCCATTCATTAATATAGTAACATGGAACATAAGGGTTCTTAATGACCCTCTGAAATGCAAAGAAATTAGGAGGATTATTGAGAACCAAAAGATTACTATAATGGGTATTCTCGAAACAAAAGTCAAAAGTCTAAATGTTGACAAGGTTAGCAAGATGTGTATTGATACCAGTTGGGAACTTATACATAATTCAAATGACAAAACAAGCAGAATTTGGGTTATCTGAGATAACAAGATTGTTGAGGTTAAACCTCTCTCCTCCAATGATCAAACCATTCTAGTTGAGGTCAAGTTCCATCTTGTTATTGTATATGGTAGCAACTCGAGCACAAACAAGAGGCTGCTCTAGAATTATATTAGGATCTGGATTGGTGGTGATAAGCCTTGGGTCGCACTCGGTGATTACAATGCAACTAGAAATGAAAGCGATCGTAGTCCAAAATCTGAAATCACTTAGGATATGATCGATTTCAATGACTGCATCAGAGATATGGGTTGAATTGAGCTTACGAATTCCGGGAGCTTCTTCACCTGGTCTTCTACTCTATGGGATGAGCACATTAGGATGAGTAGGATTGATAGATGCCTGGTCAACGAGAAATGGATCAACCAATTTCCAAGAAGTCAACATCATGTTCTGAACCCAGGAATCTCTAACCATTGCCCGATAAAACTATTGTGGATAAGAAGGAAATGTTAAAGAGGCCCTTCAACTTCTGGATGGAAAATTAAAAATTCAATGATATTCTTGAAATTGTTTGGTCTGAACAAATCACGGGCTCTAGTATGTATAGGATTTCTGAGAAACTAAAGCTCTCGAAGAATCATCTCCAAATCTTTGACAAGAAGAAATTCAGCAATATCTCCATTAAGGTTCTAGTTGCAAGAGAGAAACTGGACGAGGTACAGAAAATGTTATTAAATGGGGGATAGTGATGAACAATTCAACAAGGATGAGAGGGATTCACTTGAAAACTTCAATAAGATGAGTCTCCTTGAAGAGAACTTTATTAGACAAAAGTCAAGACATAACTAGCTCTCATTGGGTGATAAAAATACGGCTTTCTTCTACAGAGAATGCAAGACCATAAATATGAGGAAAAATGTGTATATGCTGAAGAATTACGAAGGCAAATATGTTCAAGGTCAGAAAGGTGTGACAGATCTAGCTATTGAGTTCTATAAGAAGCTAATGGGTACTATAAAGAAACATCAAAGTCACCTAAATACTCTATATCAGATCATCGATAGGAAAATCTCAGCTGAAGATAGTCGCGAGTTAATAAGGGTGGTCACGTGAATTGAGGTTAAAGAGACTCTATTCAGTATTGATGGGAATAAGAGTCCTGGTCCAGATGGATTCAACGCATAGTTCTTCAAGGATAATTGGTCGGTTGTGGGTAATGATGTTACAGATGGGGTTCGGGAGTTTTTCAAGAACAGGAAGATGCTGAAGCAATGGAACATGGTTGTCCTGATCTTGATCCCCAAAACTACGGTCCTGAAAAAGTACAAGATTTCAAACCAATTTCCTGTTACAATGTGGTTTATAAAATAATTTCAAAAATTATTTCTAAACGTTTTAAAAAAGTCATAGCAAAAATTATAAATCTTAATCAGTTTGCATTCATCCTCGGTAGAACAATTTCCCATAATATTCTTCTCATTTAGAGTCTTCTCAAAGGCTACAGGAAAAAGAAAATATCCCTGACAATGGCTTTCAAAATAGACATCAAGAAAGCTTTCAACTTTGTTAAATTGGAAGTCATTCGAGACTTTCTGGTTGTTTATATTTTTCCTATGATTTTTATTGATTGAATTATGCAATGTATTTCTTCATCCTGTTTTACTATTAGCGTCAATGGAGTCGAAAGAGGCTACTTCAAGGGTGAAAACGGAGTAAGGCAAGGGGACCCCCTCTCTTCTTACATTTTCTTAGATATCATGGAGATCTTTGAGAGCATCTTCGCGATGTTCCGTAAGAGTCGTCCATACATCTTTTACCCGTTCTGTGAGGTAGATGAGATAACCCATTTATGCTTTTCCGACGATTTGTTCTTTCTTGCGCACGCTGACGTTGACTCCATTAAAACTATTAGGGTTGCACTAACATTTTTTTCTGAGGTTACATGTCTTACTATAATCGAAAGCAAAAGTGTGGCATTTTACGGAGGAGTGAATGACGAAAAAAGTAAGACATCTTCAACATCAAGGGCATTGCAGAAGGAAGTTTTCCCATCAGGTACTTATGGATTCCGTTAACTACAAAACTGATTGAGATCACACACTGTAAGCCGCTGATTAAAAAGGTAAAAAACACGATTTCTGGTTGGGCAGCGAAGAAATTTTCTTATGTAGGGAGGATTGAGCTTATCAAGAGTGTAGTCATGGGCATAATTGGATACTAGGCGCAGCAGATGGTCATTCCGAAGAAGGTAATGAAGGAACTCAATGTGTTGATGCGAAATTTTATCTAGGCAGTAGCGGAAGAGGAGAATAGAAAGTCAAATGGACCGCTCTCTACAAACCAAATGAGGAGGGAGGTATCAGACTCAAGAACTGTGTCGAGTGGAACAAAGCTCTAACCTTTAAGCATATGTGGGCATTGGAACGCAACTAGGAATCACTATGGATCAAATGGGTACACACGAGATTTATGAGCTAGTCACTAAAGAAAATTCTTAAACTAAGAAACGATATAGCAGATCTCTATGACATTCGGCTAGGGGACGGGAAATGCACTCTATTCTAGTATGACCCCTGGTTCGAAAACCAGTCTATCATTCACAAGGAGGAGTTAAGGAATACCTGCATCAGAAGAGACTGTGCAATGGAAAAAAATCAGAGATATCAAATACGGGAATTGGGATTCGCTCCTGAGAAGAGTTCCAAAATGGCAGAGGATATTGGATCACATAAGCAACATACAACTTCATGAAAGACCCGACGTTCATGAATGAAAAGTCGAGGACAATGGGAAGCTGGTTTCAAAGAGAATATGGTAGGTAACCCAGGAAAAAGCATAGAAAGTATATTGAGCTCCTCTTGTATGGTCAACCAAATTCAATCCACGGCACCAGTTTATCCTATGACTTTTTTTCTGGGAAAGACTCGGACTTGAGACCTCATTAGTACGTATATGAGCATCCCGGACGGAACGGTCTACTATGCAACGGAAATGAGGAAACCACTGATCACCTATTTGGAAGTTGTCATATCGCTTTGGAGCTTTGGGATCGTTTTGCAAAGAGTCTGTAGTTTATCATTTTTCCGAAAGAATGGAAATAAATCAAGGAGATAGTAGTACTCAAATCCAAAGGAAACAAATTAGCAACAAACGTATTCAAATGTGACTTTGGAGCAGTGGTCTACAACATATGGCATGAGAGAAACGCAAGAGTTTTTGGCAGAACCCGTAGAAGTGTTGAAAACTATGGAGAGAAATTGTCTTGGATTGTGTTGCCCTCGCGGGAACATAGAGGAGAATTTTAAGCACGGAGCAGAACTGTTGCATATAAACAAAAATTTACCTTTTACAAAAATCACTAGAATTGAATATATTGTAATGAGATAATATGTTTATATTTTTTTAATTTTTTAGCGTTTATTCAGAGACTGTTACGAACACAAAATCGTTCTAGACCTGTCTAGAATGATTCCATAAAACTCGTGTTTTTTTCCTTTTTGGAAATTTTAATAAATTGACACTAAGTCGTTTTTCCAAAAAAAATAATAATATGGATAATAGTATTAAAAATTGTTTCGATACCTATACACATGATATGATATGAACATATACAAAAATATATATATATATATAAATATATGTATGCATGGTAGGATTAAAGATGGATTCGTGTATGTGTATGTATATATATATATATATATATATATATATATATATATATATATATATATATATATATATATATATATATATATATATATATATTTTGTAGGATTAAATATAGATTCGAATCCTAAATCCAGGATAGGCACAAATGTTATTTGAGTCTAGACACATAATGAAAATGAGAATTATCTAAACCAATGTGCATGTTAAAAATGATAATGATTTGAACCTAGATTCATGATAGGATCTGGATCTCTTTCAGCTTAGATTTCAAATAAAAAAGGAAACATAAAAGGTTATATATATGAGTAACAAAAAATTTAGAATAGAGACAATGACGGGCACAAAGGACATAACGCTGATGTCTTTTTCTCAAGTTTAACCACTTTCTCAAGTTTAACCAAGACCGAAAACAAAAACAAAATCTTTTTACTTTTGCATTTCAACATTAGAAAACTTTAATTTTTTTAGTTTCTAACAGAGAAAACTGTATGATAACTCTAAGAAGTCAAAGCTAGTTTCATCAGATTTTACTTTTGTTTCTCGAGTATTAAAAAGAGAATTAAAAAGAGGTGTTATTTAAGATAATATTCAAATTAAATACTTACTATGAAAATAAGGAACATTTATAAGAAGATGAATTGTCCAAGAATAATCAAGCTATATGTTTAAACCCATAATTAAACATGTTAGAAAAGATATATATATATATATATATATATATATATTTTGAATGTTATATAAAATTATGTATTTTATATTATTTAATTGATATGACACTAATTTTATAAGAAATTTATATAATAATAATATAATTGTTAGATATAAAAAATATATGGTATTGTATGTTATATAAAATTATAATTATTAAATTTATAAGAAAATTAATATAATTAAGTGCCTAACAATATAAGTATTAATTTGATAAAGTGTGACATATCAATATTTTATATTACAATATTTTGGTTTTGAAATTAATAATTAAGATCACAGGTTTTAAAAATTATTTATTAAATATTCAATTAAATTCAAAAATACAATATGATAAAAAAAAAATGATAGTAAAATAGTAAAATAATTACATAAGGAAAAAATATATAGATAAATTAAAATTATATTATTTTCTTAGAGAAAGATAATTTTTCAAGGTTTATAGTACATAAATATATCTTTTATTTCATTTTGGATGCATTTATAGTATTCATTCAATAATTTTTTAATTATCTTTTAAAATTCATGTAAAAAGAAAGAAAATTTTCACAATTAGAAGATAGTAAATAGACAAAAAAAAAAAAAAAAAAAAAAAAAAAAAAAGAATGATAGACAAACATTATTTTGTTAAATAAGATAAGCATATCAAAATTTAAAATAATTAGACATGTATTTTATATTGTTTTGTATTTGTTTATTATTTTCCCAACTAATAGTAAAACAAAATGACATATTAAATGATGATAAAATGTATTTAATTTAAAAAAAAAAACCTTCTCATGAATAACTTTATTTTTCTCTCTCCAGACAAATCATATTATTAACATCACTCTCATTTCGATTTAATATTAAGTCAATTCGCACCCACATACCCTACCATAAATGTTATTTTAATTTTTATAATAAATATTCTAAAATTTGCATTATTAGAGACTTCAATAAATAATAGATAAAAGTTAAAATGATTAAAAAAATTAATTAATTATATAAATAATAAATATGCAGAGAGAATGCATATTTTAAATAAATTATTTGAAAATTGAATTAAACAATAATAATGAAAATATTTTCAAAATTTAATATATAGTTATATATATGTGATAAAATGATGGATACATCAAAAGTTATATATATATATATATATATATATATATATATATATATATATATATATATATATATATATATATATATATATATATATATATATATATATATATATATATATATATATATATGCAATTATTGATTAAAATAAAAATCTAATAAAAGAAATTAAGAAAAAGATTGAGTTAAAATAATTATATATCTAATAAATATAGAAAAAAGTAAAAAATATATATATTAAAAAAATTATTTAAAGATAAATTTAATAAATACAAAACTAGAAAACATATTAATATAAGAGGGAGACTAAGAATCCAAAAATACATTTGTTAATTACACCTCACATCTTCTTTAACATAATTGTTGTTAGTTGAAGATTTTTCATGTCATATCATTTCATTTAAATTTTTAATTTCACACATTTTTTTTATTTGCATGTTAACCGCTTTGTTAACCTAGTCAGATTTGTTTCACAAAGTGGGTCGTGCAAGGACATGTTAATTTAAACTTAAAGCATTATTTTATGTACGATAATATATTATCATAATATTTAATATTTTTAATAATATAAATATTAAAAAATATAATATTTTATCAAAAGTTTATAAATATATTATTACAACAAATATAGGAACATATAAAACTAAGGATGATGTTATTAATATTACTAAAATATTATAACGTTAAAGTTTGCAAGTTGTTTAACAACAAAAATATATTTACATTATATATTGTAAGACATAATATATAAATAAGGCTGTAAAAATTATAAAATTAATTTTGAAGTAGGTGTAGTAGTTATGATAATTAAATTTGTAATATATGTTGCATTAATATATATATAATATTTTCTGATTAGTTCGACAGTTATTTTATAAAGTATGATTATAAACTAAATTGCAATCATTGTTAATTATTTTTTCTTTTCATAATTTGTTTGGAAACTGTTTTGCATTAAAATAGTTTCATTTCTACTGAACTTGTTAGTTTGTAAAATTAGTTATTTGTAATATTCTATACTGACATTTCTATAAATAACATCAGATTGAATGAAATTTTTAAAATTTAATTTTCAACTTTCAGGTTAAAATTTCTTATTTGTGTATGCAACCTATTTGTACCAAATATTTATTGGTAAATTACAATACGTTTTAAATTTAACAATTCATCATTGCTACGCCAAAGAGTCAGATTTAATCACATATTTAGTAATTAATATTTAACTATGATGTAAAAATACTCTGTTTTTGTGTAACCTTATTTGCATTAAATAATATTCATTGTCACATCTATATATAACTATTGACGCTTAATTTAAAATGTTGGAGGTGAAAAACACTCCCTCTCCACAATCATCCACAAATCAAGTCATTTTTCTTTCCTAATTTAATTATATTAATTATTTTCTCTCTCTTAATATATATATACATTTATTTCATAATATATATATATATATTTCTCTTCCTTAATATAATTATTAGTTTTCTCATTTTATATGAGTTTCTCTCTCCTATCATAATTATATTTTCATAATTACTAATTTATCTATAATATATTTCCTAATTAATTTCAGTTTTTATTTTCTCTCTCATTATATATATATATATATATATATATATATATATATAATTAATTAATTAATTTTGTATAACTAATAATTAATTTATTTTTTATTTTATCACTTTAATTTATATATTAAGTTTCCTTTTCCTAAGTAATATAAATAATATGAAAAGTCTTTTTTTTTAATTATTAGTCTCCATATTTATGAAATTATTTTTTAAAAAAAGACTTAAAATATATATATTTATTTTCTCCTCATATTTATTATGTATATATATATATAATTTATCTCTCATAATTAATTTGTGTATTTTATCTCTTTTTTTATATATAATATATTATGACAAAAATAAATATAAGGTGATATCCACGTTCTCACCACAACTCACATAAGCTTATTATATTTTTTTAACATTTTATAACTGTTTATCTCTTATCATAATTATCATAATTATTAATTTATTTTTACTAATTGATTTTTATTTTATTTTACTAATTTCTCTTTTCTAATTATTATTTTTATTATTTTATCTTAATAGAAAAACGTTTAATTTAATAAATGAAAGATTAGAAATAAATAAGAGAAAAACTTTAAATTTAATAAATGATAAATTAATGAGAATTAAACATAAATAAGAAAAAAACAATATAAATATTTGTGAACTTTTCTTTCTCACACATGTTCCTTTTTTACTTTTTCGTTTCTCAATTAATCCTTTTTTACTTAGGATTTTGGACGTGCGAGACACTATCATGCACTAGATGAGCGATCTTCTTCGATTCGCAGACGCTGAATGACAGCTTCAATGTTGAGGATTTCGAATTGGAGCGGATGAATTTTAAAGACAGTATCACTCTCTCATCGACCTGTGGTAAGCTTTCTATTCTTTTTCTTTTTCAAAAAAATAAACCGTATACGAACCCTAAACTATTTATCCGCAGACGCTGAATGACAGCTTCAATGTTGAGGATTTCGAACTGGAGCGGATGAATTTTAAAGACAATTTCACTCTCTCATCGACCTTTGGTAAGCTTTCTATTCTTTTTCTTTTTCAAAAAAATAAATAGTATATGAACCCTAAACTATTTATCTTTTACGGTTAAATGGATGCAATGCTAACTGGATGATGGTCTCATTGGCCTTTTGTGTTAAATCTAACCTATGACCGTTGCCAATTTCGAACTAGAGCTGATGGATTTCAAGGCGATTTCACTCTCTCTTTATACCACGTTATATATAGATTTTAAGAGAAGATTTTAAGAGAGAAAACAGTTTAATATTAATTTTTTAAATAAATTAAAATATTTATAATTTTTTATTTTATTAAAAAATTTAAAAATTATGTGTAAAAATATATGAAATATATATAGAGAATGAGAAAGATAATAAATATATATATATATATAAATATATTTATTTATATATATATAAAAATGAGGGAAAAGAAAATAAAAAATTAATTAAGTATTAGAGTTATAATATATATATATATATAGGATGAGAAAGAAAATAAAAAAGAAAATTAATTAGGAAATATATATTATTAATATGAAAGTGGAATGAATATTTAATATTTAAGATGGAGAAATTTGTAATTTTAGGGTAAGTTTAATCAATGTTATTAAACGTCATTATATATATTATTATTATTATATATATTATTATTATTATTATTATTATATCATAAATATTTATATAAAAAAATAAAAAAATATATTTAATATTAAATATAAGTTTATATAAAATTAATGAATAAAAATAATATATATAAGATATATAATAATAAAAAATATAATTAAAAAATAAAAATTAATAAAATAAAATAAAATTTAGTTAGGAAAGTTAAACTAATAATTATATTTAGAGAATAAATTAGTAATTATGTATAAATAATTATGATAGAATAGAGAAATTCTTATAAATTGGGGTAATGTTTAATATTGGTTTTTAAAATTTTATTTCTAAGATAATATAATTTTTTTTTGTATTATTATAAAACTAATATATATATATATATATATATATATATATATATATATATATATATATATATATATATATATATATATAAATATAAACATAAACATAAACATAAACATAAACGATCAAATAGAAAATAAAATATAAATTAATCATTAGGGTTACCAAATTTATATATATATATGAAAATATTAATTAGGAAGAAAAAAATAATATATATAAATTTAGGAGAGACACATTTAATATTAAGTTTGTATCTCTAATAATTATTTTTTTTTTTACTTTTTCTCTTCTCATTTATATATATATATTTCATATTGTATCATGAAAAAAAATTTGATAAAAAAAAAATTAGTAATTACAAAATGAGAGATAAATTAATAATTATTATATTTTTTTTCAGAAATTTGATTTATTTACCTATTTATTTATTTTCATAAAATTTACTTATATTATCAAACAATTATTAATAATTAATTATATATTTATATTATATATTTTCTCTTCATATAAATATATTCTCTTTTATTAAATTAAATATTTTATAAAAAAATTATTTATATTTTCCCCATATTTTTCTAGAAGTATACCTACTAATAATAATTCTCAAATTCTCCCTTATAATAATTACTAATTTAACTCTTATTTCATAATTACTAATTTATCTTTCTTTTCGTTAATATATATACTAATTTATTTCTCTTACCATAATTATTAATTTATCTTTCTTATTTTATTTTTATTTTATTTTCTCTCTCATATAAAATATATTATTTTTTCACACAAATTACATAAAATATATATTACCTTATTAATAATTTTATATTTAATATTAAATATCTATTTATTTTTATTTTGTATAGTTAATAATTAATTTATTTTTTATTTTATCACTTTTTCATTTATATATTAAGTTTCCTTCTTAAGTAATGAAAAGTTTTTTTTTTTAAATTATTAGTCTCTATATTTATTAAATTAATTTTTAAAAATATAGTTAAAATATATATATTTATCTTCTCCTCATATTTATTATGTATATATATAATTTATCTCTCATAATTAATTTGTGTATTTTATCTATTTTTAGTATATATATATTTATTATTTTCTCTCTCATCATATATATATATATATATATATATATATATATATATATATATATATATATATACTAATTTATTTCTCTTACCATAATTATTAATTTCTCTTTCTTATTTTATTTTTATTTTATTTTCTCTCATATAAATATATTATTTTTCACACAAATTACATAAAATATATATTACCTTATTAATAATTTTATATTTAATAATTTTTATATAAATATATATATTTTTTATATTTTCACACAAATAAATTTTATATTTTTTTTAATAAAAGAAAAAATTATATATATTTTAATTTATCAAAAAATTAAATATTTTAAAAACAAATAACATTTCTCTCACCTAAAATTTATATATATTAATTTATAATATACCTAATATTTTTTCCGTTTTTATATATATTAATTTTTTCTTCCTAATTAATATTTTTTTATTTTCTTTTATAATTTTAATAATTAATTTATATTTTATTTTCTTTTTATATTATTTGATAGATTTCGCGGACCTCTAATTATTTTTAATGTTTAATTCAATCCAAAATTTTTTAGATAAAGAAATAATGCAGAACACAGTTGTGTGAGAAGATGAGATTGATGCACAGGAGGATGTGGCGTTCATCGCGTCGTCTTCTAATAACATTCCACGATGTAACTACAAGTATCCTTAAGGTACATATTGATTTTTCTGAGTTTCGATTGATCTTGTATTCTGTTACACTTTTTGGTAGACGACCTACTAGAAAATTGTCTTGTTGCAGGACATCGTAGATGGTGAATGCATCGTCTTCTTCCCCCGATGAGACGACGGTGGCAATGAAGACGATGAGGAAGAGGAGAGATGAGAAGAATCGGAGGAGTGATGTGATAGTTGTAGGATACCAAGTGTTCGACGAAATGACAAAGAGAGGTTCTTACTTTCTCATCTCCTTTAATAAATAAAACTTTTATATAATTTTCATATAAGAGTGCACCTTCCACCATTTTCTCAACTTTTGATTCTAAAAGCTGTCTAAATAAATTTTATTCTTCTTAATTGCTTAAAGTTTGAGCCAATTTTAAACTTTTTTTATAATTGAATCTAGGGTTAATTATGAGATTATATAAAAATTCACCACTTTACTTCGAACTCTAGGCATTGTTTAATTCGATTATGACATAACAATGGTTGTCACAGATTTGCCTGATTTACTCGAGGGCGCTCACCAAGGTTTTGGTTTAATCCATGAATTTCTTAGTCACATAGAAATATGTTTTATTTTGGTATAATGAAAGTATATATTCATTAATGTCATCGTACCGTGCTACTGCTTATTTATAACCATTGTGAAAACCAGGTACAAGTTATTGATGGTTCATCTGAACAGCCAGAATACGAATATGATTCAGTTCGGCTTGAAATATAATTGTTTATTCCAGAGCTTTCTGAAAAATCACGTTGGGTAGATTATAAATAAATTGATCTTCCAGAAGCATATGAGAAATGGGCATCATTCAAGGAAAATATTAAAGGACGTGACATTATATGTTTTTTGTATTAGTGCTGCCACTGGAAAGGGTACCCACAATACCTGCAGCTTATGAACTCATACTGGCTAAAAGACAAGACAATATAAATAAAGTTCTTACCCTTTATTTAAAAGAAATCTTAATATCTCTAGAATATTTAAAATCTTATATTAATGTTTAGATACAAAATTGTTTCCAAATATTACTCTCTTTTAAAGTGGGATGTCTCAATTTTTATTGTATCTCAACTAGGGACATCTTTCTGTATCTATAAATTTATTAGCAGTTTTTCAGAAGTATATTGCACACGTGGTTATGGATGAACCTATAAACTTATTTTTGTTTGTGATGATGATACAAAGCATAAACTCTTTATTTTTTATGTTAGATTCTCTTTTCATTACTAAACATGAATTGATAATTATATAACTGATAACTTTTCATTTCCGTTACATAGATTTAGAAACATGTTTGGTAGTTTATAACAAAATGGATCATCTAGAAGCACATGAAAAATGGGTATCATTCAAGGAAATTTTGAAGGATGTGGTATTAAATGTTTTTGTATGAGTGTTGTCACGGAAAATGGTACCTTAGAAGTGATATATGCAGCTTATAAACTCATATTGGCTCAAAGAGAAATAATATAATCAAGGTCTTACTTGTTTTTAAAAGAAATCTTAATGTCTCTAGAATATTTGAAGTATCATATTAATGTTTAGATACAAATTTGTTTTCAAATATTACTCTCTTTTAGAGTGGGAGGTTTCTATTTTCGTTGTATCTCAGCCAAATACATATTTTTGTATCCATAAATTTATTAACGTTTTTTCAGAAGTATATTACAAAAGTGTTTATGAATAAACCTATAAACATATTTTTGGTTGTGATGATGATACAAAACATAAACCCTTTATTTTTTTATGTTGGATTCTCTTTTCATTACTAAACTTGAATTGATAATTGTATAACTGATCACTTTTCATTACAGTTGCATAGATTCAGAAAGAAGATTTTGATACAAGAGAGAAATGTATTAGGGTTAAATATAGTGACGAGAATAAAGTGACAGTTATAATGTAGTTAATTGTGAAGAGTGTGTAATGAAATGATTTTAGTTGTATCAGATTTCAGCACGTATTGGAAATATTTGGAGTATATAAGTCTCTGTTTAAATTTTGGTGTAAAGCAGGTGACACCGTTTTTGTTGGAGAGGTTAAATTTAGGTTTTTCTTCTTCTAACGATTTTGTATCTTCTTAATGATTGAGTTATGAAAACACATTTTGCAGATGGAGATGACATGGAATGACTCTAAGTGACCAGATGGCCTAAATGGAATTAAAATCTTAACTTGCATCTACACAACATGTAAATATAACTGATCACTTTTCATTTCAATTACATAGATTTAAAAAGAAGATTTCAGCACATCTTAAAATCAGGTGGGTATAGATGTCTTTGTCTAAACTTAGTGTAAAGGAGAGTGACACCGTTTTTGTTGAAGATGTTAAATTTAGCTTATTCCAACGATTTAGTATCTCTTAATGATTGTTATGAACACATTTTGCAAAACACCATTAAATTTACATTAAAAAATTTTATTCTTTAACATTAAAAAGAACAAAAGTTATAAAATTAATAAAGAAATTAAAATAGTGTAAGTTAATATTTATATTTATATAAGAATATTTAGTTCATATAAGTTCGTTTATAAAATATTTAAATATTGTAAGTTCATATATGTATATATATATTTTCTTTTAATATAAATATATATTATTTTATTATTAATTTTATATAAATATTTTCTTTCATTATATATAAACATATTGAATTAAATATTATATAAAAACTTCATTTATATTTTTTCCCATTTTAGGGTATTTTACTAGTTATAATAGTTATAGCAATTTCGATATTCGTCATTTTCGGACTAAATGTTGTGTATTCAATGATATTTATATCTTTCTGTAATTAATTTTTAAATAACGGGTAGCTATTGCTCAGTGTTACTATAAATTTAACTCTATAAAATTATATATATATATATATATATATTCTTATATCTTTCATTTACATTTATATGAAATATTTTTAATAAATAAACTAGTACATATTTTGTGTTAATTATATATTTAATATTTATAATAACTACCAATAATACTAATATTTTTTAAAAATATACAACTAAATAAACTTATTTTTTTCACAAATGATAAGAGGAGAAAAAATGGGGAGGGAATAACGTGTTATCATGTCATGGAATGGAAATGAAAAAAGTGTAGGAGAGAGAAAAAAAGAAAATTTTGTTTATTTTTTTTCAGACGATCAGATTGCGTCATGTCATTTTTTCTCCATTTCTCTATTCAAATTCTCTCTCCCATCATTTATTTTATTTTTCACTTTATTCACTTCCCGAAAAATCTTTGTCCCGGAAAAACTCGAGATTCGAGAATTTCAAACCTCTGTTTGCGTGTCAGGAATCTTCTTTTTAAAATAAATTAGTATTTAAAATATTTTTCAAAGAATCTTTGACAGCTTTTGAAATAAATTAAATGATTAATCTAAGGGTTTGCGGTAGTCAAATTAAATTTGATTTGTTTGAAAACTGTTGTTTTTAGTTTAATTAAAAATAATTAATTTTAAAAAAGATTATTTATTTGAAATAGAGTTGTCAATTTATTTTTAGAAAATCAATAAAAAAAATAGCATACGTGTACAAACCTATTGGCCAAAGTTTATTTTAGTTCGTAGTTTGGTGATACTTGAGAAAATGCTTCGTGCTTCATCCTTAGAACTCATTTTAAAAACGGTCTCTACTTATAAATTTAGTTTTTCAAAATCGATTGTATAACGTTTTATTTTAACCAATTATTTTTTCAGTCCTAAGCATGCATAAGGTTTGTACGTTAGTAAACACATATTTAAATGTTGGTATATGTTGTTGATGATAACTTAGGGAGGAAAGTACATGAAAAATATGAGCCATTTAAATGTATTAGGATTTAAACATAAATCATAAACAAACCTTTATCACAATAGTTTTTGTGGAAATATCCCAAAAATATTTTAAAATCATTTCCTTATTTTTCAGAATTAAAAAAAAATGGTTTGAGGTTCCATAATTACAAAAATAATTTTGAATTTTGAAGATGAAAACCAAATAGGTCTTAGGAAAGGTATCATAGGTTTTTGGTTCATTTTCATTGGTCAGGGTCCGGAACCCTCGGTCGGACCCAATAGTACAACCTAAGAAGCCTCGGTCGAGGTGCTAAGGACTCTTAGTCCTTGGTTGGGATTATCTATCAGGTGTAAAAAATACCTGACTTTGATTATCCCTGGGTTAACTTTATCGGTATTAGGTTTGGGAATTATCAATTAGGGTTGAGATTCCTCGGTCCAAGGTTTGACCTCTCGGTCATAGTTGAAGAACATTGATAAGACCTCTCATTTTTTTGCCGCTTCGACCTCACCATTGGTTTGGGGTCTATAGGGTGATGCTTTTTGATGCCTCATCTTAAACTCGTTCAGAAATTGAAACATTTTTCTTTGGAAATGTCGACCATTGTCTGAAATTAGGTGTGATTCTCATTCGGATGAACTTCGCCACTTAAGATGGTTTCAAGACCTTGGAGGAGGCTGCGTCAATCCATTTGGTGAAGTAATCTATGACGCCGAGTATGAACTCGTGTCCATTTGACGCAAGGGGATATATTTTCCCGATGATGTCGATGCCCTATGTAAAAAAGGGCCAAGGGGATGTCATATTGTAGAGGAGTAAGGTTGGTGTATACTTTAGGTTAAAATATATGGATGAAAGGATTTCTACTTTTTTCCATCACAGTATCGATGGATGAAAGAAAATTGGTTCCTTGAAGACTAGAAGAGTTGATATCCTAAGTTGTATCAACTATCTTGGGAGTCCGAGCCAGATTTTCTAGGGCGTCATGCCAATGGTCTATTTTTTTCCTAATCATGCAAATATAAGGGTTAAGATTATGAGGACAATCTGAAAATATTTAGAGACCTAGAAACGTCTCTATAAATTTGGATTATTAAAGGGTTCGGGGAAGTCAAAGATTAGGTTTCTTTGTCCATCGTGGATGAACTGGCCATTAAAGATTTGTGGAACAATTATGCGTCATTTGGATATACTTTCCATGCGAATTTATTTGACTCATGGAGGGATGTATCCTAGACCACGGAGATCCATATTATAACATGGTTGCGGGAATGATGGCACACCATTGTCGTTCGGGTGTAAGCCCATGGCAGGGAAATATCCTATGCGGTGCATCATTTTAATGGTGGGGAGGCGAAACGTACTGAAGTAAAGATGTTTGGAAGAGTCCATACCTTTTGAGAGGCTTAGACATATCTCAAACCTAATTAGTTCAACCTTAGGGGTGTCAATATGGGTAGACTCAATGACTATTGTTATGTTTGTTTTACCGTTGACTATGATAACTTGAACGTTGATAATGAACTTAAGCTTTTGGTGCGGCATAGAGGCTAAAACAATTGTTTGATGCAGCCATGGTCTTCCTAAGATCAAATTGTAGGAATGTTACATGTTGATGATGCAAAAGTCAACTTGAAAGGGTATACCTGCCACTCGGACGGTGCACTTGAGGCAACCTATTATCTCACGACGAGAGTTGTAGAAGCCTCTCACACACAAGTCCGATGGTATGATCTTGTCTCGGGATATACCTATCTTCTAAAGAGTCCTCCAAGAAGATACATTGAGAGAGGATCCATTATATATTAAGACCATTGGAACACTCTTTCCTCTATTTGCACAGAAATGTAGAGGGCTTTATCATGGATTGGTTCTGCTTATGGATGATCCTTGTCTTCCTCCTCCAGATACCTGGTACATAAGCCAATACTCTCATTTATAAGATAACTCTTGCTTATTGAGGCTTCGGGGTGATTTTTATTCCGCAAATATCTTTTCATTGTACCCATGTAATGTTCTATCAGATACATCCATTGATACTGGACTGCCCCCCAAGAAAAGCCACAAATGACAAGTGAACCGGGAGATGCATCATAATATTGAAGATTGATGGTGGGAAAATCATTTCAAATTTGCAAATTGTCGTTATAATATACAAGTACAATTGTTTGAGGTCCGCTGCAATCAACTCTTTGGAGCACAGCAAACGAAAGAACTAGGACAAATTTACTATAACATCATACACATGATCTTGAAGTAATCCACATGTTCCTAAGGAAATAAAATATTCTAATAAAATGTGACAATCATGAATATTTAATCCCATAATCTTCTTCTCTTCCAAATTTACACAACCTCCACTATTTGAGCAAAAACCATCAGATAACTTAAGATCCTTCAATAAATTACAAACACTTTTTGTATGATTAGAGGACAAAGTGAAATGCGCTTCTAGATAATGAACCACTCCTCCATCATTTATAGGATGTAACTAGTGTTTTATGCCTAAGAGTTGTAAATCTTTACGGGCTTTAAGACCATCCTTAGTCTTCTCTTTCAAATTCATCATAGTTCCCAACATGCTATCACAAATATTTTTATCAATATGCATCACATCCAAATTATGTCTCAATAATAGTGATATCCAATAATGCAAACAGAAGAAAATGTTAAGTTTGTTCTAATTGTCTCCCTATATTTCATTATATATCTTTGTTTTCTTACTCTGATCCGTAGTAAGAATTGTGCCTTCTAGGTCTCGTTCTTTCTTAGAAATTTTTTGCCCCGTTAATAATTTCGAGGGCTCTCTATAATCTGTTCGACCATCAAACGACTCTTTATCCCTTTTGTATTTGTGGTTTGGTGGAAGGAAGCATCTTTGATCCATGTAACATTATTTATGAAAATTAATTAATCGAAGATATATAGTATCAATGTTACAACAAGGAGAATAAAATTTACCTTTTGTACTCCACCGTGACAAATTCGCGTACACTGGAAAGTCGTTAATGATCCATAGCAATGCCGCTCGCATGTTAAAGTATTTTGAGGTGTGTGCATCAAACGTTCTCACACCACTATGCTACAGTTCAGTAAATTCGTCGATCAATGGCTAAAGAAATATGTCAATTGTATCTCCCGGACTCTTTGGGCCTGAAATTAATATAGAATGAAATTGCTGAAGTAGTGGATGTCACATTATAAGGAACGAGAATAACCAGCCAAATACTGTATGACTTTTTCCCATTTTCAAACGGTTAAAATCCATATGTTGGGAAAATTTAAAACAAGGAAAGAAAGAAAGTTAATTAAGAAAGAAATAGTTTAATTAACTTTAAAAGAATATAAAAGTCTTTCATATTTTGGAACATAATATTGATAATGTTATTACATTCAAGCTGAGTGGTCTATTTGTTTTGTGTAGGAACAAATCTAAAGACAGTGCTAACTTAGAAGTAGTCTAAAGCAGGTTGTCTTAGACGTCTAAGGTAGTTAGACGAGGTCGTCTAACTCCTTTAGACGTTGTCTAAAGGGATGCATAGTTATATGAGGCCGTCTAACTTCTTTAGACACTTTTAAAGGGAAAAGTAGTTAGACGAGGTCGTCTAACTTCTTTAGACGTTGTCTAAAGGGAAACTTAGTTAGACGAAGACTTCTAACTCCTTTAGATATTGTCTAAAGGGAAACGTAGTTAGACGGGGATTTTTAACTCCTTTAGACATTCTCTAAAGGGAAACTTATTTAGAAGAGGTCATCTAACTCTTTTAGACGTTGTCTATAGGGATGCGTAGTTAGACGAGGACGTCTAACTCCTTTAAACGATGTCTAAAGGGATGCGTAGTTAGACGAGGATATCTAACTCCTTTAGACGCGGTCTAAAGAGAAGCGTAGTTAGACGAGGACGTTTAACTACTTTAGACACGTTCTAAAGGGAAACATAGTTAGACGAGGACGTCTAATTCTCTAAGACGAGGTATAAAGGGAAGCGTAGTTAAACGAGGATGTCTAACTCCTTTAGACGCGGTGTAAAGGGAAGTGTAGTTAAACGAGGACGTCTAACTCCTTTCGACGATGTCTAAAGGGAAGCGTAGTTAGATGAGAACGTCTAACTCCTTTAGATGCGGTCTAAAGGAAACGTAGTTAGACGAGGATGTCTAATTCCTTTAGACGCGGTCTAAAGAAGAACGTCTAATGCCTTTCTTTAGCAACCGTCTGAAGAAAGAATTTGTCTAACCACGATCTTTCTACTGTCTGCTCCACTTACTTCTGTGTAGTCTGACAAGCCATCTAATTCTATCCAATGAATTAATAGCATGTACAAGGATATCTCTCAAATATACCTTTCTAGTACAAGACAAGATCAGAGGATATTCGGCGCAATACCTGTTCGGTACGGCCACGATCGAATTATTTAGAGTCTACTATACAATCGTACTATAGGAGGTCGTCCAACGGACACATGCCACATGTCCTCAAAGAATATTCGACCGTTGGTGTATCTCAACTATATATAGAAGCCAAAGGACAACGGTTAAACAACCAATTTTTATAACTCTGAAACACACTATACTTAATGCACACACTAAATCTTTTAGTGTCTAGTTGTGAGTACATTGTATTTACATACTTTCTTTTATGTGAGAAATCTCAATGGTGTAAGTTGAACAAAGGTTGTGTTGTTCAACAGAGAGTTAGCTAGATTAGTAATTTGTATTTCATTCAAAGTATTCAGTGGATATCCTTCCAGTTGTTGAGGAAGGGGTGACGTAGGACTTTTATCTCCAAACATCCATAAAACTCCTTGCATTCTTTACTTTTTTCCATTCTACATTCAGTGTCTAAAGCTTCAAATCCGACGAACACTTCCGCACTTGAATCTATTTCAAGAGTTTGGAGGACTTGTAAAAAATAGAAACAGATATTAATACCTCACAAGATTACTATCGAAGAGTTTATAGTAAGTTGTTAAAAATAGTCAGACCCTAGTCACTATTCTCAACACCGACCCCAACACCATCGCTTGATAAATCCAATCTCACGCTTCGAGAGTCCGACGCAAAATTTTATACTTGTCATCAAACGTTTTCCAAGTTAATGAATCAGCCGAATGTCTCAATGTATCACTATCAAATCTTCCTTCCATATGTCATCTCATTATTGGAGCAGTTTTAGAGGACATGTATAGTCTCTACAGTCTTGGTATTATAAGGAAATATCTTAACACCTTAGTGGGCATGGATTTTCCATTTTGCTTCTTTCGAACTGCCTCACTTGTTTGGTCGAATTTCCATCTAGAAAGGTCATAAACTCTGCAAGAATCCAAATTTTTGTCGTCCTCCCAAAATAGCATACAATTGTTCTTACACGCATCTATCTTCTTATACTTAAGCATGATATCTGTAATGAATTTTTACATTCGTAGTATGAGTTTAGGAATTGAGTGTCCGTCGGTAATATGTCATCTTTAAGTAGACGCAACAGCATATCGAACGAAGCGTTTGTCCACTGACCAATATTCTTTATGTGAAGGACTTTCAGTAATACTGATAATTTCCTTATTTGAGCAGCTTCATACAATGGCCGTTTAGAATCATCAATATATTTATAGAATCTCTGCGCATCTTCAACTAGTTCATTGTTGTTCGGGCCATCATTAACGTTGGAGAATATATCGTTTATAAAATCTTGCATATTATGTTCTTTATTGACCTCTTAATTGATTTTATTATTAAATTCCGTTCTAGCATCGTGAATTCTAGCATGCCATCATCTGATTGACCATTATCATTAACCACGTTAGTGGTAAGTCTTTTTTATGCATGAAAATACCAAAATTCATGATTAAGATTTATTCCATAAATGATGAAGTGAGTTTTCACATCGATTATTTCCATAAAAGTCATGTTCAATCATTTCACGCAATGACATTTTACTGTTTGTCTTCATGTACTACTAACTGTAAACTCAAGGAATATGTCAACCCCTTCCTCGTATTCTAGATGATCTTGACGTAAGCTCATCCAAGTTTTGTTGGGTAATTCCATATTTCTAATAAGATGGCAAACAACCCGCATTAATATTTAATTAACAGTATCTAAATATAAATTACGCTTCAATTTCCCTATCTTTCATATATATATATATAACATATATGAATCTAACCAAAATCAAAATGAGATCGTCATTAATAAAACGACCTAAGACAAGGTTATCATATTTCACAAACCCGTGTCATCAATTTTATCAAAATATAACTCTAACCTAAATTTAACATATATGAATCTAACCAAAATTCTAACAAAATCAACCCTAAATCTAACATATATAAATCTGACATAAATCTAACATATATGAATCTAACCAAAATTCAAACAAAATTAACCTTAAATCTAACATATACTAACCAAAATTATAACAAAATTAACCATAAATCTAATATATATATATATATATATATATAAATGTAATCTAAATCTAATATATATATATATATATATATATAAATATATATATATATATATATATAAATATAACCTTAACTTGAAGCAGCGAGAGGAGGTCAAAGTGCGGCGGCGAGACGAGGGGCGTTCAAAGAATCTACGGCGACAAGAGGATGGGCGATCGAAGAATCTGATGGGCGTGTGTCGGCGTCGTCGTCAATCGTTGGCGTTGGTCAGCGACGTTGTTCGTGGGCTTTCGTATGTCCGTCTGCAGAGGATTCTATCGGATAGGGGAGCTAGAGAGGGATGGAGGTGACTGGAAGAATTAGGAAAAGAAAAATGTTTTATTTAATTAGTAAGGTTTTTACCGAGAGTTCTTCAAACATCTCTCAGTAATATCTATTAATTGTTACCGAGAGATTTCTAAATATCTCTCGGTTTTGATCATTTCCATATCTCTCGGTGTTGGTTATTACTATTTCTGAGACATGTGTATAAATCTCTCGGTTTTAACAACTTACATAAAAATTATAAAAAGGGAAAATCCGAGAGAATTGTTTATATCTTTCAGTTTTGACCTCTATTACCGTAAGATATACTTATATTTCTCGGTTTTATCCTTAGAATTTTTAATTAAAAATATCAACACACATTCATCTATTTTTAAAATCCTAATTATCATCAAACACATCCTTATTATAATCAAACTCTACACACATACTTATTATAATCAAACACAAACAAAACTTTTTATATAATCAAACACAATCATATACATTTATAAAATTAATCACAATCCATATACTTCAAAATAACGCACACTTGATTAGCTTAACTAGGAGTTTAAATAAGCTAATTAGAAAATTAAACACCAAGTAAATAAAAAAAATAAAGAAGCCAATTACCGAGAGAATTCTAAATATCTCTCAGTATTACCATTCAAAACCGAAAGATATTTTGAAATCTTTTGATATTTGACTTCTTCATTTTTTTAATTTAATTGATGTTTAACTCTCTCTGTTTTTTGGGAGAGAGTTAAAATCGAGATATATTTGAAAACCCTTCGCAAATATCCCATCCCAACACTTAAAATTATTTCTAGTTTTTGGAGGGGAAAGTCAAAACCGAGAGATATTTGAAAAACCTTCACAAATACCTCCATCCTAACACTTAGAATTATTTTTTATTTTTTGGGCAGAGTCAAACCGAGAGATATTTGAAAAACCTTCGCAAACATCCCATCCCAACTTTTCTGTTTTTTTTTGATAGACAAAATCGAGAGATATTTGAAAACCTTCGCAAATACTCATCCCAACACTTAGAATTATTTTCTATTTTTTTGGGGGGGAGAGTCAAAACCGAAAGATATTTGAAAAACATTCGCAAATATCTCATCCCAACACTTAGAATTATTTGAGTCTCTAGTATTAACGAAAGATTTGTTAAAAACCTTCGTTGAAAAATCACATTAACGAAGGTTTTATTCACCTATCGAAAATTATTTTTAACTACGAAAGTTTTCTTCCTGTCGGGAACTTTAACGGAAAAATTTATAAAACTCTCGGTAAATTTTGTCGATAAAGACCCTTTTTGACTAGTGTACCCTATAATCATTGAGATTTGGCAAAAGTGTTTAGAGTATTCATTTTTTTTTTTATTACAGATATACTGATTGAAGGTAGTTATTCCATAAGGTGTTTATCATCTTATAAATTTGAGGTAAAAAGTATTGAAATGTATCCGAAATCACTTATATATCTTTTAAATATGAAACCTAACCATGACTTCACAACCATATATACACTTTAACTTAAATATGTTGTAGTAAGAATGAATCATGCAGTCACTAGTAGAAGTTTGTTGATAGGCGCCCTTTCCATTATTACTTTTGTAATTATTAATTTCAAAGTAATAAAGTAATATAGGTTAATCTACATCAGTAAAAAAAATTATCCGAGGTAAAATACAAATTTTAACTTCATATATTTACAAAAAGAGACAATCTTCATTTTTTTTAAATCTAATATTTTACTTGTGTACTTTTTATTTAACTAAGCATACAAGGAATTGAATTATAATTTACCATAAATAAATCATTATTCATAAATACTTAAAAACCCTAAGTAATGCAACATCTTTTCCTTCCTACCTTTTCTAGTCATAGTTTTTGTCATTTATAATTTTGGTCTTCTCCTTCTTGGCGGTCTATCATCTAGTTCTACTTTTTTAAACTTTATGAAAGATTATATTCAAATTTGAATTTCTGGATTTTATTTATTGGTTAAAACTTTGTTCTTTCAATGCAAGTTAGAATTCATTGAATATATATATTTTAGTCTGTTATTTTAAATTTTAAATTTTTGTGAAGAAAAAAATCTGAACTAGGAAGTAATATATAAAAAAATACTTCATTGACACAAAATAACCTCTGAATTATATATAATAAATTACTTCGGAAATTTATATAAATTGTGAAACCAAATATAATTAATTACTTTTAAAAAAATTGACGATCTAAAAGAATATATTTAATTAGGAATCGGTCTAATTCTGAACCGATTTTGCCTATGTTGATCGGTCAAAGACTTCGCTATATTTTTTTATATAACTTCGGTTATAATGCAAATTAAAATAGTATATATTACTTCATGTCCTTCTATTTCGGTAATGAACTACCTATTATTTCAGATAATATCCCTATTAAAAATCTGAAATTAGCATTATGTGTAACCATTAATCTCTTAGGAACCTAGACTGTTACTTGAAGTGACTGAGTGAGTTACATAGCCATTTATAAGTAAACCATTAATTGAAAAAATTACTTTGTGTAAGCCTTCTTGTATGTAATAAGAACAATTTTGTTTCCTAGTGGAATCTCTTGAGATAAATTCATTAACAAACCAAAAACTTCTTTCCCCTTTTTTTGAATATTGACGCAATGTATTCTAAAATTTATATAAAAAATAATTAAGCTAGGCCTCTAATATATATATATATATATATATATATATATATATATATATATATATATATATTTATAGTTATAGTAAATTACCTATCTAATTCATAAACTAAATTATAGAAAATTACCTAACCTGTATAACTCTGATAGACACTGAATGCTATGGTCAATACATTATTTTTGAGATTTGATTCAATATTAGCACTAATTGCTATTTACCATTTACATTGGCTTGATTGTATTTTTGGTTTTCATGCATTAATGTTGACAAATATGCATACTTAAATAACACTAACTTAACACATTACACATTTTATTTTTATTTTTATAAGATACTGAATGCTACTTTTTGTCGGCATTGGTCCCTCTAGTGAGCTTGGGACACAAATAATGCTTAAACCAGTGGCGGACCCAGAAATATTTTCTCGGGGGCCAAATATATAGTAACGTAGCATTTTTTTGGCGATCAAATAAATGCATTTTCTAATTAAAATTTTACTCGGTAATTACATAAAATTACTAACACAATTACAAAATACTAATAAGCACAATTACTAAATTATTCTTGTCCATGAGTCGATACAAAAGAAGACAAATTTATTCTACGAGATTCCATTTGTTGAAAATATTACAATATTGGCTCATTTTCAATTGTTGAGAAAATATCTTTCTCAACATATACAACTAAACTATCATTCATCCATTCATCTCCCATTTGATTACACAAATCAGTCTTCACGGTCTTCATTGCATAAAAAACTCTTTCAACGGATGCAGTTACAACTGGTAAAACTAAAGCCAACTCTATCAATCGATAAACTAATGGAAATACTATATGTTTTTCTGTTGCAACCAATTTCTGAGCAAGAATTCCCAAATCTTTAAATGAAAAAAATTGAGGATCATCCCGCAAACTAAATAAGTAAGCTCGAAGTTGTTGTTCCAAAAATAAATAATCATTGCCTGTGAAATCTTCGGGATAAAGTTTGTCAAGACGAATGAGTTTACGAATATCAAATTAGGAGAATTAATTTCTGGAATGAAGACATGATATGCAGCCAAGTAATCCTGTATTAACTTCTGAAAAACGATTATTCATTTCTTGCATAATCAAGTCAACAATCTAGCATTAAATAATAAATAATAATTATTAATATATAATAAATAATTTTTATTATTCATGACAAAAGATTTCCACACGATAATGATGAAGATTAGTGATGAGTTCCTCTTTTCCTCTCCGCCTACTATTTCTATCAATTATCATATGCTCATTCATATCAAGTATTGAGATCGAGTGTAATTGACAAAAAATGTTAACTTGGTCCAAAATATCATGCCATCCATCTTCTCTAAATTTTTGTAATTGATTTTTTGAACTCGCAATCAATGACATAGCTTGAATTATATTTTGATCTATTCTGTGTAGGCAAAGTGACAACTCACTTGTAATTCCTAATAAATTTTTCATCAAATGCAACACAAAAACAAATCATAAAAAACTAACTAAACAAAAAAAATATGAAAATCTAATTTAATAGATTTCAACCTAGTTTTATGAGAATATAAAAAAAAATAAAAAATATAAATAAGAACAAAAATACAAAAACGTGATAAACATAAACACATATTATCAAGTGAATAAAACTCGAGATTAAGATTATAGAATATTAATGCATATAAAAATAATATATCAAATTCTTTATTTAAATACTGAACCAAAATAAATAAATTAAAATTACAGGTAAGGACAGGGTTTAATCACCTCATTTCTCATTTTCACCGTTCAATTACAAAGCCAACTAGACTAAGAGTTATATATTAAATTTATATATATATAAATTTTTATTTTAAGATTGGGGAGGCCTGGGACACTGGCTTAAACTATGTACACCATTTGAACTTCATGAGTCTGTGTATTTAGCTAGGATGGAGGTAACTTTAATTATTTTCTCTAGAAATTAAAGTCATATCTTCTCTATTTGTCTTATATAAATTACCAAACGTGTTATTATCTTTGATATCTACTAGTGTGACAATATTATGATATAACATAATAAGCCGCACTTTTATGGGTGCTTTAATATGTTTGTTAAACAATAACTTGACTTATCCTAGACTAAGTCGAGTCATAGATCTTGATTGAACCATTTTGATTAATCTTGGCTTATTTCATTTTAAAATATGAATTATAGATTTAATTGATTATAAAATTGAGCAATAATTTAAGTGAAGGGAAATTAATTAATATTTCAAATCTTGATTTGAATTCACGAGATTGTTTGAAATGGGAATTGAAATAGAAATGAGGTTTATGATTTGATAAAAAAAAATTGCGTTTAGGCTGATGAATTGTGATTGGCAATTCACTATTTTATTTTAGTGAGATGCATGTATTTTGAAAGATCGAATTGAACACTTGAGGATGAACGCACTTATTATATGCTTTGAGCTCTCAATTAATTGTCAATGTGTTAATAATTTTTATTATCAATATATAGTTATCTCTTAGTGTCACGAATTTATGTGTCAATGTATTAATAAAATATTTATTTATCGGCTGAAAAAACGGTTTTATGTAGATAAAAAATAATTTTAGTGCAGTGATTAAAGAATGGAAAAATAAATTTATTGTCAATCTTCTTTTTGTAATAACTTATTTTAATGTTTTGGGAGGATAGGAGAATTATAAAACAAATACATATTTTTCTTATTTTTTTCTTCTTAGTGTAGCTTTTTGCATTATTGTTATTATTTTATTTTATTTTATTGTGCATGTATGTTTGGTATTAACAATAAAAATAAATGAATAATCATTAAATTAAAAGAAAAATTATATTAAAATCCAAAAACATGTTACATACCATTTAATAAATCAAAAGTCCATAAAAGCTACTAATTTAGAAATGCAATCATAATTCAACATCATTCTTCTTAAACAACAACAAAAACTACTAGAAAAAATGAAAGAGATGAAAAACTAAAAACAAAACTCACAAACAAACTGAAAGTTTCAGATCCAAAATCATGACATCCTTCAAAGTTTCAGATCCAAATCAAGTTCACCTCCACCATCATCTTCCACAGGTCCATTACCAAGTTTCAGAAAACCTGCATCCATGTTGTTTATACTATGGGGAGCCAGTGGTTTTGAAAGATACCTCGACACACGTCCTCCATGGTTACTACTACTTCCCGGGAACCTAAATGGTGGTGCAACATTGATGTTGTTGCCTCCACCACTACCACTACTATTAATGTTTGCATGAAACTCTTCAAAACTTCTAAACCTACTTGAATAGAGTGGCTGTGGAAGCACATAGTTGTGAGGCATGATTGGGGATCCTGTGCTAGAAAAGGACCCAAAAGTGGATCCATAACGATTGTTTGACCCATTAAATGGAGGCCCATTTGTATAAGGGCCCATTTGTAACCCTGAAGAAGATGGCCTATTAGTGTATCTTAAACTTAATGGAGAAGATCTGTTTGATGGGGAAGAAAACATAGGTGAATGGTGATGGGTGTAAGGGTAGTGAGGGTATGCCGGAGGAGGGGACCAATTATACCTGCCCATCTCAGATAACTTGCGTTTTTTTATGAGGTCACGCTCACGCCTATGGGCATTTTGGTGCCCTGCCATAGCATGGAAATTCGAGAAAGATAGATTACAGTAGTTGCAAGAGAAAGACCTTTTTTGAGAAGGTAGCACTACCTGATTTTCCTCCAAGGTTGAGGAGGAATCCAACACACTAGAGCCAACACTTTGGCCACCCTCCGTGTTCAAAGACTGCTCTTGTCCGATAGTTGGATTCTCAGTTACATCATCATCTACTTCCGCCATTTCTTGAATGGCTTTTTTCTTCAAATCAACATCATGTGGCAATATTAGCACCACATTAGGGTCAACAACCGGGTTGTGTTCATTCAAGGGCTCCATGTTATGAATCGGTTCATATCCAGTGGTTTGACCTTCCACACCAACATCGTCTCCCTCCATCACTTCATGACTGACCACCATCTTCTCATCATTGACACGGGGCTGCATTGTCACCACATCAATGTCAACAATCGAACTTCCCTTATTTTAATGTTTCTGGCTTGTAGGCCATCTTCTTGTTATCAACTAGGATGCTACAAATATTTTTCTCTCGATGTTAAGGAGGAAGATGATATGTGAGAAGAGACTAAGTTGTTTTACAATATATATACACTAAAGAGTTTAAGAGCATTAATGTAAGAGTTATCTAGATGAAATGATATTATACCATAAGTATATTTTTTATATAAATACTAAAGATTCCTACTAGATAAATATTCAATTGATGATTCCCAATTAATATCATCCTACATGTACATGAGGGAAGTTTGAATTATTTTTTATTTAAATTTACAAATAAGATTTGTGTTAAAATTACACAAATCAAACTATATATGAAAATACTCAAAATGACTTTTACTTTTCAATCAAAGTACCTTAATATTTTTTTATATTAATGTTTATCTATACTAAGAAAAAAAGAAAAAGTGTAATGGTAATAAAGGAGGACAGAGTTTTAATCAAAATAGACTCTATGCCAATTAATATTATAATATCTTTTATTTTTGTAACAATATAATAAATTTATTTAAAAATCAAGAATCATACAAAAAAGACTGCATAATGAATTTGCAAGTGTAATAAAAAACAAAAATGAATGTTGAAAAAAATAATTATAGGAATACATAAAATACTTATGAATTAAATAATTTTAAACCTATTAGATTTAAAGAAACGACAACTAAAAATTGTCAAAATCTTAAATATGCATTCCAAAAACATCTTCAAACTAAATATAAGGTTCATTAAAGCGACATTTCAATAACATTCTTTTATATGTAATACGACAAACAACACATTCAACCGAGCTACCTTACTTTATAAAAGTTAAAAATTACACAATATTATATGTTAAAAAAAAACATTTTAGTTGCTAACAATTCAATATTTATTTTTGAATACTTTATTTCTAACATTTTATTTAGATTGGATAAAAACTCTAAAAGAGAGAAATGGAGATTGGATCTGGTTCTGGTAGAGGATTTCGCTTCTCTCTCTATTTCTGGTTCTAGCCGAGGAGAAGAAATGAAGATTGGATCTGGTTCTGGTCGAGGATGGATATTGGAGAGAAAGAGAGAAGAAAGAGATGTCAAGGGGGAGCGGATTTCGGAAAGGAAAAGGAGAAAGTAAAAGAAAAGGAGAGATGTGTTAATTAAACTTATATTGAATAGCGATGGGTTACTTATCCAATCTTTACTTACACTTCAAAAATGCTGTAAAACATTGCGCCTCTTTTTCGTAGTTTTTATTAGGTTTATAGAAATTAGTTTTCTAACCAATTGTCTTTATATCAAGGTAGTAGAGATTGGTCTAAAGGTCAATCACTATTATCAATGAAATAACAATTGGATTTAAACCCAATCGTTACTACATTGATAATAGCGATTGTCATTTAGACCAATCGCTATGTTTACTCGCTTCATGGCCTTTTTTGTACTAGTGATTGTTTCCCCATATGAAGTTCCTCATCAGTGTATCTAATTCCTTCATTATTTTCATTGGGAGAATAATCTGTTGTGCCCAATATCCTATGATTCCCATAACCATACTCTTAACTAGTTCGATCCTTCCAACATGCGTGAGTTTCCTTTTTGCCCATCATGAAATTGTGTTCTTTGCCTTCTTGGTCAATGGTATGAAATGTGAAATTTGTATATGTTTTTGTGTAAGCGGGATCCCTAAGTATCTAACTGGAAAGCTTCTTTCTGCAATGCCCATGATACTAAAAATATTCGCCTTCATGTCCTCCTTCATGCCTCCATAGAATGCCAAGATTTTGTTTTTGTTAATTGTCAAACATGTAACCTTAGAAAAAATGTTAGTGCATCCCTTTCGGTTTTGATGTAATCAACGTCCGCGTGTATAAGGATGAAAAGATCATTAGCAAAGCATAAGTGGGTAATCTCTTTCTCCTCACAAAATGGGTGGAAGTGATATAGTCAATTCTTTTGGAGCATTGTAAAGATGTTCTCAAAGATCGCCATGTTGATGACAAAAAGATAAGAAGAGAGGGGATCTCCCTATCTCACTATATTTTTACCCTTGACATAGGCTTTGTAGATGCCATTGACGCTAACTACAAAATGAGAGGTAGAAAGACATTGTAAAATCCATTCTATAAAAATCATAATAAAACCAGATACAACCATGAAATCCTGAATGACTTCCCATCTAACTGAATCAAAGGCCTTTTTTATATCAATTATGAAAGCAATTCTCGGAAATATTTTTCTTTTCCAATAAACTTTAAAAAGATTCTACATGAGCATAATATTATGAGAAATAATTTGACTAGGGATAAATGTATACTAATTTAGACTGACAATCATACCAATGACATTCTTAAAGCGTTTTGAATGAATTTTCACTACAACAAAAAAGACTTTTGGCGACGCTTATATGCCAACGCATATTAAGCGTGGGTAAAAAGTAAAAGATAAAAATCTTTTGCCAACCTTTGTACCTATACAACCACCTTTATTTTTTAATATATATTTATAAACTTTCATAATAACCTTATAATTTAACTATTCTAAATTTTTATATTTTTATGTTTTACTTTTAAACTTTAAAAATATTTTATTTCATTATTTTAATTTTTTTTTAAATTAAAATTGACTTAAAATTTTATTAACCATAAAATTTTATTATTATTTTTTATATAACATATTTTTTTAATTTTTATAGTATTATTAATTTTTTTTATTAAAATCGATTTTTTATTTAATAATTATTTAAATTTAATTAAATAAAAAGTAAAAAAATAATATAAACTAAAAATAAAATAATTAAACATTATATATATTTAAAAATAAAAATTAACTTATATATTTTTTAAAATTAAGAATTATTCTATACGTAGAAAAGCCCAAATTCAATCCCAAATTCATTTTTGTTATTTTTTAACCTAATCAGTTCTTTCTTCACAGCAGCCAGTTCGTCTTCTCTGCAGCAGCCAATTCGTGAGTAGTCTCTCCATTCATCTCATCTCTATTTCTATGTATGTAAAATATTCATCTCAATCAAATTCTACAATTCTAGATTTGTGTTATCTATGTTCCGATTCATCTCGAGTATGCTCATTGCCTCATTCTTCCTCGCCTTCAAGCCAAACGCAAACGAGACACTTCAACTGCTCCAATCCATGTTCGACGTGCTTCCACACGATATCACAGTCGAATGAAACGGTCGAGATTGCATCTTCATCAGTAAGAATTGTTCCTGTTCTCCGTTATTAAATAATTATTTGACGAATATGACGTTTACAACCACGATATTAAGATCGATGCATACAAGGGTTTAGCTTTTCTTCCTAATTATACTAGGGCGGCTAGAGCTGGATCAATTGTTTCGTTAAATCTGTTTTGTGGATGTTCGAGTGAGTTGCGGAACTACCCGATGGGTTACGTGATGGGAGAGAGTGATAGTATTGAATCTTTAGCAATTAGATTTGGGGTTAGTATTGAATCTGTTAATGAAATTGTTAATTCTGATTTCTGATAATGTTACTGTTGAATCTCTTTACTATATTCCTTTAAATTCAGGTACGTATCAATATCATCATCCTTTTTGATTTCTTAATCTATTATCAATATCATCATCCTTTTTGATTTCTTAATCTATTATTGCTTGATTGAAACAGAGTTTAATGTTTTTAACCTTTTTTTTGTTCAAATGTTTGCAGTTCCTGGCGAGCCATCATATCCTGCAGAGAGCGTTGTTCCTCCAACTCCTGCTTCTGCTCTAGCACCGCCTGTTGATGATGGTGCCTGGTAACATGGATTGGAGCAGTTGAATTAGTCAAATGAAGATAAGAGTAAGATGCTGATAATCTCAAGTAGAATAAAAATATCTGGATATATTCTGAGCAGATTGTCCCATAGTAGGAGAGAAAAGAGACAGAGAAGGAGAAACCACATAGTACCTTTATGAATGCTTTCCAGCTAATAGCATTATCATATGACCTTGATTTGTGTGGACTTTTTGAACAGGTGACACTCAAGATAGATATACGGTTTAGTTACCAATTAATTCTTAACCTGCATGATAAAGCTAATACATCCCCTTTTTTCACAATTTAGAATAATGAAAAGCAGAAGATAACAATTTGATCTAAACATACAAAGACTGATCCAACGCCGCCGTCCGTGGCGCATTGTTGAGATTCTACAGCAGTGCGAAGGCGAAGTCGTCCGGCACCTCCTTCGGCATCCCGACAAAGAAACCTATATCTCCTCGAGTTTTTAGGTTAACGATCTGAATCTTCACGATTAAGCTTTAGTTCGAACTTACTTATCGACTTGATGAACTAATTTATATGATAATTTATTGAACAGATCTCCTGTTGAGATGAGTAGTATCTCCATCGCATCGATGCTTCCTTTTCGAGGTAGAAACATTGTCAATCCTCAAAGTTCAAGGCTAGTTTCGAGGTAGAAACATTGTTATTCATGTTCTAAGATTTTGTGTTTGGGGATTACAGGCAGAAAAGTATGCATTTGAGGAGACAAAAAAATGCAGAAGATGAGGTTTGATTACTAACTAGTTTTTGCAGTTATCTCAATAATCTTTTATAGTTATCTTCTTTGTACTGTGGGGTGCCTTAAAAGAGAAGTTAAAATTAGAAGGGTGAACTTAGGATAAAGAAACCCATGCTTATTGTTTTAAATGTCTTTTAAGAGCCATATTTCATCAGTGATTCCTGTAAAACTTAATTTGTCAACATTTTTAAGAAGATTTTGTATATTCCTTTAACATTGTATTTAGATTATGTATTGTTTAAAGGTATTTAGGGACCCAATCATGTTATTTCCTTTTAAACTTGTACCTGCATAACTCTAGTTGTTTGATTTCTTAACTCGGTCACACATTTCAAGCTAAAATAATCATTGTAAGTTGAACTTATGGTTCTGTAATATGCAGTCTGGGAAACTTATTATTGAAGATGATGATGAAAAGGATGACGATGATGAGGATGATGATGACAAAGATGAAGATGACGTTGAAGATAAATTGTACAGATTGATTCAAATTCTGGTCTCTATTGTTCAAATACACATTTGTTTAAGACTGAGCTCTCTAGGGTTCTATATGAAATCAATATTGATGTTAATTAGCTTTCATGCTATCATATTCTGTGAACTGTGTTTGAGAGATGTCAGACATTCAAAAGAAATGATTTCCTCACAAAATTTAAATAATACTTAATTAACTAATTTGTTTTTCAAGTACATGTAATGAAGAAGATTATGTTTGACTAAATGTGACAACATTTTGAGAAGATGGCAGGTCAAGTTGATGCAACTAGCAGATTAAAGCAAAGCAGAAGCGAGAAAAAGAGCAGGAAGGCAATGCTTAAGCTTGGAATGAAGTTCATTCCTGGTGTCAGCAGAGTTACTGTGAAGAAGAGCAAAAAAACAGATTTGGAGTTCTAAACTGCAACCCATCATCCAAAGAGTTCTTTCTGTTCATTTTTTTGGATCATGTGGGTAAAGAGATTATGTAAAAAGGTTAGTTTCTATTCTATTCTAAGCTGTTCAGATCATTGGTCAGATGTGTAATATAACATTCTCATATAGATATATGCCTGTCATGGGGTTTCTGTTTCTTCATTTATTAACTGATGAGGTTAGCTTGTTTTTATTTATAATCAGGTGGATTCCCATTTTTTCTAATATATTGATAATTAAGCTTTAGTGTTGTGCAGCTCTTGAAATAGAAGATAATACTACTAAAGAGAAGAGAGGAGGCTGAAAGTGAAAGCAATCATAAAAATCTGTAATTTTTCTTCTTCTTCTTATTATTAATTTTTGAATAATAATAATAATAAGAGAGAAGGAGAAGAAGAAGTTGTTGTCTGTTTCCTGATTCTTGAATGGATCTGGTTCGTTGGTTAAGTAGTGAGCAATGGTGACTGGAAAATGGTATAAGAAGAGGAGCTGTGTTTAATGGGAGAAATCAGGTCTGGAAATCCCTTTTTTTTATTATTCATTATTTATCATTCATTATTAAATGGCATCAATTGGTTTGTTCATCAATGGGTCAGATTTTATTTATGCTGAAATGGCAGAAATGCCCATTTCTGACATCTATTAGTATTATTTTGATGGCTAATCAAATAGGGTCACAAGTATGATTAATGGAGCGAGGTTAATAGAGTAAATTAACGGGGAGTTAGAATAATGAATGTGGTTGCTGTTAACAGGGTTGAAGGTTGACTTTGGTATAGTGTATTCATTTATGAGCATTATAATAGTCCTTTCTATTTTTTTATGACAGGAAAGAAAAACATTGGCAACTTTTCTGGCTATGTGTGGTTGACTTGTTTTTAAATAAGAGCAAGACCTTCCGGTTTCCGTCTATGGATTGTTTCTTGAAAGATGCAAGAGCTTCCGGTTCCCTCAACCTCTCCAACCGTTCACTAAGGTGATTCATCTCTCTTTACAGTTCATGATTCCTCAAGCTTTATCTCATTTTCTTCACTTGTAATCCTAATTAAGCGACTAATCGGATGGACTATCTTAGCGTGTATTTGTTGGTTCTATTGTCTAGACTGTAGTTTGTTTGTTTGTTCATATACTGTTAATGTCTAGACTGTAGCTTGTATTCTTCTATGCATGATCACTGGTGATCTAAACTGTTTATGTTTTTAAAGTCAGATGCATTTGTCTGTTTTTTTGAGATTTTTTGGAAAGAGATGTGTATTCTTCCATCTGCAGAAGGAAATAATCTTCTGCTTTAAGTACTTACAACTTATGCTTACCTTCTTACTATATCCTTACAACACTTAGTATGCCTAAGAGAAATCATTCGTTGTTAAAGATATGTTCCTAGATGAGAAATTTGTTAAATATGTTTTTTATGTCTTAGTTGTTCTTATTTTGTATCAGTGAAGTGCCAAATGAAGTATACAAAAGCATGGATGCTATTGGAGGCAGTGAGAAATGGTGGGAAGTAATAATCGCATTCCTTCATTTTTAACATTCTGAATCAGCTAAGATAAATTGACATAAGATGTTACTAAAGAAAGTTAATGTTTGTAGACCGTGGAGCTACAGAAGCTTATTTTAGCGCATAATAACATTGAATCGTTGAGGGAAGATCTCAGAAACTTGCCTTTATTGTCTGTACTTAATGTTAGACACAACAAGCTATCCCTCCTGCCGGCTGCCATAGGCGAGTATGTATTGTTCATTTCTTTCTAGTAACTGGTTTCTTTAGATTTAATTTGTATTTGTTCTTTTTTGAGGTATTGTATTTTAATTGTCCCTCTTTTTGCTTAATCATTTTGTGTTTTTGAAATGGCATCGTCCAATTGATGATCTGTATCATTGTTTCACAGGCTTCACATGCTAAAATCATTAGATGTTTCATTTAACATGATATCCAGCATACCTGAAGAAATTGGATCGGCAACTGCTTTGGTCAAGTAGGCTCTTTACCTTGACTTTTTCTTCATTTGTTAAGAGGTGTAGTTGGCAACTCCATGTGTGCATATTTTTTTTCCTGATTATTTGAGGTTGGACACATGATACTCCAATTGCTTTACCTGGATAAGATTATATTTTCATTGTACAATGAACAATCATATGATTCATTTTCTTAAAAATTTAATGATTTATCCATCTTTGTGTCAATACTGTTAGGATATTAGCTTCGAATAAAATATGGACAGTGAGTTCAGTATATACGTATAATGAGAAAAAATATTAGTTATGCATCTATATAGACAGGTGCATCTTGTTTGCATGAATTTTAATTTTGTGGTTTGTAGGTTTAAATGCTCAAATAATCAACGAAAAGATCTTCCAGGCTCCATAGGACGTTGTTCAGATTTGTCAGAGTTCAAGGTAAGACTGCAATGGATCTTTACATTACAAGGCTTATTTAAAACAAATGCAAAGATTAAACCTAGCTTTTCGAAACTCTAAGAGTTTCTGGGTTTTTTCATTTCGGAATCATAGTTTCCACTTTTAGTTCTAGTTAGATATCTATAATTAATTCACATCGATATACTTTTTTTTTAATTTCTTATCTTAAAAATAATATCCATTTACGTAATTGCAGTGGAGGCCGAAGAGAAGATCAAGTAGATGAAAATCATCCATTCCAATTTTTTATTTCATTTTTGTTGTTCAAAACTACTTTGTTTGTTTGAGATTTTTGTGACTATGATATGATTTTATTAAATAATTTTATAAGATAATTTTGTTGGGAGAATTTATGTTAATTTTGTTATAATTAAAATTTTTGTATGAAATTATTTAATTTAAAAATAAAAATGTTCAGGTAAAATTGTAAAAAAAATCAATATTATAAATATAAAAGAATTGTTAAAAATTAAACATACTTTTAGCAACGCTTAAATTAAGTTTACCGACGCTTAATTTAGCGTTGTTATAACTTACGCCCACCCTGCTTCTGGCAACGCAAGAATAAGTGTCGGTAATATTTTTGGCGACGCTTTTAAGGGTTGGCAGAAGTCTTTTTAAGCGTCGCCGTAAGTCTATTTTGTTGTAGTGTTTTTAAATAATTTTTGTAAATAAATTACAGTAAGAAATTGGTCTAAAATCTTGAACTCTTTTAAGAAACGCGGGTTTCGGAATTAGGGTCAAAACTTTAGTGTTCCATTGTTTAAGCATTTTTCTATTTAGGAAGAATTCTAAGACCCCTTATGTGACATCGTGACCCAAAACCAATCAGTTTTCTGTAAAGAATTGAGCATTGAATCTGTTATGGCATGGTTTCTTGTTCACATTAATGTTGAATAAAAATTCCTTGAATTCTTCTCTTGTGACCACCTTGACTTACTCTTTACTATCATCAACAAAAATCTTTTTGTCAATGATTTGGTACAAAGTGTTCAAATGGTTTGGCTGCTGTTTTTTTGTTCTCGTAAGCTGTTTGTAGAACTGGATAGCAAGTTCGTGAACGTCTTTTTACCCTTAATATATACTCATCGTCATCATTCTTGAGCCTAAAAAAATTGTTTCTCAAAAGAAGTGTTTTTGTCACCGAGTGAAAGTCAATTAACCCTTGACGTCTGTCTCGCAAAACTCTCTTATAATAAACTCAACCTTATGAAATTTCCATGATCAACCTTTTCTTCATCATTAAGTTTTTCTTCACTCTCTCCCAATTAATCGACTTTGGACATCTACCAATTCAACTCTTGAAGCCTGAACTGTTGGGTCAAATAATTTTGACTAAGTGTTGAAATAATTTAACCACTGATATTTTGATGATGAAATAACTTATGAGTTTTGATACAGTTGTATTGAGACAATATGTTATAAGACTTGGATCTAAAGAGGGTCATTAGACCGATTTTGGCTTTCATTGCATAAAATTAGACATACAGTCTAACTCATCGGAGTTAGACGTGTAGTCTAATAGACGTGTAATTAGACGAATGGTCTAATGAATACACAGAATTAGACATAAGTCTAATAGAATTAGACGTACAGTCTAACTCATCGGAGTTAGACGTGTAGTCTAATAGATGTAAAGAATTAGACGCAAGTTTAATGAATACACGAAATTAGACGTAAGTCTAATAGAATTAGACGTACAGTCTAACTCATCGGAGTTAGACGTGTAGTCTAATAGATGTAAAGAATTAGACGCAAGTCTAATGGATACACAGAATTAGACGTAAGTCTAATAGAATTAGACGTACAGTCTAACTCATCGGAGTTAGACGTGTAATCTAATAGATGTAAAGAATTAGACGCAAGTCTAATGAATACACACAATTAAACGTAAGTCTAATATATTTGTAATTAGAGGGGTAGTCTAATTGATATTCGGAATTAGACGTACAGTCTAACTCATCGAAATTAGACGTGTAGTCTAATATATTTGCAATTATACGAGTAGTCTAATTTATGCGGAATTAGACGTGAAGTCTAACTTAATAAATTTAGACGTGCAGTCTAATAGAAAGTGAAAGTTAGACGTGCGTCTAACTCCTTCAGACAAGTCTGAGGTAAACTGGAATTAGACGTGTAGTCTAACTTAGTGGAGTTAGACGTGTAGTCTAAATGGTTATTGAATAATTAGACGTGTGGTCTAATTAATGAAAGTTAGACGTGCGTCTAACTCCTTCAGACAAGTCTGAGGTAGAACTGGAATTAGACGTGCAGTCTAACTTAGTGGATTTAGACGTACAGTCTAATGGTTAATGTAATTAGACGCGTACTAATTCTATTAGACCATGCGGTCTAATAGACGTTTTTCTATTAAAAGGAGATGACATATTTCATTAGACTGATTTTCACAATCCGTCTAACTGAAATACGTCTAATGCTCAATTTAAACAGTACACTTGAATCTAGCATCTCACATACCCACGTTCTATAGCTGTACCCTACTTCTGCTCCACTTTCTAGTGAAGATTAGTACAGCAGCTATACGCATCCAATCAATAAATGCCACGTAAGAGAATTTTCCTCAAATTACTTGTTTTGCAAGTACATCCCTGATGGAATATTCGGCGCACTACTCGTTCTATACGGCCACGATCCTGGTGCTCAGAACCTGCTGTGTACAATGGAGGCTTTCCAATGGAAGAGTGGCACGTATCATTCTTGAAATTTCGACCGTTAGCTCCTGCTCAGTATTTAACCAATCCTAAGGACAACGGACGAAGCACCTGTTACTTGCCAATCTTGCTTACTGAAACTACAGAGAATTCAAGCCTTTGAATATTGTGAAGCTTCTTTCTGATTGTACTGTGTGTGAATCGAGAGAGAGAGCTAGAATCAAAACACCTTTATCTGAGTGATATTCTTCATCTTGTAATTGAACAAAAAGTGTTCTGTTCAATAGTGAGCTAAGTGTGTGAGTAAACTGTATTTGATTCTAATCATATTATAGTGAATCCTTCCGTTGGTTGGAAGAAGGGGTGACGTAGGAGAGTTTCTCCGAATATCCATAAACAAACTGTTGTGTTCTTCTTTTCTGTCATCTTTTCATATTTCATCTTGTGCTTCAAACCCAAGTAACAATTCTGCCTTGAATCCGTTTCAAGTGTTTACACAAGTTTGCGTAGAATAGAAAGCGAATTAAATCCCTAAAAGAATTTCTTTCAAACTGTTTTTCATAAGCCTTCATCCTTAGCCAGACCCCCGTCTCTATCGATAAAGCTGATCCTATCAATTGGTATCAGAGCCCTATTTCTATTCTCAAGCCTTTCCTCAAATATGTCGAACATACCCAAAGATGCCAGTGCTACAACCATTCCAACCTTCTCTCGTGAAAACTACATTGTTTGGAAGAAAAGAGTTCGTGCTCATCTCTCTTCTCTTCATGATAACATGTGGAGCGTTGTCATAGAAGTTCCTATCAAGATTGATAAGGAGAAGGCCGACTGGACTACTGATGAAAAGAGGAAGAATAACCTCAACAACATGGCTCTTGATGTTCTGTACAGATCTCTCAATGACAGTATGTTCAACTACATCATCGAATGTGACATTGCCAAAGAGGTCTGGGACAGACTCACTCAACTGTGTGAGGGAAATGAGCAAACCAAAGAAAACAAGATCATGGTTGCTACTCAACAATTCGATAGCTTCAAAATGCGTCCTGGTGAAACAATGAACGATTTCGACACCAAATTTAGCAAGATCGTCTCCTCCCTATCCATTCTAGGCAAGACATATAGCAACCGGGAGCTTGCTATCAAGGTCATGCGTGCTCTTCCAAGAGAATGGGACATAAAGACTATGGCGATGAGAGAATCCAAAGATCTTAACAAGATCTCTCTCTTTGATCTCTTCGCTGACTTGAAGGCCTATGAGTTCGAGCTGAACTGTAGGATGGAAGAAGATCAGTCCACGTCCATTATCATTGCCAAGGCACTGGTGACTGCTGAAGAGACACCAACCGCTCCGGACGTGAAGATGGCAGCTCAGCAGCTGAGCAGCGATGCCATGTCTCTCTTTGTGAAGAACTTTGGCGACTTCATGAAGAAGAGCAACTCTAACTTAAACTATTCAAATTCTAATGATAATAGAAAATCTAAATCTAAAGTTACTTGTTTTAACTGTGGTATTAAAGGTCATTATGCATCGGAATGCCGAAAACCAAAGCGTGAAGATGCCAAGGAAGATGGAAAAGAGCTGAAGGCTCTTATGGCTGGTGACGGAAAGAACAGAGGAAGCAGTCGTGGTTCGTACTTCTCATCCATTGAAAGTGATGAAGAAGACGTGGCTTGCTTCATGGCCAAAGAAGATGAAGAAGGAACTCAGGAGACTGAGGTATTTGATTTTTCTTCCGAAAGGTTTTCAAGGGAACAACTGGCAGCTTTACTAGATGACATGGTCATCGAGTACAGGTAGCTAGCAGAATCTCTAACTGAAACTAAATCTTCATCAGATTTAAATAAACCAAATCTGTCTAAAGAGGAAGAGTCAAATGATTTTGAAAAGAAGATTGAAGAGATCTCATCTGAGAATGAGATACTCAAGGAACAGATTCAAACTCTTTTATATGAAAACAATAGGCTTAACTATGTTGTCAATGCATGGACAAGATCTGGTGATGCTATCAAATATCAGATCAGCATGTTGAAACCTGCTAGATCTAGATCCGGATTGGGATTTGACAGCAATGATCTTAATCTGTCATGCAAAAAGTCAAAACCAAATGACCAACTTAAGCTAATAAGTTTTGTCAAAGGAAGTATGACTGACATTGAATCTGATCCTATTCATGAAGAAGTTGCTTTAAAAAAAAAATAGTTTATGTTCCATCGACTATTAGCTGGCTTAAGAATAAGCTAGCAAAGCTAATAAGTCTGGTAATTTAAAACCTTACTTTAAGTCAAGGATTTTTAAAAGAAAATCTTCTTCAAAAGTCAAAGTATTATTGGCTAGAAGGAAGTCATCTGCTAAGTCAAAATCTTATGCATTAATCACAACAAAATGGGAAATCCATTAGAATAACTCAAATATGGATTCCTAAGGGACAAATTGATCGAGGACCCAATTAAGTATGGGTACCAATGTTTGTAAATAGTTTATTTTGTAGGTGATGCAGGAGGATAACAGGAAGGAAGCTAGAAGAGTACTCCTCTGAGTACACAGCTTGGAAGATCAACAATGGCATTTGCCATTCTGGAAGAATAAATGTTTTTATTTGTTAAAAATGTTTTTGGTCTTTAGACCACAAAAATTGTTTATTAAACTCTAAATGTCCATATTCATAATGAGTGGGAAAAATCAATTTGGAAGTAAAGATACTCTCTAGACGAATATCCTTAATCGGTCTAATTGGACAAGGGTGTCTAAAAGAAACAGTATGTACTTAGACGTATTTTTGCGCATAATCCATACATCTAACTCTATATGTTGAGGTGTTATACCTACGTAATTAGACGGACACGTCTAATAGACGTTAGACGTTTTTACGTCATGATCAAAAGGATGCTCACGTCTAATAAACACACGTCTAACACGTGGTGTTTATGCGGAATTAGACGTACACGTCTAATAAACATTAGACGAATATTTTTACAAACACGGAATTAGACGTATGCGTCTAATAGACGTGTGTAATATGGATTTATGGAATAAGAAAAACGTCTAACTACGTGCCGATTAGACTGATCAAGGACAGCTGTCCCACGTTCAGAGCTATCTGATTTCCCGCTCAAAACATCAAACAGTCATCTCTTAATAACATGAAGACACGTGTCTATGAATTTAGAGAAAATAACTGATATACCCTCATTTTTAATGATGATTTCTTGAAAAAGGACGTCTAACATTTATTAATGGGCCATACCCCTAGAATAGACGGTTAATCTGTATATCCTTCTTTCATCTATATAAGGACATTTATGCATGATTTTGAAAGCTTCCAATCTCTCAAAATCTTTAAGAACCCTAGCTTTATTTGCAGTTCTGTCACTAAATCTCTCTGAAATCCTTTGTCGATTCATATTCTCTCAAAAATGGTGAAGAAAATCACTCTCGGTCACTGTACTTTGCATGTGGACTTTCCATCGGTGTATATGTTTGATCAACCGGAGGTGGTGAAAATGTTCCAAACCCTACAATATTCTGGGTTAAGGAAGTATCTGGGCGGACCGTTCATCTTCTACGAAGACGAAGTTCGCGATTTCTTCCAAACGGCAACTATGGTGGATGATTCCATCGTAGCAACCGTTAACAGAATGAAGTTTTCTTTTGACGAAGCAGTTTATGCGGAGTTCTTTGAACTTCCGATGGAGGATCATCTTTTCGACTTGGTTCTCTCTTCAGAAATCATGGAGGAGATGAAGACAACTTTCTCTGTAGACGGTTTAAAAATCCATGTGAATGGATCCAAAAAGGTATTCAAACCGCATTTCATTCTTTTGAACGACGTGGTGGCGAAGGCGCTGCAAGGGAAATCCGGTTCCTTCAATCTCTATAGTCAATACCGTTTTGACTATATGTGTGCTATCTCAAAAGGGATCCAGGTAAACTGGGCGCATACCTTTTTCAGAATTTGTGTTATTCTATCAGTCAGACGAACAAAGAAAGTATTACATATGCGGCTCAACTGAGTCACTTGTTGATGTATTTGGGGGTTCCCGTTGGTGAACCGGTGCAGATCAATTCTCCACGAGTATTTACTGCTCTTACAGTTGCTAGTACACTTACGAGGTTGAAGAACAACCTTGAATCTACATCTGGTGCTTCTAGTTTCCAGACCGGTGGAAAACCTTCCACCCGATCCAAGCCTTTTTCTTCTGTTATGTCAACAGGGGCAAAGAGAACCAAAACGGTGAACGAATCGGAGGCAAGTTCCTCCAGTCTGAAAAGTCCAAACTAGAAGGACTCTGAATCTGTTGAATCAAGGTTGAAGCCAGGTCCAGGCGTACTTGCTGCAACGCCAATGTCATCATTATCCACTCCCTCAACCTTTTTGAGGAAACCTTCGAGGTCTTGTGCCTCAAAGGAGAAGAAGACAAGGGCGCCCCGAGCATCTAAATCTGCAAAGGTGAAGTCCTTTAAATCTTTGGCCGATGTGCCTAAATTTGATGTTCCCGTAGTGGAACAAGCTGAATCTGTATTCTCTCCTTTGAGAGAATCTGCTAAAGGGCCTACTGTTAAGTCAGCCGGTCCAAATGATGAAATTGTTGACAGGGTTGAGTCTCATGTTGTTCAAACTGATCTTGTAGCCGCATGTACTACAAAGTCATTGTAACCAGAACAAGGTGCCGTTCTTACCCTTGTGGCTGGTGAACCCACTATTCCTGTTCTTAAAGATTCTTTGGTGGCCGGAAAGTTGTTTGTATGGAGCTTCCTGCTGAGCTCTGTAAGAAACCACAATCTGCTTTTGAACTGTTGCGCTCCAGAAAAGGGACAAGTGGAATTGTGATTGGTGAACCAAGACCCGCTCCAAAACCCGTAGAGGTTGTTGGAAAAGGAAAATCCATTGCAATTCAAGCTCCTGAGAATGTATCTAAGGCAACAGGTATCGTTTACCTTATTTTGGATCAAGTTAAAGTTCTTACTGTTAAGAAATTGGAAATTTATGAGTCCTGGTCCATGTAGAGGCTGTCCTCCAAGTACAACGACTCTCTGTCAAACGCTGCCATAACAAAAAAATGGAAGAAGATGGTGGCAAATGAGAAGAAAGTCTTGAAATGGGCAAGAACTTCAGAAGTTGGTGAGGCTCTAAAGAAAAGAGAACTGGTGGAAGCTTGCATTTTTGGAAAAACTCTTTTTCCAATTTTTGAAGCCAAGAAAGCTAACTTCTATCCTGATGTGAAAGGAGATGATGTTGAAGTAAAGGTATTGAAGAAGTTGAATGATATCCTGGACAGTTATGTCTCTGTCGCTTCTAGACACATTCATGGCGCTGATTGCTCTGGCGCAGAACCTCTCAATGAAGAAGAAGCTACGGATATTCAAGATGCTGATGAGCTAGATGCTGCTCTCCTGATCGAATTCGGGAATCTTTCTGCCGAAGAGAGACGCATTCTAGATCAACCCTTCCAAGAACGTCCGAATGAAGAAGAAGAAAATGTGACTGTTCAAGAGCCTCAACAAGCTCTTGAGATAAATGAAGAAGATATTCTTGTGTAAGATGTGACTAAGGAGGCTTTTAAAGCTCCTATTGAAGAAAAGGTGATTTTAACCCTTGTTGCAAGAACATATGGTGTTCAAGAGAAATTGGCCGAGGATATTCAGCCAGAAACTTCTAGAACTGAGGGGGAACCCTCCAAAGAGAAAGACGATAAAGAAGAAAGATCCTCATCTGAGGAGGAACAGGATCAACAAGCAACGTTTGTGAAGCCCCATTTATTTCCCGATGCCGTTGTGGGAAGTGTTCACGAAAACATCAACATTCCTCGTCACTACTCTGGAAATATGCTTGAGAGATTTGAGAGGGCTGAAAAAGAAATTGAAGAAGAAGAACGAGACAAAGCTGCTAATAATGCCGAAATGAATCATCCGGAGCAATCTTTGCAGGTTCATACAAACTTTGAGCCTATTCAAAGTATGGCAGCAGAATCTGAAGAAGTTTCGTCTCAGAAAGAGTCATCTGCCGGAGGAAACAAAGTGCTAAGATGTATGAGGTCTATGATTTCATCGATTCAGAAGACCATGTCTCAAACAATGTACTCAAGGGAAGAAGAAAGGGAGAACTTTCGCAATATTTTCAAGGTCCTCACTAAGCTAGATAACACTTTGAAGAAGAACACATATGAGCCCATTATCGCAAATGTAAACTTTTCAAAGTTTCAAAAAGATCTCTTCAACCGTCAAAGTGAATTATTGGACATTGAAAGGCAATTCAATGATGAACGCCACAAGGAAACTATGGAAGAATTCAGTCTGGTGAAGAATCATATGGCTGAAATCCAGGGTTGCATGAGTAGAAATGATAATGAACGCCAAGAATTTGCTGATTCCATTGCTATAAGGTTTCAAGCGAAGGAGGATGCAAAGGTCAATGCTGAAGGTGTTTAACCTCGACTAGTTCAAGGAGAGTCAAGCAGAAGAAATGATGGTGTGTCAACTGGCACAAGATCCAGGCGAACCCCAATCACTGATGACAATTCTAGGCCAACCAAGAGAGGTGGTGGTCGAAGTGATGGTGAGCGTGGAGGTCGAAGTGGTGGTGGCCGGAGTAGGCTATCCAATGTCGATCAAGGTGGACGTGCCACTGGTGGTGAACGCGGTGGAAGATCAAGTACAGGCGGTCGTGGTGGTCGCGGCTATCCTCCTTTCTTTAACATGCTTCCCGGGCAATAGATGAGTCCAACCGATCCTCGAGTTAAAAGGGAAGAACAATGATTTCTCTTCTTTTAACTTATTTAACTCTTATGAACAATTGTCTTTGATGGTTTCTCGAATACTGGTTTTTGGATGAATGATGTAAGTGAACAAGGTTTTTGTTTGTTTATATGTTGAATGCAAGCTTTGAAATATATATGCAGGTTTGCAATTTCTTCATCAAAGAGGGGGAAATTGTTGGGTCAAATTATTTTGACTAAGTGTTGAAATAATTTAACCACTGATATTTTGATGATGAAATAACTTATTAGTTTTGATACAGTTGTATTGAGACAATATGTTATAAGACTTGGATCTAATGAGGGTCATTATATCGATTTTGGCTTTCATTGCATAGAATTAGACGTACAGTCTAACTCATCGGAGTTAGACGTGTAGTCTAATAGACGTGTAATTAGACGGATAGTCTAATGAATACACGAAATTAGACGTAAGTCTAAGAGAATTAGACGTACAGTCTAACTCATCGGAGTTAGACGAGTAGTCTAATAAATGTAAAGAATTAGACGCAAGTCTAATGAATACACGGAATTAGACGTAAGTCTAATAGAATTAGACGTACAGTCTAACTCATCGGAATTAGACGTGTAGTCTAATAGATGTAAAGAATTAGACGCAAGTCCAATGAATACACGGAATTAGACGTAAGTCTAATAGAATTCGACATACAGTCTAACTCATCGGAGTTAGACGTGTAGTCTAATAGATGTAAAGAATTAGACGCAAGTCTAATGAATACACGGAATTAGACGTAAGTCTAATATATTTGTAATTAGACGGGTAGTCTAATTGATATTCGGAATTAGACGTACAGTCTAACTCATCGGAGTTAGACGTGTAGTCTAATATATTTGCAATTAGACGAGTAGTCTAATTTATGCGGAATTAGACGTGCAGTCTAACTTAATAAAGTTAGACGTGCAGTTTAATAGAAAGTGAAAGTTAGACGCTTGTCTAACTCCTTCAGACAAGTCTGAGGTAGCCGGAATTAGACGTGCATTCTAACTCAGTAGAGTTAGACGTGCAGTCTAAATGGTTATTGAATAATTAGACGTGTGGTCTAATTAATGAAAGTTAGACGTGCGTCTAACTCCTTTAGACAAGTCTAAGGTAGAACCGGAATTAGACGTGCAGTCTAACTCAGTTGAGTTAGACGTGCAGTCTAACTCAGTGGAGTTAGACGTGCAGTCTAATGGTTATTGTAATTAGACGCGAGTCTAATTCTATTAGACTAGGCGGTCTAATAGACGTTTTTATATTAGAAGGAGATGACTTATTTCATTAGACTGATTTTCACAATCCATCTAACTGAAATACGTCTAATGCTTAGTTTAAGCAGTACGCTTGAATCTAGCATCTCACCTACCCACGTGCTATAGCTGTACTCTACTTCTGCTCCACTTTCTAGTGAAGATTAGTACAACAGCTATACACATCCAATCAAAAAATGCCACGTAAGAGAATTTTCCTCAAAATACTTGTTTTGCAGGTACATCCCTGATGGAATATTCGGCGCACTACCAGTTCTATACGGCCACGATCCTGGTGCTCAGAACCTGCTGTGTACAATGGAGGCTTTCCAATGGAAGAGTTCCACGTATCATTCTTGAAGTTTCGACCGTTAGCTCCTGCTCAGTATTTAACCAATCCTAAGGACAATGGACGAAGCAACTATTACTTGCCAATCTTGCTTACTGAAACTACAGAGAATTCAAGCCTTTGAATATTGTGAAGCTTCTTTCTGATTGTACTGTGTGTGAATCGAGAGAGAGAGAGATAGAATCAAAACACCTTTAGCTGAGTGATATTCTTCATCTTGTAATTGAATAGAAAGTGTTTTGTTCAATAGTGAGCTAAGTGTGTGAGTAAACTGTATTTGATTCTAATCATATTATAGTGAATCTTTCCTGTGGTTGGAAGAAGGGGTGACGTAGGAGAGTTTCTCCGAACATCCATAAACAAACTGTTGTGTTCTTCTTTTCTGTCATCTTTTCATATTTCATCTTGTGTTTCAAACCCAAGTAAATTCCGCCTTGAATCCGTTTCAAGTGTTTACACAAGTTTGCGTAGAATAGAAAGTGAATTAAATTTCTAACAGGATTTCTTTCAAACTGTTTTTCATAAGCCTTCATCCTTAGCCAGACCCCCGTCTCTATCGATAAAGCCGATCCTATCATGAACTCTTTTGGAAATTAGACAATATTAGCTCAATATACACTAGTAAAAATGGGTGTTTTACCGAAACATATTTCCGAAAAATATATAAATATTTCCGTATACATATCAAAAGGAAGAAATATGTCATGAATGATAACATATATCGACAGGTGCTACTAGCTTGTTAGTATAGTCATGAAATGTCGACATATATAGTCTATATCTATCGGCTTTGGATCCTTCCAAAAAATGGGATTTTTTTTTAAGGGGAAAAGCCAAAAGATTTATACTAAATTTATTGGTTTTGGAACATTAAAAAACAGGGGAAAAAATCTAAGTTTTACATTTTTCTGAAGGGGAAATGCCTAAAGACATAACTAAATCTGTCGGTTTTGGCCCTTTCAAAAAAACAAGGAAAAAAATATAAGTGTTTGGGTTTTTCTAGAGGGGAAATGCCAAAACATTAATAAAACTATCGGTTTTGACTCTTTAAAAAAGGGGAAAAAATCTAAGTGTTTGGGTTTTTCTGGAGGGGACATGTCGAGAGATTTATACTAAATTTGTCGGTTTTGACCATTAAAAAACAGAAAAAATTTCTAAGTATTGGGTTTTCAGAAGGGGATATGCGAAGAGATATAAACTAAATTTTTCAGTTTTTCTCCCAAAATACCAAATGATTTGAATCAAATCTATTCAAATCTTTCGGCAATGGTATTCTTCACTAATTTGTTTTCCTTTTTCTAAGTGGTGTTTTGGTTTCTTAGTATAAAGATCTTGTTTAATTATCTAAGAATATAAATTATGTATCAATATCTAAGTATAGGGATTGTGAATGAATTTATAAGTATAGGTTTGTGTTTGATTATAATTAGAATGTGTGTGTATGGATTGTGTTTGTATGTGTAGGCGTTTTGTTTAATTTCTAAGTATATTATTATGTTTACTTTCTTAATAATAAAATTAATCAAGCTTAAATCTAATTAATTATGATATTTTAAATAATCAAATATAGAAAGATTTGAATCAAATCTTTCGGTATTTAAGGGTAAAGGCGAAAGAATTGGGTAATTCTTTCAGTATTGGCCACTTCCCAGAATTTTGAGAATTTATGAGTAATTAAGGCCAAATCTGAAAGAAATGGGGTAAAACTGTCGGTTTTAGAACCAAATACTGAAAGATTTGATTCAAATCTCTCGGTAGTGCCTTCTTTACTAATTTATTTTATCTTTTCTAAGTGGTGTTTTGGTTACTAAGTTTATGGATCTTGTTTAATTATCTAAACATATGAATTATGTGTCAATATCCAAGTATAGGGATTGTGATTGAATTTACAAGTATAAGTTTGTGTTTGATAATGATTGGATGTATAAGAGATTGTATTTGATTATAATTAGAATGTGTGTGATAGAAATAGTGTAATCAATAGAGACGGGGGTCTAACTATTGATAACAACTTCGGATAAACGAAATGATAGAAATCCTATTAGGGATTAATATCTCTTTCTATTCTTCGGAAACCTTTACATACTCTTGAAAACGATTCAAGTGCGGAAATATTTGTTTGGTTTTAAAGCTTTGAACCAAGAAGATTGAAAGGACTAAAAGTAAAGAACACATCAAGTTGTTTATAGATGTTCGGAACTAGCTCTCCTACGTCACCCCTTCTTTCAACAACCAGAAGGATTTCTCTAAACTTCTTTGAATAAAATACAACTTACGGAATAAATAATACTCTGATCAACTTACAATATGATCAATAATATCTCTCAGCTAAACAGTGTTTGATTCTCTCTTGAACTTGAAAAGATGTACAATCAATAAGTGCAAGAGTAGATGAGTAAGATTATAGAAAAACGAGCAGAGTAACCAGTGATTCAGTTGTTGTCCTTGGTCATCTATTTGTTGTACAAGGACACCAACGGTCGAATCTTCTTCCTGGACACGTGGCACGCACCCATAGGATGGCCGCCTAAAGGACAAAGTACATCAGATTCTGTGCTTCTGGAACGTGGTCGTACTAAACGGTAGTGCACGGGATATCCTTCTACAACTGTCCTGAACTGAACAAGTAGTGGGAGGAATCTTTGCGTATGTGACGTTCATTCATTTGATGCAAATAGCTGTCATACTAGTCTGTAAGAGAAAGTGGAGCAGGAGTAGCGTAGAACTAGTTAATCGTGGGTAGACATATGTTAACTTCAAACAGCTTCTGAAGTAGGGAAATAAACGTGCTCCATTAGACTGCCAAGTCTAAGGGAGTTAGACACGAACGTCTAATAGTGAGTTCCATTAGACTACCACGTCTAATGGAGTTAGACTGCAACGTCTAATGGAGTTATACTACAACTTCTAATGGAGTTAGATTGCAACGTCTAACTTCATATCCCTTCAGACTGATCTGAAGGAGTTAGACGCCGACATCTAACTACGTGCCTGTTAGAGTGTCACGTCAAACTACGTGTCTGTTAGAATGGAACGTCTAACTACGTGTCTGTTAGACTAGCACGTTTAACTACGTGTCTATTAGACTAGCACGTCTAACTACGTGTTTGTTAGACTAACACGTCAAACTACGTTTATGTAAGACTGGCACGTCTAACTACGTATCTGTTAGACTAGCACGTCTAACTATGTATCTGTTAGACTGGCACGTCTAACTACGTATCTATTAGACTGACACGTCTAACTACATATCTGTTAGACTGACACGTCTAACTACGTATCTGTTAGACGTGCACGTCTAAGTACGTATCTATTAGACGTGCACGTCTAATTACGTATCTGTTAGACTGACACGTCTAACTACGTATCTATTAGATTGGCACGTCTAATTACGTATCTGTTAGACTGACACGTCTAACTACGTATCTGTTAGATTAGCACGTGTAACTACGTATCTGTTAGACTGACACGTCTAACTACGTATCTGTTAGACTGACACGTCTAACTACATATCTGTTATACTGACACGTCTAATTACGTATCTGTTAGACTAGCACGTCTAAATACATATCTATTAGACTAGCATTTCTAACTACGTATCACGTCTTATTAGCCTACATAGACCATATCTAAATTAGCCAAAACTGATGCACCTGCATAGAAACAATTAGACGACTTAGCTTCATTCATATTCAAACATCATCAAAACTTAATTGATTAATATTTAGCACTTTTCTGTTAATTAACTTTTTACTTAGTTTCCCAAACAATTTCTTATAAGTTAATTAACTCTTAATTTTTCCCAACAATTTCCCCCTTTTTGATGATTTAAGATAAATGATCAAAATCAGTTGAGTTAATTTAATTCCGAAAAATTTTCCCTTTTGATGATGTTAAAACCATGCAATCTTAAATAAATCATTGTACATACTCATGAATTACGATCAAAATGATTCATAAAAATATCCCAACAAAAGTTAAAAACCAGGAAAACTTTTTAAATCATAAGTTTAAAAATGAAAATGAAAGAGATTTATGGTCCTTCCCTTTTCGCGTTTGCATCATCATCTTCTGCATCCAAAGAGTTGTCAGTTAGGAGATTGAGATAACGAGTGGCAGCACCTCGGCCGCCTCCACTTCCACCGCCTCTATCGCTTCCACGACTGAAGCTTTTCTTTCTTGGTCTTAGACGTTCTTCATCCTCTTCACCAGCTTTTCGTTCTAATCGGGTTCCTCTAGAAGTTCCTCTGACAGCTCCACCTCTAGAACTGTCTCCTCTTGAGCTACCTCCCCCTTTTTAACATTATCAACTATAACATCATCAGGAAGTACCACACGAGTTCTTTCCTTAGAGGCATTGGTTTCTTCCACTTCGATAGCTTGAATAGACCTAGCAAGGGAGTCATCATGCTCCATTCTTTATACTTCAGCTCTACTGATTGATCTGGATACTTCCACCATTTGAGCTTGAACGAGATCTATTGAAGATATGAGGGCCTGATGAAGTTCTAAAGTGAGAGTCTTTGTCTCGGCATGTTGCTCTGTTTAAGTATTACTAACACTTTTCTCAAACTTGTTGTACTTAGAATTTGCAATGTTGATTTAGTATGTGTTTCTGTGCAGTCTTCTCCAATTCTTTCTGAATAGCGAGGATGGAAGACATTTCTTTTTGGCTAGACACTAAGCCCTTTTCAAGATTAACCAACCTTGATTGCATATCGCCATTTTCAGATTGATGGAATTTATTGCATCCAACATAATAAGAAAACTTGAATTTCTATGAAACGCCTCTTCAGAAGAGTGAGACACTGAGGACACAGTTTGAGAATGAGCCGGAGTAGTCCGAATAAGATTTATGTGCGTGGTTACTTATAAAAAACATTCAGGTTCTTTATCCTTGGACTAAGAAGAGGGAGTCTTGGACGCATCCTTAGATTTGTCTTCTTCATTAATAATATCAGCACATACCTTTTGAATTCCACTTGAGATGTCGTTAGAATGCAAAGATAATTCATTAACATGATCAGCAATGTTTGCAGCTGTAATGAAGGGAGATAATCGAGGAACAGGAGAACACGGAATGAAGAATTCTTCTAAGGGAATACCCTCAAAGGAATTTTCCTTATTATCTTGTTCCCCCTCAACAGAGGGAGTCTTTTCTAAGTCTGTCTCCTTCAATGGTTCCCCCTCAATATTTGATATAGGAGACTTATCATCAATCTTTGTTGATTCTTCTTCTCCCACCGAATATTCTTCCACGTTTCATGAAAAATAGTATTAGGAGCCACCTCAGATGTCTCCTTCTGTTAGATATTAGATAGAAGAGCTTCAACAACAACCTCTCTTTCTTCTTCCAGAACAGTTTCAGCTTGACCCAAAACAGGGGTTTGAATAACAATCTTAAGGGCCGATAGACGCGTCTCTTCAAAAGAGACGTTTTCCATTTCAACAAGATGGGCAACAACCTTCTCATCTTCTCCTAGTCCGGACTGATCAACATCAAAAATTTCCATAGGCTCGTCTTCATCAAAAGAGTCATGAAATAGAGTTAACCTAGACGATTCTGTGTCGTGAGCCTTTTGGAGAACGCTTGTGTAATAACTATGCATAATGAGATCCAGCCTCTTCAAAGCATTTTGCTCCGTACGAGCATCTTTGTCCATAGGGCTGAAGTTGGCTTTTCTCTTTTCGACCAAGGGAAGAAGGATATGCCCCATGATGTTGGCCATCACCAATTCCTTTCTATTGAGGGATTTAGAAACCACCTCTAGCATAGCCCATCTTAATATTTTTTTCACGTTCTTTATTACGTTCTTCCATTCTTTGACGATCTCCTCTTCTGAGAACATCTCATCTAATTGAGTTTCTATTCTGTAATTCACCCAAGTGTCAAAGATGTTGATTTTCTCAGTATCCCCTTGTTCAACCTGCTTCATTACAAGCTTGACAATGCAGCCAGATTCAGATATCTTCTCAAGAGATTCAACAGCAGTCTCTTTTCCTTTTTCTAGGAACCTCATCAGGTTTAAGTTTAGGAAAGTACATATATTCACGAATATTGATTCCAGGGGCTCCTTTTGTTCGATCTCATAATTTCAAAAGGGGTTATAGGCTTCAGAAATGCCCCTTATGGAAGAACAGATAGAATGCCCATCCCTATAAAATTAGATTACATTTGAACAATCTTGGCCGCGAGAGGCTCGACAATAGGCAGAGTAAGACCCTGCGCAGATGATGCAACAACATCAGCACACGTTGGAATAGTGGTATCCTTTGTTTTAGAGGGGATAATGCTAGTAGTCTCAACAACTGTTGGCATTTTAATAACACTGACAGCGACAACAACCACTGGCACTTCGGGACAGACAAGCAACGGGACCCTGTCAACATTTTCAATAGTTGGAACGACTTGCTCAATGGTCGGCCCAGAAGCTTGTTCCATCACAAGAACATCAAAAATGGGCATAGAGGCCCAAGGAGAGGTGGAGATTACCTTTTTGGTCTTCTTAGATGCTTTAGATGCACCAGATGCATTAAACGCTTTAGACGCCTTGGACGCCTTCTTCTAATCAGCAGTAGGACCAGATGGCTTAGTCGGTTTCTTCAACGGGTTGGGGGATGGGGAAAGATATGAAATAGGAACAACGACAATACGAGGAAGATTTCTTATTGCCCTGGAGTAAACTACTCTAGAATCTTTCTTCAAGGAGCTCTTCTGGCTGTTTATGCTCGTCGCGAACTCCATTACCGATTTGGTTCGTGTAGCCCCTATAGACATCACGGAAGCGGCCTGTCTTTTAGAACGAGTGACCGATCAACCACCACTCTATTGGATGGAAGAGCCAAAAACCATCTTTTTGGAGAGCTTCATTCTTGCAAGAGCGCTCTTCACGGAGAAATTTGTGTATATGTGACTCGTGTTAATAGCCTCACCCTCGCCCATAGGGACACCCAAATGCTTCAGATATCGACTGAGTTGGGCTGCAAAACTCACACTCTCCTTGTTCTTGGAATAGATCGATTCACAGAGATTAAAAAAGAGAGTTGAAGCCAAGTTTACTTGAATACCTTTGAAATATCAGTCATATAGTTGAAGTAATCCTGACTATATGAATCGAAAGAGCCTACTCTACCTTGGAGAGCCTTCGCCACAATGTCATTTAATAAGATGAAATGAGGCTTTAGAGCCTTCTTCTTCTTCCCGTTTAGCCTTATCTCAGAATCTTCGTTGTAAAAGACCGTCTTCATCTCTATGATAGTCTCTACCGGTAAAGTAAGATTGAACTTGTGACCCTCCGATGGAAGTTCAAAGAACTCCACATAGGCAGATTCGTTGAAAGATATAAGCGATTCGTTGAAAGATATAGGCGATTCGTTCATAGTTGCCGTAATACATTCTCGAATTAGGTCTACCAGTTAGTTAGCTAGTAGAATTGAAAAGTAAAACTTGTAATTTCTATTTAGTTCATATAACTGCTGCACAAAAGAAGGAGATGATCTAGTTTCTGAAAAGGATTGTGTCTCTAATACAAGGATGCAGTTTTAAGTAGAAAATGATGCATCTTAATATGTGACTTTTCTTTTCTAATAATGTTTCTTCTTCTTGTGGTGAATTTTATAGTGAATTTTACATAAATATGTAGTAGTTGTGACTTGTGATCGATGTGTACTGAAATTTTAAGGTTTATTGAGAAATTTGGTGTGAAGATAGGTAAGAAGGATGTTATGCATGGGATGCAATAATATGCATCTTCTTTGCAACTAGGTTTAAATCTTTGATCACGGTGCTAATTGTGAAATTGACTAATCTCGGATTTCTTTTCTCTCTTGAGTTGTATATAATTCTATTCTCTAGTAGTTCTTCTCATAGCGTTGTTTACGACAGTTTACTTTTTCTTCTTGGTGCATACCCTGAATATTCCAACGGTCATTTCTTGGTCGTAGGGTTCATCGATTTTTATATAAACATCCAACAATTTATAGGTAAAGAAGAGAAGTGGAGATAGTGAACTGCTCCTCAGTGCCTTTGTTAAGTGTTATTCTTCTTTTTCCACTTAAACAACTGATTGTGTTTCAATAGTTTTGATAGGAAAATAGTAATAATCTTCTTAATTCGAGTGTTTCATTAGTGTTTCATTAGATGCATGATTTCTTTAAATCTCAAACCAACTTTTCTTGAATCAAGGGAATATCTTAATCTGTTTTCTTTTGTATCGATGGTTGTTCTAGGGAAGAGGGTGTACTTTTGGGGTTAAAGAAATGGGACATACTCAGAAATTCTGGCACATTTATCCAGACTCTTGGGGTTAAATCTAAGCATGCTTTATCATAAACAGGTTGTAAAGCCATTGATTATTAGAGGTTTTCATGCTTCAATTATTATGTATTTCTATTTAATCTTTCTCAATCAAAAAGTTTGTTACCTATAGTGATTAAATAGAAATCAATGATTTGCAATTGAAATGATGAAAGTGTGAAATATATCTTCTTCAAAAGTCTTCCAATTTCATTTTCAATTATTTTGTATTTTTTGTTTTGTGTAATCATCATAACATCCAATTTCATTTTCAATTATTTTGTATTTTTTGTTTTGTGTAATCATCATAACATCTATTGTTGGACCTTCCTTTTGTTTTGTAGGTCACAAAACTAAAGGACTGGTGTTAGTTTGTTTTACTAACGACATCTAAACATTCTATATGAGCTTTAGGTACTCCTAGTCATTCAGAGAAGAAGCTTTTCTTTTTCAGATCAACATCATCATCTTCAAGTCCTGCAAATAATGATTCTGTTTCATAAGAATCAAAGGATGATCAAACTTTCTGGGGGAAATAACTCAAAGTTTGAAACAAATGATCAATTTACTGAGAATTCTAGAGATAATCATCAAAGCCCAAGGCATTCACTTTCAAAATCTCAAAAGCACGTATCTGAAGAGCAGTCCTCACATCTCAGTCCATGCCTTCGGAGAAACTTTTCGTTCTCATCCGCTGTATTTCAATGAAGCAGATTGACTACAGAGAAATGCTCATGTCTTCATAGAACAGATTGTGTCTCATAATAACAAAAATGCTTCATCAAAAAGTCAAACAGGCGATCATCTTAGTAAGACATTTGATGTTTCAGACAAAAGGTTTACGTGTGCAAGCGAACAATTTAATGGCAACTCAAGTCAGGATTATGCTGTATGTTAAAAAAAATTATGGATAAAAGACTTGCTAAAGGAATAAAATTATAATAATTTTTTTTAATTGATGAAGGATGTGGAGATTGGTAATAAACCAATTGCTAAATGATTTTGTGTAGTAGCGATTGGTTATTACACCAATCGCTATAAGACTATAACGATTGGTTATCTACCAATCGTCGTTGCTAATTAAGGCATCAACAAGGAGACTTCTGTCGATTGAGAGCGATTTGTATATGACCAATTGCTATAGGTTTATAGCCATTGGTTTAGAGGTTAAAAACGATCGGTTTACCAATCGCTATAGGGTCTATTTTTACTAGTGTACCCAATTCTTTCGGTAAATGTCACTTCCCTAAAATTTGAGAATTTCTGGGTAATTAAGGCCAAAGCTAAAAGAAATTGGTATTTCTTTCGGTATTTAAAGGTTATATCGAAAGAATTGGGTAATTCTTTCGGTTTTGGCCCATTCCCAACACTTAGAACAATGTTTAGGTTGTTAGTTAAGAGTTAATATCAAAAGATTTATTATATCTTTCAGTATTATCCCTCTAAATCGCGTTTTTGGTAGAAACCCTTTCCTACACCCTCTCTCTTTCTTCTCTCTACCGAAACCTCCCCCCGCCTCCCAGTCGCCGTTCTTCCTCCAGTCGGTCCACCCTGCCTCTGTTCTACCTCAAGTCGCAGATCTACGCCGCCGCCGCATCTCCACCAAAGGAAGGAACTCTAGCCAGACGATCGATTTACCTCCATCGAACTCTTCTCCCAACAAACTCTTCCTGCATGTATGTCTTCTCTTTTTTTTTTGATTAAGGGTTTATGAATATGTAATTGATGTGGTTTATAATTATAAATAGTTGAAATTGGTCTGATTTAGGGTTTTATATACTTCTAGGCTTAACATAATTATAGATTTACTGAAATTGGTGTGATTTAGGGTTTATGAATATGCAATTTATGTGCAGAGTTGTTTTTAATTTGGACAATAAAAATGTTTGAAGTCGACATTCCACATAAATGTTCATTTGGATAAGTATGATTTTAATAATTGTCTAGTGTTGTTAATAAATCTCTTTGATTGATTGTGGTCTTGTTTTCATATTGCTGAAATTGGTGTGAGTTAGGGTTTATATACTTTAAGTTTAGTCTAATTATATATTTTCTGAAATTTGTATGATTTAGGGTTTATGAAAAGTTTATAGATTAATTAAGATTACTATCAATTGATTGCTAATAGTTATTGTAAAGAGAATTAATTATGATTCCTAGCAGTTGATTGTCGTCTTGTTCTTATATTGCTGAATTTGGTGTGATTTCTGATTTTTATACTTCTAGGTTTAGCCTGATTATAGATTTTTGGTTCAATATATTAATGGAAAATTCTCTTTTTATAAAGGGAAATTTAGTTATCCACTTCTGTTTTACTTAGGTTTTCCATCTTATTAGAATGATGAAAGTACCCGAAAAACTTGGATGAGCTTACGTCGAGATCATCCAAAATATGAGGAAGGAGTTGACCACTTATTATATTTTGCAGTGAGTGGTACAAGACGACAGAAAATGAAATGCCCTTGCATAAAATGTTTGAACAAAACTTTTAAGGATATAATCGATGTAAAGACTCACCTCATCGTTTATGAAATAACTCTGAATTATGAATTCTGGTATTTTCATTGATAAAAGAATAGTACTACTAACGTGGTTTTTTGGGGGAAAAACGACTTAGCGTAATTTCATTAAAAATCCCCAAAAATAGGAAAAAAACTACGAGTTTAAGAGATCATTCTAGACAGACCTAGAATGATTTGAAGTCATAACATTCTGAATAAAAGCTAAAAAGCTAAAAACGTAAATGAACTATCTGATTACAATGTTTTCAATTCTAGTGAGTTTAAAAAACGATGAATTTCAGTTCTTACAGATATTCCAGTTCTGCTCCGTGCTTGGACTTCTTGTCCACGTTCCCGCGAGGGCGCTGCAATTTGATACAATATCTTTCCATAACTCTTCAACGCTCCTGCGGGTTCTGCCATATACCCTTGCATTTCGTTTCTTGCTAAATGTTATACACCACTACTCCAATGCCGCACTTGAACACGCTTGTTTCAAATCTATTTCCCTTGGCTTTGAGTAGTGCTATAACTTTGATTTTATTCCATTTGCTCGGGAAACTAATCAGCTTCAGGCTTTTATAGAAACTGTCCCAATGCTCCGAAGTAATACAGCAGCTCCTGAATAGGTGATCTATGGTTTCTTCATTTCCTCTACATAGAAGATAGCTTGCATCTGGGATGCTCATATACTTGATGATACGATCACGAGTGCCGAGTCTTTCCTAGAAGGCGAGCCATAGGAGGAACTGGTGTCTAGGGATAATCTTCGTTGACCATAAAAGAGGAGCTCATTCTACTTTCTACGGTTTTTCCCGGGTTACCTCTCATATTTTCTTCGATACCAACTTCCCATTGTACTTATCTTTCCATTCATGAATATTCGGTCTCTCGTGTAGTTTTATGTTACTTATATGATCTAGTATCCTCTGTCCTTCTAGATTTCTTCCTAGGAGTGAGTCTCAATTCCCGTCTTTAATGTCTCTGATTTTCGCTTCTATGCAGTCCCTTTAGATGCGGGTATTTTGAAACTCCTCCTTATGGATAATAGGATAGTTTTCGAACTAGGGGTCGTTCCAGAATAGAGTGCATTTCTCGTCACCTAGCCGATTGTCATAAAGATCTGCAATATTGCTTCTTAGTTTAAAAATCTTTTTTAGAGACCAGCTTATACCTTCATCAATTTTTCAGGTCCAGATTCTGGTTTCTTATTTCATAAACCTCGTATGCACCTATTTGATCCATATTGACTCCTAATTGCGCTCCAAAGCCCATAGATGATCATGATGATGAGGATGATCATGAAGGTGACTCGGATAATGTGGTACCGGAAGTCACAAGTACTCTACCGGTCAATAAAGAACAATATATGTAAGATTTTATGCATGATATGTACTACAACGTTAATGGTGGCTCGAGAAACCATGAACCAATCGAGGATCCGCAAAGATTCAATAAATTGCTTGATAATCTAAATGGCCTTTATATGAAGGTGCACGCATAATAAAATCATCAGCAATTTTGAAACTCCTTCACATAAAGAATGTCGGTCAATGGACAAACACTTCGTTCAATATGTTGTTGTGTCTACTTAAATATGACATATTACCGATGGACGCTCAATTGCTAAATTGATACTACGAATGTAAGAAATTCATTACAGATATCAGGCTTATGTATGAGAAAATAGATGAATGTAAGAGCAATTGTATGCAATTTTGGAAGAACAACAAAAATTTAGAATCTTGTAGAGTTTGTGGCCATTCTAGATAGAGAATCGACCAAACAAGTGAGGTAGTTCGGAAGAAGCAAAATGGAAAATTTATGCCCACTAAAGTTTTAAGATATTTTCCTATAATACCAAGAACGTAGAGGCTATACATGTACTCTAAGACTACTCTAATGATGAGATGACACAAAGAAGTAAAAGTTGAAGGTGATATGTTGAGACATCCGACTGATTCATACACTTGGAAAACGTTTGATGATAGGTATAAGGACTTAGGGTTGGACCCCTGTAGCGTGAGAATTGGATTATCAAGCGATTGGTTCCAACCCTTTGTAAATGGGAAAATGTCATACAGTATTTGGCCGGTTATTCTAATTTCTTATAACGTGTCACCCACTCTTTGTATGGATCTTAGAAATTTCATTCTATCTTTTTTAATTCCAAGCCTAAAGAATCTGGGAGATGCAATTAACATATTTCCCTAGCCATTGATCTAAGAGTTGTTTGAACTGTGGAATCGTGGTGTGAGAATATTTCATACACACAATCCTTTAACATGCGTACAACATTGTTATGGACCATTAACGACTTCCACCGTACACAAACTTTTCCGAGTGGAGTACAAAAGGGAAATTCATTTATCTTTGTTTAAACTGTGAAACTATATCTCTTCGATTGAGTAATGGACAAAAACAATATTACATGGGTCACAAACGCTTCCTTCCACCAAACCACAAATACTGGAGGGATAAAATGTCGTTTGATGGTCGAAAAATTTATACAGAGCCCTCGAAAATGTTAATCGGGAAAGAAATTTATGAGTAAGCACGAGACTTAGAAGGCACAATTCTGACTAAGAATAAGAGGAAGATAACCAAGATATGTCATGAAACTGGGGAGACAATTGGAACAAACTTAACAATTTCTTCTATTTTCACAATTATTGAGACATAATTTGGATATGATGCATATTAAGAAAAATATTTGTGATGGCGTGTTGAGAACAATGATGAATGTGAAAAGGAAGACTAAGGATTGTCCTACAGTCCTAAAAGATTTATAACTCTTGAACATAAAACCTTAGTTACATCATGTAAATATCGGAGGAGTTTTGGTTCATTATTCTGAAGAGACTTTCACTTTGTCCTCTAAGAATAAGCAACGTTTTTGTAAATTCCTGAAGGATCTTAAGTTGTCTGATTGCTTTTTCTCAAACATTGTAGGTTGTGTAAATTTTGAAAAGAAGAAGATTACAAAATTGAAGGGTCATGATTGCCACATTCTATTAGAATATCTTATTCCTTTAATAACCCGTGAATTGCTTCTAGATGCTATCTATGATGCTACAGTAAATTTGTAACTGTTCTTTCATTTGTTGTGTTCCAAAGTGTTGAGTGCATCGGACCTAGAACAATTGTACTTGGATATTGTAACGACACTATACAAATTGGAAATTATTTTCTCACCATCGTTGTTCGACATCATGATGCATAACCCAGTACCCTTGTCACTTGAGGATATAGTTAGGGGTCTTGTCAAATTTCAATGATTATATCCGATAAAACAATATATGTGTACAATGAAAATGTATTTATGGAATAAAAATCACCCGAAAGACACAATAAACGAGAGTTATCTTGTGAATGAAATTATTAGTCTATGTGTCAGGTATTTGGATGAAGCTCTTGAAAACACACAATTTTCAATATCGAGCCTCTCAATATTTTCATCTTTAATGGAAGAACTATCTAACAGAACAATATACAACTTGGATTATTGCGATCGAGATAAAGCTAATAAAACTAACATAAACATTTCAACGGCTAATAATTTTTTTTTTCAAACATTTTAACTTATTCTTTTTTTTTATTTGAGAAATTTTCATACAAATACATAAAATACAGATAAATTAAATAAAGGCACGGTTTTGCATAACTTCTAACATCTTAAATTAAGAATCAAGTTTATGAGAGCGACTGAAAACATTCTTTAAATTACGTATCAAGTCAATCCAAATTAGATAATATTGGAAAAATATAACTTAATAAAAACAACATAGTAAGATAGCTTAGATGACAAATGTAGTTTATAAGAGATTAAATATTACGAGTTCGATTTTCATTTAAAACACTTTAAGTTAAAATGGAAGGTATGAATGTGAGATAATGCTAGTTTTCAACAATAAATTTACTTAACAAAAACATTTTAGTAGCTAGTAAAATTTATCAATTTTTTAATTACTCTTTCACTGGTGAAAAAGGGGTCAAAACCGAGAGTAAAAACTCTCGGTTTTGACCCTATAACTTTCGGAATAGACACTTTACCGAAGGTTTTGGTAACTCTCGCCATCCCTCGGTATTGACTCTCTCGTTAAAAACAATTGGGCATTTACCAAGAGATATCATAGAGTTTTCGGTTTAGATACCCCAGAGTAAAACCGAAAGGTAATTGAAAAACTTTCGGTTTTTCTCTTTGTGGAAAAACTGAGGGTTTTACAAATAACTTTTAGTTTTCCTCAAATGGAGAAAACCGAGAGTTTTCATTTAACTTTCGGTTTTCCTCTTCGTGTAAAACCGAGAGTTTTCTAATAACTCTCGGTTTTTACCCAAAGAGGAAAACCGAGAGTTATTAGAAAACTCTCGGTTTTCTAAAATCGAAAGATATTGAAAACTCTCGGTTTTCTCCATTTGAAGAAAACCGAGAGTTATTAGAAAACTTTCGGTTTTTCTCTTTGTGGAAAAACCGAGAGTTTTCTAATAACTCACGGTTTTCCTCTTTGGGTAAAAACCGAGGGTTTGTCATATAACTCTCGGTTTTCTCTTTGGGTAAAAACCGAGAGTTGTCTAATATCTCTCGGTTTTTCCATTTGAAGAAAAACCGAGAGATTTCAATTTTACTTTCGGTTTTTTCCCGTAAATTTTTAAAAATGTGCCGATTATTTTGCTCGCAACCAAAACCTTGCAACCAAAACCTGTTCAGCCAAACCAATATATCAATGATAAAAGAAATGCCACATACATTAAACGATCACATTAATTGATCATTATCATTACAAAATTCGAAACCAAACTAATAATCCGAACAATCGATCTGTTACAAATTCAAATTGATACAACTACTAATGAAAAATGTTTTGAATCGAAACAACCATAGCTTGTGGGGGGAGGAGGTGGTTGTTGCCTCATATACAATTCGATTCTCTCCATTCTTGCGTTCATCTCTAACTTCTCCCTCTCCATTCTTATCACAATTTCTTCTTTTTCCGCTTCCATTTCTTCCATTCTGCGCCTTCTTTCTTCATCCCTCTTCTCTAGTTCCTCCAGCTTGAGCTTCATTATATGATTCTCTTCTAACAATCGCTCATTGTTACGCTGTGAACTGTTTCCACTACGACAATCCTCACGAAAGTGTGTGGGCCGGACGCCTGATTCCATTCTGAACACTACCCCGTGTTTTTATTGTCCGAACACCCTCTCCGTCAATTCAAAATCCGATATTCCCGGTTTGTTACTAACAACCTCCTCCATCTCAACCTGCACAATTCAAATAAAATATCATTTCTATAATAAAAAACTAGGCATATTCAATTCACTTACAATTTTCTCTTGCACGTGTTCGTCCGGGACGGGTGTTGGGTTTTCTTTTGTCGGTTTTGGGGTACGGGTCCTCTTGAATACTTCAATTATAGACGGTGCCCGTCCCATTTCAATCGCCTGTTGAAATAAATGATTTATATAATTAATAACAATCTTTAGATAAGTTATTACAAATAATGTACTTACCAACTCGTCTTCAATTTGTGCAAACGGTCTACTTCCCGTTCGATGCGGGAATTTCAGCTTCTTCCTGTTCTTCATATTTGTAGAACTGTTTCTCTGTATTTGAAATAAAAAATGAAGTTAGATTAATTAATATCAACTTTTATTTGAATTATGAAACCGTACCTTAAATGTTTCTGTGAAGAAATGGTTGCGACACACAAACTCCCAATCATCACGATCGTAGTCTGGTGGAGGATTAGCCAGTACCGCCGCCTCGTCTCCTTTGTGGACGCGGATATATGTCTTGTTCAAATCCGACCGCCATCTATCCCATATTTGATTGGCGTGTCCCAATCCGGTCTTTCGAAAAGACTCAATATCACCATTAGTAGCTTCGAACGGATCCTGAAAAAAATAACATCCAAATGTTAAAAATAATTATTTAATTACGTAATGTATAATCAAGTAATAAGTATTACCTTGATAGCAGTCCACAGTGAATCCAATTGGTCTGCACTTAAAGCCTTCCACTTTAGAAGACGGTGTGAGACGACTGCGGGGTCCCGGATAATCGACCCCACATGTCTAGACCACCGTGTTCTTCCCACGTCTGTACCGCCTGGCCTACCATTCTTCTCTCTAAACGTCAGAGGAATCCTTGTCCCCGCTACCCTCTTAGACAGCGCAATATTCTTGTTCTTCCCCCGTCTCTTGCGGGCAGAAGATTCTTCAAAATTATCAAAATCATAATTAGATATGTCAATCAATTTAAACACTAACTAATTTGTAAACGAGTTACCTGTCGATGATGGGTCGGGAGTGGAACCGTGCTCCCCTCGCCATCCTCCTTCTCGATAGGCTCCTCAAGACCCTCGTCTTCAGCCTCATCGCTATCCACCATATCAGCAAATGTGCTCTCTATAAACTCTTGGAGCTCACTAGCCTCAACATCCTCGTCTGTTGGGGGAGGCGCAGTAGCAATCGGGACCACATCAATAGGTGGTTGGTCTCTAGAAGACGATCCTCGGAGCTTTAAGAACTCGGATTGGGCAAGTAGGTTTTGGTATCTTTTATCCAATTTCTTGGGTGTCTTCCTCATACTCTTCCAAGTTGTTTTAGGACCTTCAGACATTCTTAATTCACACCATTAATAAAATTGAGTGAATAATTGAAATAAAGTAGTAATAAGAATGAATATAAAGTTAAAAACATAAATCTACCTAATTAATTAATCTGAACTATATGTTTGTAAACTGTGGTTTTATTTTTGTCACAATCTTCCAACCGGGTCGGGCTGACATATCAGGGGCGTAGAATACTTGTTTCGCTTGACTCGCCAATATATACGGGTCTTGACTTTGGGTTTTCAAAATTCGGTTTACATTTACACTTACGAAGCCATATTTATCCACTTTCACTCCTAGTTCCCCCGAGTGTGTATCAAACCACTTACACTTGAATAAAACAACTCGTTCGTGAGAATAGTATTGTACTTCGATTATATCCGTAAAACTCCGTAGTATGACATAGTTTCAGATTCGTTGTACCCCTCAACAACCACCCCACTATTTTGAGTGGTCAAACCTTCGTCGTGTTTTTCTGTACAGAATTTGAATCCGTTTACTTTACACCAAACATACATAGACGAGTACATACTTGGACCTTCTCCTAAGATCTTGAGGTCTCTTGATATGTCGTTAATTTCTACTAAATGGGTGACCTATATATGTATTCGAAATGAAGTTGTTAAAATGAATAAAAATAGTTTGGATATATGGTTTATAATTTACTCACTCGATGCTTGAAATATGCGGCAAACGTTTCTCCACTGGACTCGTTGTTATAATCTCTACAAATAGATCGAATATTAAATAGCACACTCTTTAATGCTAATTAGTAACAGCAACATCGAATCTTACATGTAAAAAAGTTCTGCTTCGGGACAATTTTTCAAAATGTAAGAATGAGCTGTCACTCGATCAATATAATCCAATTTTCCGTTAGATAGGTCTTCCAATGATGCAAATATTGAAATGCCCGAGATTTCAGGTTGTGCATTTTGTTGATCTTGTTCCTCCATATACCTGGCACATAAACTAATACTTTCGTTAACAAGATAGCTCTCGCTTATAGAGGCTTCTGGGTGGTTATTATTCCGCAAATATCTTTTCATTGTACCCATGTAATGTTCAAACGGATACATCCATCGATACTGAACAGGTCCTCCAAGCAAAGCCTCAAATGACAAGTGAACCGGGAGATGCATCATGATGTCGAAGATTGACGGCGGAAAAATCATTTCAAATTTGCAAAGTGTCAATGTAATATCTATGTAAAATTGTTCCAGGTCCTCTTGAATCAACTCTTTGAAGCACAACAACCGAAAGAAACGAGACAAATTTACTAACGCATCATACACATACTCTGGAAGCAATCCACGAGTTGTTAAAGGAATTAGATATTCCAACAAAATGTGACAATCATGACTCTTTAATCCCGAAAGTTTTTTCTCTTCCAAATTTACACAACCCCCGATATTTGAGCAAAACCCATCAGGCAACTTGAGATCTTTCAAGAAGTTACAAAGACGTATTTTATTTTCGGATGTCAAAGTGAAAGGCGCTTCTGGATAATGAACAACTCCTTCATCATTTATAGGATGTAACCATGATTTTATGCCTAAGAGTTCTAAGTCTTTACGAGCTTTAGGACCATCCTTAGTCTTCTCTTTCACATTCATTATTGTTCCCAACACGCTATCACATATATTTTTCTCAATATGCATCACATCCAAATTATGTCTCAATAATAGCGATTTCCAATAAGGTAGACGGAAGAAAATGCTAAGTTTGTTCCAATTGTCTCCCCGCGTTTCATAATATATCTTGGTTCTCTTGCTGAGATCCGCACTAAGAATTATGTCTTCTAGGTCTCGTGCTTGCTCGTAACTTTCTTGCCCCGTTAACAATCTAGGGGGATCTCTATAATCAGTTCGACTATCAAACGACTCTTTATCCCTTCTGTATTTGTGCTTCGGTGGAAGGAAACGTCTGTGACCCAAGTAACATTGTTTGGAACCATGAACCAATCGAAGGGATACCGTGTCGTTGTTACAACAAGGACAATCAAATTTACCTTTCGTACTCCACCCTGATAAATTCGCGTATGCGGGAAAGTCGTTAATGGTCCACAACAACGCCGCTCGCATGTTAAAGTATTGCGAGGTGTGTGCATCAAACGTTTTCACACCTGTTTGCCACAGTTCATGCAACTCTTCGATCAATGGTTGGAGAAATATGTCAATTGCATCTCCCGGACTCTTTGGACCCGGAATTAACATAGATAAGATGAAATTGCTAGAATCCATGCAAGTCGTGGGTGACACATTATAAGGTACGAGAATTACCGGCCAAACACTGTATGATTTTTTCCCATTTGCAAATGGTTGAAACCCATCGCTTGATAAACCAAGTCTTACGTTTCGAGATTCTGAAGCAAAATCTGTATAATTTTCATCAAACGTCTTCCAAGTTAAGGAATCAGCGGGGTGTCTCAACGTATCACTGTCAACTCTTCCTTCTTTATGCCATCTCATCATTGGAGCCGTTTTTGAGGACATGTATAGTCTTTGCAGTCTTGGTATTAAAGGGAAATATCTCAACACCTTTTTTGGAATGAATTTCCCATTTTGCTTCTCCCGAACTGTCCCACTTGTTTGGTCGACTTTCCATCTTGAAAGACCGCAAACTCTGCACGAATCTTCATTTATGTCGTCCTTCCAAAATAGCATACAGTTGTTTTTACATGCGTCTATCTTGTCATATTTAAGCCCGATATCAGTAATGAATTTTTTACTTTCGTAGTATGAGTTTGACAATTGAGCGTCAATCGGTAATATGTAGTCTTTAAGCAGACGCAGCAACATATCGAACGAAGAATTCGTCCATTGACATACATTTTTTATGTGAAGTAGTTTCAGTAGTGCCGATGATTTCGTTATTCGAGCACCTTCATACAATGGTCGTTTGGAATCATCAAGCAATTTATAAAATCTTTGCGCATCTTCGACTGGTTCATCGTTGCTCGGGACGTCATTAACGTTGGGGAACATATCGTTTATAAATTCGTGCATATAACGTTCTTCGTTGACCTGTTCATTAACTGTATTATTCATCTCCTGTATCGGATCGTTGAATTCCGGCACGGCATCCTCCGACTGATCATCGTCGTCATCATCATCGTAGTCATCGGCATCTTCATCGACATCTTCATTAACCACTTGAGTAGTACGTCTCTTTTCTCCATGAAAATACCAATACTCATAATGAATATTTATTCCATAAACGATAAGGTGAGTCTTCACTTCGTCTATTTCCATAAACGGCGTGTTCAAGCATTTCACGCAGGGACATTTCACGGTTTGTCGGGATGTATTCCTAACAGCATACTCGAGGAATTTGTCAACACCTTCCTCGTAATCTGGATGATCTCGACGTAAGGTCATCCAGCTTTTATCGGGTACTTCCATATTTCTAATAAAATGGAAAACAACCCGCATTATTATTAACTTAAATTTGTCTAAATTAATTAGGCTTACATAATGCTAACATAATTTCTACCTATTCTATCATTATCCAACCAAAATTCAATTTAATCTAATATTATAACCAAAATTACACATAAACAAACAATAATAAAACCTAACATAAATTTAACTTCAATCTAACATACATATATTCTAACATTATTTCATTCATACACATTTCAAAACCTATTTAAATTATAATTCAACATTATTTCATTCATACACATTTCAAACCTAATCTAACATAATCTAACATAAATCAAACATAATACCTAATCTAACATACTTCAAATCAAACATAAATCTAGACTTAAATCTAACATGAAAATCTAACATAAATCTAACATGAAACTAACCTAATCATATAATAAACCAACAAGAACTAACCTTGCACAAACAGAGCGACGAACAAGATCAGTGGATGTAGATCGACGGGCGGGCAGCGGGCGACTGAAATTCCCAATCCAAACCTAATAACAATAACCAATATTAATATAACCAAATTTTCATGAATCAAATCAAAATAACCTAATGTATAACATATCATTACTTAATCTAACCAACATTCAAACCAACAAACAATCAAACCAATCAAACCAACAAACAATCAAACCAAATCACAACCAAACCAAAACCTAAATCAAACATCAATTAAACCTAAATCAAAACTCAAATATTTAACCCAAATCAAAGCAACCAAAATCAAACAAATAACACAATCCAAAACAATTTCTAAACTTTTTTAACAAAAATATAAACCTAATCTAACAATAATCCAACATAATCTAAGCAAAAACAAAATTCAACAACCAATTTGAAAAACCTAATCCAAATCCCAATCCAAAACCAAATCTAAAAATCCAATTCAAACAAATTCAATCCAAATCATACAAATTTCTAAAATCAAATCCAATTCAATTCTAAATCAAATATCTAACATAATTTCAATTAAATTCCAAAAACTCAAATCCAATCTGACCTAATCTAAAATCTAATAGATTCAATCCTAAAATCTAACTAATCTAACCTAAAATCCAATCTAACCTAAATTCAAACTAATATATATAACTTCAATAACTAACCTTCTAATAGCGGAAGTCTCCGGCGGCGGTCTTCAAACTTCGGCGGAAAGCGGCGGTCTTCGAACAGCGGCAGCGGCGATCTTCGAACAGCGGCAGCGGCGGTCTTCAATCGGTTTTCAAGCCGCGGGATCCTCGTCGTCTTCGGCTGGATAGTGGGCGGCGCGGAAGGACGGTCTTCAATCGGCGCTGAATAGGACGGCGCGGAGGAAGAAGCGGCCGGAGAGATGAGAGCGGGGAGAGAGAAGAGGAAACGGGGAAGAAAAGAAGGGTTTTTTTATTTAAAACGTGATTACCGAGAGTTATACCAAATCCTCTCGGTTTTTATTCAATTAAATTTCGAGAGTTAATTGAAAACTCTCGGTTTTTGATTGTTTGAATTCCGAGAGTTTATACTAAACCTCTCGGTTTTATTTTTTGTTTTTACAATTAAATATAAATGCCCAAAACCGAGAGTTGTATATTAAACTCTCGGTTTTTATTTTTTATATTTTTTACAATTAAATTTAAATGCCCAAAACCGAGAGTTGTATATTAAACTCTCGGTTTTTTTTTATATTTTTTACAATAAAATTTAATTGCCCAAAACCGAGAGTTGTATATTAAACTCTCGGTTTTTATTTTTTTTTATATTTTTTACAATTAAATTTAATTGCCCAAAACCGAGAGTTGTATATTAAACTCTCGGTTTTTATATTTTTATAATTTATAAAACCGAGAGGCTTTGATAAATCTGTCGTTTTTATGCATATTTCCGAAAGTTATATATTTAACTTTCGGTTTTACAACATCACAAATTATTAAATTATTTGGTTTCTCACTTTCTAATAACGTTGAACAACATTAATTTAACACATTTGATATCCTTAAAACATTTCCCAATTCATATGATCAAACATTACACAAATACATAGGATAATCAAACATAAACATTCATATACACTTCTATATATAATCAAACACATTCATAAACATTTTAACATTAAAGACAATCTAAATTTTTAAAATAAAAACACACACTTGATTATATTACTTAGGAGTCTAGATTAGAAGGTAGAAAACCAAAGAATTTAACAATTTTTCAAGTGCTAATTCCGAAAGTTATATAATTAACTTTCGGAAATATCCATCAAAACCGAAGGGTTTATATAAAACCCTCGTTCTTGAGAAATGTAAAACCCGAAAGTTTATATAAAACTTTCGGTTTTTATGGTTATTTTCGAAAGTTAATTATATAACTTTCGGAATTAGCACTTGAAAAATTGTTAAATTCTTTGGTTTTCTACCTTCTAATGACCTTTTACAACATTATTTTAACACATTTGATGTCTTTAAAATATTGCACAATCCATATGATCAAACATTGCATACATTCATAAGATAATCAAACATGAACATTCATATAGACTTCTCTATAATAATCAAACACAATCATAAATATTTGAACATGAAACACAATATTGATTTTTAAAATACAACACAAAATTGATTATATTAGTTAGAAGTTAAGATTAGTGGGTTAAAAACAAAATAATTTAACAAACTAGGTAGTGTTAAAACCGAAAGTTATAAAATTAACTTTCGGTTTTCATGTGTATTTGTGAAGGTTTTAAATATACCTCTCGGTCTTGACCTTGATCAGAATGTTTTTTGGGAATTATTAAAAACCGAATGTTTATTTGAAAACCTTCGGTTTTTACCCTTCCCCATACTTAGAAAAAAATCAGATTTTTTTAATGAGGGGTCAAAACCGAAGGTTTTCAAATAAACCTTCGGTTTTTACCCTTCCCCATACTTAGAAAAAAATCAGAATTTTTTAATGAGGGGTCAAAACCGAAGGTTTATTTGAAAACCTTCGGTTTTTACCCTTCCCCATACTTAGAAAAAAATCAGATTTTTTTAATGAGGGGTCAAAACCGAAGGTTTTCAAATAAACCTTCGGTTTTTACCCTTCCCCATACTTAGAAAAAAATCAGGTTTTTTTAATGAGGGGTCAAACACGAAGGTTTATTTGAAAACCTTCGGTTTTTACCCTTCCCCATACTTAGAAAAAAATCAGAATTTTTTAATGAGGGGTCAAAACCGAAGGTTTATTTGAAAACATTCGGTTTTTACCCTTCCCCATACTTAGAAAAAATCAGAATTTTTTAATGAGGGGTCAAAACCGAAGGTTTATTTGAAAACCTTCGGTTTTTACCCTTCCCCATACTTAGAAAAAAATCAGATTTTTTTAATGAGGGGTCAAAACCGAAGGTTTTCAAATAAATCTTCGGTTTTTACCCTTCCCCATACTTAGAAAAAAATCAGAATTTTTTAATGAGGGGTCAAAACCGAAGGTTTATTTGAAAACCTTCGTTTTTTACCCTTCCCCATACTTAGAAAAAAATCAGAGTTTTTTAATGAGGGGTCAAAACCGAAGGTTTATTTGAAAACCTTCAGTTTTTACCTCAACATTTAAAAATAAATGGGTAAAAACCTCAAGATTAAAAGAAAAAATGGGTAAAAACCGAAGGTTTTCAAATAAACCTTCGGTTTTGGCGATGCGGTTTTTTTTTTTAAAAAAAAGGTGAAAAGTCAACAAAAACATAATTATTTAAAACATATTCAACCAAACAAACATAATAACAATAATTCATAAAAATTAAAACATAACTGTCATAATCCCATGATAAATCCATAATAAATCTAGAAATTAATTATTAGATGGGGTGGAAGGAGGAGGTGGTTGATTCAGTCGACTCCTCAACAAGACAAGTTCCTGTTCAAGATTCTCTAATCTCTGAGACATTTCGGCCCGGTCCGCTTTGATTTCACTAAGCAAACGACCTCTTTCGGCATCCCTTAATCGGATTTGTTCCATTTCCAGCGTCATCTTTCTGACCTCTTCCTCACGTGCCGCAATTTCTGATTGTGTTATCAGATTCTGGTAACACGGATGCAGTTTCTCCGGTGTACGCCGAAGTCTCTTCCATGTCGAATCACCCATATCCTAAATGCATTTCAGATATATGTATATATATATATTAATCAAACAAAATAACGTAAACTAACATTAATCTAGATCTATATATAATATGCATATATATATATATATATATAATATAAACTAATTAAGATATCTAAATCTTACAATAAACAAAACAAAAAAAACCAAATCAAACAAATTACCGGAAGAGAGGAGAAGAACCCGCGGCTTGGAGGAGGCAGGAGGCGGCGGCGGTGGAAGAGAGAGAAAGGAGAGATGAGCGGAATGAAAAAGAGAAGGGTTAGGGTTTGTATTTATGGAGGTTGAGGCCGAAGGTTTTCATAAAACTTTCGGTTTTGATATTAGTAAAAACCGAGGGTTTATTAAAAAACCTTCGGAAAAACCAATTTCAAAAATTAGAATTTTTTTTAATGAGCATAACCGAAGGTTATTTGTAAAACTTTCGGAAATGAAATTTTCAAAAAAGGCAAACCCGAAGGGTCTTAGAATAACCTTCGCAATTAAAAAACCAAGGGATTTTAAAACCGAAGGTTTTTCCCAAAACCTTCGCAAATAACACACATCCAACACTTAGAATTTTTTTAGGTTTTTTGGGAAGGTAAAAACCGAAAGTTCTTTGTAAAACTTTCGGTAATAATGAAGAAACCCAAAGGTTTTACACCCCTCTCGGAATCTATTTTTAATAGCGAAATATTTGTTCCTCTCGGGAGTATTTAGGAGAGGTTTACAAAACCTTCGGGAAAAACCGTCGGTAAAGGTCCTTTTTTTACCAGTGACAATTGTGTATATGTCTTTATACGATATTTTTATCGTTAGAAATTATGATAAAAATGATTAAATCCATTAAGGATGTGAGTTATACTAAACAAGGTATCATGTTATTATCAAATAATAAAGTGATATGAAAGACTTTACGTCTACAAGTGAATATGTTTACACTTGAAAGTGTAACTATATGGGTGAAAATCTTCTAACGAAAAATATATTTTTTGTGAAATATGTAATCGTTTACGCGAAGGTATAATAGTTCAAAGACATTTTGTTTACTAGTTAGCCATGTAAACAATATTTTCACAAAAAATTGTTTAAATGATAAGTATGTATGAATGACTATTCTTATTAGAAGATATTTTAAGATTGTCTAAAAGGATATTTCTAATTATTGTGATAATGATATGAAATTAGACAAAGTTAGAGTAAATGACAAATTTAGACATACAAGTCTTAGACATAATGTCATTATACTATACTCTCTAAGATATCACATTTGACTATGTTAGTCAAAATAAAATTGTGGATCCACTAACCAAACTGTTGAATAGAGAGTTAGTTTAAAAGTCTTTAAAGGCATGAGCCTAATATAAGTTGGTATGAAGCAAAACCCAACCTATGCAGACTAGAGATCCCAAGAACTAGGTTCAATGGGATAACCTAATTGTATTGACTTGGAAGATTATTGTTGAAGATTAATCCTACAATGATACAATATATATTTTGACGAGGATAAGCAAATCGTTTTTAATGATTCTTTATGAGTAAAGAGATCACCTATTTGAGGGAGAAATAGGGCTACTTCGATGGATTTTCACGACTCAATTCTAGACTCTCTCAAAGAATCAGGCGCGTATTCCATGGCCAAAACAGACATAACCATGAGAGTTTGACATGTACTAGGAAGAATTGTATGTGAAAGTGTGTAATCGTTTACACAAATGGTATAATAGTTCAAGAAAACCGAGTTTACTAATCGGTTACTAAAGTTATATACTTTTATAAGGGAAGGTTCAAAGGGTTACACATACGTATCCTCTATAGGATTCAACTATTGAACATTTCACCGGGTTAATCTTTCAATTTCCATTAATGTGGGGATTGTTAGATTTTTAAACTAATTATATTAATTAAATGGAAATGAGAATTTGGATAAATAAATTAAATGTAATTTAATTCAAATAAATATAAATTCATACCAAATTCAAATGTGAATCTTTGGTGAAATTTAATGACAGTGTATAAGATCGAATGCCAAAAGTCTTGGAATATTAAGAGTCTAGGAATGGCAGTCGTTTGATGAATTATAAGTTATTGAATTGATAAATGAATTTATTGTGACGGTTTAATTTTCAGCTATAAATATCCCCTTCATGTTGGAACTCTGAAAATATCTCATATCTCTTTTTCACTCATTCCATAATCTCTCTAGAATTCGAAAAGTTTCTTCTTTGTTTTATTGAGTGTTCTTCGAGTTCTTCATTCATCTGAGTGTTCTTCGAGTTTTTCACTCAATCGAGTGTTCTTTGAGTTCTTGACTCGTCGTATTTCTATTGAAATCCAGTGATTGATTTAGGTACTTTGTCAAGCTCGCTGTGTAGTGATTGAATACCAGAATTACTACTAGATTCGTTATACCTAGGAGATAGCCATCTGTGATAAGATCTAGCATAAGGAGAGATGATGGAATTTTTTTTAGAGAAATGTGCTAAGTACATGTCTCGAATCAATATTGTATTGAGTGATTTCGTTCTTCTTTATATTTAACTTAATTTAATTTATTTGTAACATCATTTATTTATTTATTTATATATATTTCTGTTATTTCAAGATAAGATATCTATTAAAAACATCATAGGAACAAATATTATTTAAGTCTAGACACATGATGAAAATGAGAATTATCTAAACCAATGTGCATGTTATGAATGATAATGTTCTGGATCTCTTTCAGCTTAGATTTCAAATAAAAAAGGAAACATAAAAGGTTATATATATCTAGGAGTAACAAAAAATTTAGAATAGAGACTATTACAGGACGGTCAGGGACATAACGCTGCGTCTTTTCTAAAGTGTAACCAAGACCAATAAAAAAACAAAATCTTTCCACTTTTGCATTACAACATAAAAAATTTTAAAATTTTAAGTTTCTAATAGAGAAAACTGTATGGTAACTAGTCAAAACTAGTATATTTCAAATTGGTTTTAATTGTTTTTCTTGAGTATTAAAAATAGAATTAAAAAGATGTCTTACTTAAGATAATATTCAAATTAAATACTTAATATGAAAATAAGGAACAAATTGTCCAACAAGAATCAAGTAATTAAACATGTTAGAAAAGATATATATATATATATATATATATATATATATTATATATATATATATATATATATTGAATGTTATATAAAATTATATATTTTATATTTAGATTATTCATAATACACTAATTTTATAAGAGATTTGATTATATTAATGTAATTGTTAGATATAAAAAATATATATTGTATTGTATCCTATATAAAATTACATATTTTATGTTTAAATTATAGATATTATATTAAATTTATAAAAAAAATTAATATAATTAAGTTCCTAAACATATAAGTATTAATTAGATAAAGTATCAAATGTCAATATTTTATATTACAATTTTGAAAGATATATATTTTGTTTTGAAATTAATAATTAAGATCAATTTTTTGATAAATATTCAATTAAATTCATAAATAGAATATGGGGAAAAAATTAGTAAAATAGTAACATAATTACATAAAGAAAAAATATATAGATAAATTAAAATTATATTATTTTATTGGAGAAGATAAATATTTCTAGGTTTATAGTACATAAATAAATACATATTTTTATCTCATTTTGGTTGCATTTATAATATTGATTCACTAATATTTTAATTATTTTTTAAAATTCATACAAAAAGAAAGAAAATTACTCAATGAGAAGATAATAGTAAAATGAAAAAAAAGTAAATAGTAAATGGAAAAAAGTGATAGCCACAAACATTAAAGTTATATTATTTTGTTAAACAAGATAAACATATCAAAATTTATTGTACATAGACATGTATTTTATATCGTTTTGTATTTGTTTAACACGCCAAAAATGACATATTCAAAGATGATAAAATGTATTTAATTCAAAAAACCATTCTCATGAATAACTTCGCATGAGAATATCATCATATTATGTTTAACTCTAGACAAACGGTTATTTTAAACTTTATAATACGTATTCTAAAATTCGTATTATTAGAGACTCGAATGAATAATAGATAAAAATAAAATAATTAAAAGAAAATTAATTAATTATATAAGTAATAAATATGTGGAGAGAATGAATATTTTAAATAAATTATTTGAATTTTGAAATAAATAATAAGATGAAAATATTTTTAAAATTTAATATATAATTATATATTATAAAATAATTCATAAAAAAAAGGAAAAAATAAAAAAATAAAATTTATTTTTAAAAAAAAATTATTTAAAGAGTAATTTTATTAATATAAAACTATATTAATATAAGAGGAGACAAAAATCCAAAAGATAAATTTGTTGATGTGACCTCATATCTTCTTTAACTTAATTACTGTTAGTAGAAAATTTTTCATATCATTTAATTAAATTTTCTTCCTTTTTATTTTTATTAGAATGTTAACCTTGTCCGTTTTGGCTTACAAAATGGTCATGCGTTATGATGCAAGGACACACTAATCTAAACTTAAACTTAAGCACTATTTTATCCAAAATAATATTATCATAATATTTAATATTTTTAATAATACTAAAATTAAAAAATGTAATATTTTTTCAAAAGTTTATAAATATATTAATACAACTAATATAATAAACTAGCAATCAAAGAATGATGTTAATAATATTACTAAGATATTATAACGACAAAGTTTGCAAGTTGTTTAACAACAAAATATATTTACATTATATACAGTAACACATAATATATAAATAAGGTAATTTTGAAGTAAATGATATAGTTATGATAAGTACATTTTTAATATATATTACATTAATATATATATATATATATATATATATATATATATAATATTTTCGTATTATTTCGACAACTATTTGATAAAGTATTATTATAAACTAAATTGTAATCATTGTTAATTATTTTTCATGTTAATTTAAGTTTCAACTATCTATCAAAGTTTTTATAATTTGTTTACAAGTTGTTTTGCATTAAAATATTTTCATTTCTACTCAACTTGTTGTTTGTAAAATTATTTTTTTTTTTTTGTAATATCATTATTGACCATCGCTGTAAATAACATTTCAGATCGAAGGACATTTTTAATAATTATTTTTCAACTTTTAGATCGAAATTTCATATTTGTTTAGGCAATCGTATTTATTATAATGATGTTTAATTTTGAAAATGTCTGGATTGTCGGGTCGAGATCTATGATTAATTTAAATATATATATGACAGTAAATGGATACATGGGTCGTATTCTTGGTTGACCCGCCCATAAACTTAAAACGGTTAAAAATAAAATTAAAAATGTTATAGGTCTGTTTTGAACTCGCAACATAATAAAATAAGTACAACTCTTTAATCAATTGAGCTAATAACACTTTATATTTTAAATTCAACACCAAATTTTATGAACGGGAGACGTTGTAACAATATAAGTTCAAATTTTTAACTAATTAATATATATATATATATAATGATGCTTAATTTTGAAACTATCTGAATTGTCGGGTCAAGAGCTATGGTTAATTTAGATATATATGTGAGAGTTAATTAATACTTGGGTTGGATTCTGGGTTGACCCGCCCATAAACTTAAAACGGCTAACAAAAATTAAAAATGATATAGGTATGTTTCGAACTCGCAACCTAACAAAACAAGTACAACTCTTTAACCAACTAAGCTAAAAACACTTTATATTTTAAATTCAACACAAAATTTGATGAACGCGGGACGTTGTAACAATATATTTTTATCCGTGTGAATCGCACAGGAGTCTTTCTAGTTTTATAAATTCCTCAATTCATCATTGTTGGATTGAATAACATTTTTTAGTAATTAATATTTAACTATGATGTAGAAATCCTTTTTCTTGTGTAACCTTATTTGCATTAAATGATATTCATGGTCACATTACAATAGTTATAGAAATTTTGTTATTAGTTATTGTCGCAGTAAATGTTGTGTATTCAATGATATTTTCTGTAATTATTTTTCGGCTAACGGGATTAAATATCTGATTTGTGTGTGCAATGTTATATGTATTACATAATATTAACCGCAACATTAATCTAGCGATTGCTCTATGTTGCGATAAAATTTGTATAAATATATATATATATATAATATTATATATCATTTAATTTATTTAAAATATTTTTAATAAATAAATTAGTACATTTTTTTGCGTTAATTATAAAATAATATTTATAATAACTACCGATAATACTAGTATTTTTTTAAAAATATCCCAAATAAATAAGCTTATTTTTTTAACGAGTGATAAGAGTAAGAAAATTGGGGGAGAGAATGAGGGAGAAAATAACGTGTCATCACGTCATTGAATGGAAATAGAAAAAGTGTGGGTGAGAAAAAAGATAATGTTGTTTATTTTTTCAGGTTATCAGATTGCGCCATCTCATTCCTTCTCCCAATCTCTTCCAAATCCCTCTCCATATCATTTATTTATTTTCACTTCATTCATTTCTATAACCTCGGAAATTTTTTGTCCCATTAAAGCTCGAAGTTCGAGAATTTAAACTTCGATTTTGCGTGTCAGGAATCTTATTTTTAAAATAAAACATTATTTCAAAGATGTTTCAAAGGATCCCTAACTATTTTTTAAATTAATTAAAAAATAATTAACTTGGAGTTCAATTTTATATAATATGAGGATTTGCGGTAATCCAAATAAATTTGTTTTTTTTGAAATCCGTTTATTTTATTAATTAAAAATTATTAATTTAAAAAAAGTTATTTATTTGAAACAGAGTTGTCAATAGATTTTTTGAAAACTAAAAAAATGACAAAATTATACAAACATATTAGCTAGAGTTTATTTTAGTTCGTAGTTTAGTGATACTTGGGAAAGGCTTCCACGCTTCACCCCCATACCTGTTTATAAAACGGTCTCCACTTATAAACTTGGATTTTGAAAATCGATTGTATAACGTTTTATTATAACCAATAATTTTTTCAGTCTTAAGCATGCATAAGCTTTGTACGTTATTTTAATAATTGTAAAAATAGTTATTTAAATGTTGGTACATGTTGTTGATGATAACTTAGGGAGAAAAAGTACATGAAGAACATCAGTCATTTAAAAGCTTTAGGGTTTAATCAAAAATCCCAAATAATTCTTTATCAAAATATTTTTTGTAAAAATATCCCAAAAATATTTTAAAAATATTTTCTAAGTTTTCGTAATTTAAGAAAATGGTTTGAGGTTCCATAATTAAAAAAATAATTTTGGATTTTGAAAATGAAAACCAAACAGGCCTTAGGACCCTGGGTCAGACCCATCAGTCTAGGTTAATAAACCTCGGTCGAGGTGATAAGGACTCTTGGTCATGGGTTAGCCCTGGGCTAACTTTATCGGTCCTATTTTTGGGAATTCTCGGTTGGTGTCGAGAGTTATCAGTACTAGGTTTGACCTCTCAGTCCTAGTTGAAGAACATCGGTCGGACCTCTCATTTTTGTTTGTCGCTTTGACTGCACTATGGGTTTGGGGTCTATAGGGCGATGACTTATAATGCTCGATCTTGAACTCGTTGTACGTTCCTTTTGGGTCAACTAACAAAATACCAACTATGTAACCGTGATTTCAAGAAGCTCCGTCAAATACTAGTTTCCATGTGTTTGATCTTATACTCAAAATTCCCTCATTGTTGTGTTTGTTATAGTAAGGTAAAGGATGAAAGGAATTCTGACTCTATGCAACATAAGTATGGGAGGAGATTTTAAATAATCCTTGATTCTATCAAATTCCTGTTGATATTTTTCATTGCATATAATGTTTTGGTATTTCTTTAGTAGTTAAAATAGTGGATCGCATGTTATGGTATGCTTGTTGATGAATCAACTAATGTATTGAGTTTTCCCAAAACCTCTCTTTCGTTTTAGGGACCAACATAACCGTTATTGCATCTATCTTAGAGTGATCGACTTCGATATAACTCCGAAGGTACATTTCTTCGGGTTGAGTCATAACTGATATTTCCTAATTCGTTGTAGGAATTTTTCGAGGTTTAAAACATATTTTTATTGATCTATTGATTTGACGATCATGTCGCCGACATATACTTCCACTTCCTTGTGGATCATGTCATAAATGATCATAGTGACTACCCTTTGATAGGTGGCTCTCGCGTTCATAAGACCGAAAGACATGACCCTATAACAAAGGTTCCTACCTCTATTATAAACGTTGTATTTTCCTTGTCTTGTGGGGCCATTATGATTTAGTTGTATCCTGAAAATTCGTTCATGAATGAGAATGGTCCATGACTAGCAACATGGTCAACTAATATATCGATGTGTGGTAGCGGGAAGTGATCCTTAGGGATGGCCTTATTTAGATCCTAATAATCTATGCACACATGTATCTTCCCGTTTTCTTTAGGACACGTATCACATTAGCTATCTAGGTAGGATATTCCACTACCTCGAGTAATCTAGCTTCGAGTTGCTTTCGGACTTCTTCAAGGATTTATTTCAAGCCTCCACTTTCAACCATCCGAGCTTTTGCTTTACTAGCTTAACATTAGGATATAGAAGAATATTATGTTGTGTGATCTTTGGATCAATACCTTTCATGTCCTTTTATGACCAAACGAAGACGTCTTTGTTTGTGTTTAATAGCTCAACTAACTATAGACGCTCTCGTGGGTTTAAACTTAGGCTAATCAGTATGATCTGAGGATCGATGGTCGTGTTTACATTAATTTCGATTTTCTTTTACAGTGCAAATGCAATCTCATCCTCGGTTTCTAAGAAGTGTTTGCCTTCGAAATTTAACTCAAAGTAAAAGAAAAGATCATTTTTACTCATAGATTCGAAGTCTACTTCTTTTGTTATATCGACGTGTATATTACATGTAAGAAAAGATTATTTAACAAGATCATTGTTCTTAGATTTCTTACAATGTACAATATTTTACATCTCTCTACACATTAGAGGGAAAATAGTTCTACTTTCGTCGATCACAGTATTGATGGATGAAAGGAAATCGGTTCCTTAAAGATTGGAAGAGCTGGCTTCCTTAGCTAAATTAGTTGTCTTGGGAGTCCGAGCCATATTTACTAGGGCGTCGCACCAATAGTACATTTTTTCCAAATCACGCAAATATAAGGGTTGAGATTATGAGGACAGTCTTAAAAGATTTCGAGACCTAAAAAACGTCTATGTAAATCTAGATTAGTAAACGTCTATGTAAAGATTTCAGTTGACTTAGGAGGCTGTCTCCTGGGTTAAAATCTCTGGGCTCATTTTCCGTTCTGGTCCCTATTGGTGGTTGGGACGTGAATTGAACATTATCTAGTGTGGTTTTTATGAAACTAGGTTTAAAATGTGTTCCACCACATGTTGTTGTGTTATCTATTAGAGAGTTGATGTGGGTAGTCGTTTTTGACATCATCCATTTAGAAGTTTTACCAAAATAAGTTTTGGACTTCTTTTTGGGCCAAGGGATCAATTATATTGATTCATGATTTAGCGTCATGGATCAGTTCCAGGATGCTTTGTTGGTTGTGAGCATGTTGACTTGATCATCCAGTAGCAGATTCTGTGTAATTTTAGGCTTGGCAATTACGTTATGATCTATCAAGTCATTAAAAAGGTGTTTGAGGGCGCTAAAATTGTCGGTAGCATGGCCCTTTTCTTGGTGGTAGTCGCACCAAGCGTTTTCATACTTTCCCAAGAATGGTATGTTCGTTCTCGAGAGATGGGCTTGATAAGATTCTTTTCCTGAAGAATCTTCATTACCTGACTTAAGGCATTCCTAGGTCATCAAATACTCTTGGTGGTCTAGGTTTCTTTGGAGGTGTGGTCTTTATAGGAGTGGTTGTACATACCTTATCCTTTAAAGACTTGCTTGGGCTTGCCTTTTGAGGAGGACGTTCCTACTAGACAGCGGATACCTGGTACACTTCTATCTTCTATTTTCTTAGGAAATGACTTGGAGGTGGGGGTAACTTTGACTACTTTTCCCTCTCTTCATTCTTTCTCGCTGGCGTCATTGAGGTTATTGCCGGTTTTAGCAACTTTTCATATTTTGGAAGGTTTTGATGGCGAATCAAATAGAATATCACCCGTTAAAACTTTCCAAGATCATATTGATATGTCGTTGTTCTCTTGGGAGGGAATCAATTTCCTCGACGATAGTTTTTCATCTTTCGATAAAAATGGAGAATTTCTCATTTTCTCCTTGTTTGATGTTCTTAACCTCTTTTATGGTCGTTCAAGGTTGAGATGCATTGAGAAGCGTTCAATGAACATTGCAGTCAGTTCTTCTATGCTTTGTAGATAAACTATCTTTTACTATTGATACTAGTGTATAGCAACATCATCAAGGTACTGGGGGAATAGGTGGAGAACGTCGGTTTGCTAACTCGCCATGGGGTCATTCCAGAGGTGTACATTTTGAAAAAAGACTGACGGGTTGCATTTTTCGATGTACGTGGATTTGGATGGAAGTTTAACGCCTAATGGAATGACTTCTCTTTCGACAACATTCATAGCATCTTTCCAGTTATAGTGTTACTCAGTGCTTTTGTCCTTAACTTTTTGTTTAGCTGGGCTTGCATCTCATCTACCTGACATGAACTTTAGACATTTGACGTTCATATTCCGTTAGCGGTGGTTGATTAGCCGTTGAAATTTGTTTTTCTTTTGATCCTAGAGGGTTGAGTACCTCCTCATGTTATGTCTCTGTGGTTAGGTCAATATCTTTTTCAGAGTCTTCATAGAGAGAGACTTCCACTTGAGCTTGATAACCAATACAACGAGGGTTGATGGGGTGAACATGCAAGTTGTTCTGTCACATGTTGCTAAACTACGTTCATTTCCTTTAATTTGATCGTAGAGACCATTTCAGGTACTAGGTGATCTTCAGCCATCTGGTGAGGTATAAAACGTAATAAAGTACGATGCAATGCATATGCACATAAGATGAATCTTAGAGTGTGAATATCTCTTTTGTGATTTGGAAAAGAAAACATAGAGTTGTTATATAAACATTTATTTATTTTCTTATTTATTCAATAATTTTGTGTGGTTGTTGGCTTAATGGGAGGTGCGGCATTAGGGAACGATCTTTAATAGTTAATGGTTCTTCCTAGAATCAACCATTTCACCTTAACAAAATTTAAATACTTCAATCTTTCTTTCTTTTTGTTATTTGCAATTCTTTCCCCCTGAACTTTCTATTGCTGCTCATTTCTCATCCTTTGATGAGTAGATTCTATTAACTAGCCTATTTGGAATTGAAATTTGATTAATAGATATTTAATTATTGACTTTTTAAAAGAGGTGTGTTATAAATAATATAATAATTTGAGAATTGAAATTTATAATTTTGATTTTAAATATTTAGTTTATGTATTGATAATACATTAAATAAAATAATAGTAAAATAAATTTAAGAATAATAACAACATCTAAAATAGATTTATCAGCTCATAATTATTAACTACTCAAATTTATGACTTTTTTTTGGGAAAAACGACTTAGCGTCATTTCATTAAAAATTCCCAAAAACGGGAAAAAAAAAAGCTAAATACACGAGTTTAAGATATCATTCTAGACAGGCCTAGAATGATTTTGAAGTCGTAACATTCTGAATAAAAGCTAAAAATCTAAAAATGTAAATGAATTATTTGTTTACAATGCTTTCAATTCTAGTGAGTTTAAAAAACGGTAAATTTCAGTTCCTGCAGATATTCCAGTTCTACTCTGTGCTTGGAATTCTTCTCCACGTTCCCGCGAGGGCGCTGCAATCCGATACAATATCTTTCCATAACTTGTCAATGCTCCTGCGGGTTCTGTCATATACCCTTGCATTCCGTTCTTGCCAAATGTTATACACCACTGCTCCAAAGCCACACTTGAACACGCTTGTTGCAAATCTATTTCCCTTGGCTTAGAGTAGTGCTGCTTCTTTGATTTCATTCCATTCGCTCGGGAAACTGGTCAGCTCCAGGCTTTTATAGAATCTGTCCCAAAGCTCCGAAATAATACAGCAGCTTCCGAATAGGTGATCTATGGTTTCTTCATTTCCTATGCATAGAAGACAGCTCGCGTCCGGGATGCTCATATACTTACTGATACGATCACGAGTGCTGAGTCTTTCCCAGAAGGCGATCCATAGAATGAACTGGTGTCGAGGGATAATCTTCGTTGACCATACAAGAGGAGCCCATTTTACTTTCTGCGCCTTTTTCCTGGATTACCTCCCATATTTTCTTCAATACCAGTTTCCCATTGTCCCAATGCTCCGAAGTAATACAATAGCTCCTAAATAGGTGATCTATAGTTTCTTTATTTCCTCTACATAGAAGACAACTCGCGTCCGGGATGCTCATATACTTGTTGATACGATTACGAGTGTTGAGTCTTTCCTAGAAGGCGAGCCATAAGATGAACTGGTGTCTAGGGATAATCTTTGTTGACCATACAAGAGGAGCTCATTCTACTTTCTGCGCTTTTTCCTAGGTTACCTCCCATATTTTCTTCGATATCAGCTTCCCATTGTACTTATCTTTCCATTCATGAATATCCGGTCTGTCGTGTAGTTGTATGTTACTTATATGATCAAGTATCTTCTTTCCTTCTGGAATTCTTCTCAAGAGAAAGTTCCAATTCCCGTCTTTGATGTCTCTAATTTTCTCTTTTACGCAGTTCCTTCTGATACGAGTATTTTGAAACTCCTCCTTGTCGATGATAGGCTGGTTTTCAAACCAAGGGTCATGCCAGAATAGAGTGCCTTTCCCGTCCCTAGTCGGATGTCATAAAGATCTGCAATATCGCTTCTTAGTTTAAGAATCTTTTTTAGAGACCAGCTCATACCTTTGTGAATTTTGTAGGTCCAGATGCTGTTTTCGTATTTCATAAACCTCGTATGCACCAATTTGATCCATAGTGACTCCTGATTGCGCTCCAAAGCCCACAGATGCTTGAAGGTTAGAGCCTTGTTCCACTCGATACATTTCTTCAAGTCGATGCCTCCCTCGTCCTTCGGTTTGCAGAGAGCGGTCCATTTGACTTTCTTTCCTCCTCTTCCACTACTACCCAGATAAAGTTTCTCATCAGCGTGTCGAGTTCCTTCATTACCTTCTTCGGAATGACCATTTGCTGCGCCTAATAGCCAACTATGCCCATAACCACGGTTTTGATAAGTTCGATCGTCCCTGCATAAGAAAGTTTTTTTGCTGCCCAGCCAGATATCGTGTTTTTTACCTTTTCAATCAGCAACTTGCAGTGTGAGATCTCGATCTGCTTCACAGTTAACGGAATTCCTAAGTACCTTATGGGAAAGCTGCCTTCCTTGATGCCCATGATGTTGAAGATGTCCTGCTTTGTTTCGTCCTTCACGCCTCCATAAAATGCCACACTTTTGGTTTCATTAATAGTTAAACCTGTTACCTCAGAAAAGAACGTTAGTGCAGCCCTAATAGTTTTAATGGAATCAACATCTGCGTGCGCTAAAATGAACAAATCGTCAGCAAAGTATAAATGTGTTACCTCCTCTACCTCACAGAATGGGTGAAAGATGTATGGACAATTTTTTCGGAACATCGCGAAGATGCTCTCAAAGATCGCCATGATAGCTACGAAAAGGTAACAAGAGAGGGGGTCCCCTTGCCTTACCCCGTTTTCACCCTTGAAATAGCCTCTGTGGACTCCATTGACGCTAACAACAAAGTAGGATGATGAAACGCATTGCATAATCCAATCGATAAAAATCATAGGAAAAGCAGAAACAACCAGAAAGTCTCGAATGGCTTCCCATCTAATAGAGTCGAAAGCTTTCTTCATATCTATTTTAAAAGCCACTCTCGGGGATATTTTCTTTTTCCTGTAGCCTTTTAATAGGCTCTGCATGAGAAGAATATTATGAGAGATTGTCCTACCGGGGATGAATGCAGATTGATTAAGATTTATTATTTTTCCTATTACATTTTTAAAACGTTTAGAAATGATTTTTGAAATTATTTTATAAATCACATTGCAACAGGAAATTGGTCTGAAATCTTGTACTTTCTCAGGTACCGCAGTTTTGGGGATCAATGTTAGGACCGCTGTATTCCATTGCTATAACATCTTCCTATTTTTGAAAAACTCCAGAACCCCATCAGTAACATCTTTACCCACAACCGACCAATTATCTTTGAAGAACTGTGCATTAAACCCATCAGGACCCGGACTTTTATTCCCATCAATACTAAACAGAGCTTCTTTAACCTCAACATTCGTGACCACCCTTATCAACTCGCGACTATCTTCTGTAGAGATTTTCCTATCAATAATTTGATACAAGGTATTGAGGTGACTTTGATGCTGCTTTCTTGTACCCATAAGTTGTTTATAGAAATCAATAGCCAGATCTTGGACACCCTTTTGACCCTGAACATATTCACCATCATCATTCTTCATCCTGTACACATTGTTTCTCATGTTTCTAGCCTTGCATTTTCTATAGAAGAAAGCTGTGTTTTTATCACCCAACGAAAGCCAGCTCTGTCTTGATTTCTGTCTAACAAAATTCTCTTCAAGCAGACTCAGTTTCCTAAAGTTTTCAAGCGCATATCTTTCTGTTTCATTGAGTTTTTCATCACTATCATCCCTTAATAACTTTTTCTGAACCTTTTCCAGTTCTTCTCTAGCAGCTAGAACTCTATTGGAGATATTACTGAACTTCTTCTTGTCAAAGCTTTGGAGATGATTCTTCAAGAGCTTAAGCTTCTCAGAAACCCTGTACATGTTGGAACCTCTGACATCTGTTGACCATACGCTTTCGAGAATACTCTTGAATTTATCATTATCCATCCAGAAATTGAAAAATTTAAAGGGCCTTTTGAGCCTTTCTTCCTTTTCCCAGAACAATTTAATCGGGCAGTGATCAGATATACCTGGATTCTAAACATGAAGTTGACTTCTCGGAAATTGGTTAATCCAGCTCTCATTTACTAGACATCTGTCAATTCTACTTTTTCTAATTTGCTCATTCCCTCTCGTAGAAGACCAAGTGAAGAAGTTCCCAAAATTGGTAGGCTCGATACAACCCATATCTCTGATGCAGTCATTAAAGTCAATTATATCCCGAGTAATTTCAGATTCTGGGCTACGATCAGATTCGTTTCTGTTTACGTTGTAATCACCGAGGACAGCCCAAGATTTATCAATACCGATCCAGTTTCTAAGACAATTCCAGAGGAGTTTTCTGTCAGTGCTTGAGTTGCTACCATAGACAATAGCAAGATTAAACACGATTCTTGTGATTCTGTCTTTGACCTCCACCAGTATTGCTTGATCATTCGAAACGAGAGTCCTCACCTCAACAACTTTGTTATCCCAAATAACCCAGATTCTGCCCGTTTTGTCATTTGAGTTGTGAATGATTTCCCAGCTACTATCAATACACAGTTTGCTAACCTTCTCAACATTCCGACTTTTGACTTTTGTCTCAAGAATACCCATAATAGTGATCTTCTGATTCTCAATGATCCTCCTGATTTCTTTACATTTTATAGGGTCATTGAGTCCCCTTATGTTCCATGTCACTATATTCATGAATGAATATAAGTGTTGGGTTCCTGACTTTCCAGACTGTCCTGGACCTCTTCATCAGAGAAATCATAAGCATCACTTGCCTCACTATCCTCAATGGCTACAGTTTGATTACATGGAATACTATTGCCATTGAGTGAGAGTTGCCTCATGTAGATCTCATCTTCTCTCGTGATAGATTTAGTAGCTTCTGGATCCAGGATCTTTCTGCTTTGTCTTCGATTTTCATCTTGTTCTGCTTTAGTAGGTTTTTTCTGACTTTGAACCTCTTCACTACTGGATTCATGTTTGTTATCGGTTTTAATTCGCCCTACTTCAGAACTAAGGCTCACTGCCTTATTCAAGACCAAATTGTGTTTTTCTGCACTTGATCTTTTTATTTCACAAAACCCAAGATTTCCTAGTCCATTCTCAAGAGTGTCTTTATTACTTATTCCAAGATTCTCCTGTTCATCATCTCGAACGGTGGCTCTGAGCCCAAGGATCAGGTCATTTCGAATTTTGATGACATTGTTTTTTCGGTTCCTACTTCCATTCCTAGAACTGTGAAGAGTAGACTCACGACCTATTGGAGTGCCTTAAGATCCAATTTTGCTTGTTTCATATGGGCCAAGTATTCCCCGTCCCATAGATCTTTGAATTTCAGAAACTTTAGAACTAGGACATGTAGTTACATCAAGACCAGTTCTTTGATCAATATTGGGATCGGTGGAGTTAGGACCAACAATAGTATCATCCACAATAATAGGACTTGTGCCAGTATCAGGACCAATATAGTCGTGATCAGCAATGGTTGCACATTTTTCATCAGGACCTGTAGTCGCAAGTCCGGTAGCTTGAGTAGTTTCATGATCAACAAGTCCAGGACCATGCTTAATATGCTTAATATGGCTAGGAACAGTAGCTTTATGAGAAGATCTAGGATCGGTGTGTCTATGTCCAGCTTTATCAGGACTGATACCCTGACCAAGACTGACATTTTGAATATGACCTATTCTTGAGAAAACAGAATCCCTAGGACCGGTGCCCTGAACATGACCAATATGATCAACGTTAGTAGGGCCAGCTTGTACCCTTACCCACTTCATTCTTTTTCCTATCTTCTTCCTTACCCTTATCTGTTCTTGCTTTTGGTTGCCCATCTTATCATCCTCAGTGCGTTCATTGCTGTTAAGTTCATACCTGTTCACATTTCTCTCAACCTGAGCCTAGTTAGAGTCATTGATATCGCTTACTTGAGTGTTGTTATTGGCCTTCGATTTTAGATTATTATTGACTGGACATTTATTCGTAGCGTGTGTGAAAGTGCCACACCATATGCATCGATTTGGTTTCCATTCGTATTGTACTCCAATGTCAAATAAATTTCCCAGTCTATCTTTAAGTTCAAGCTTGATTGGAAGAGAGCTACTTGGATGGATTTCGACACTAACTCTGGCCACAGATGCACGCTCGTAGCCTTCCATTGCTGGGTCAAACATAAATGGTTTGCCTATAATGCTTGAAATATAGGCAAGACCCATCGGGTTGCACATGTGTGGTGGAACATTCTTGAGATTCACCCAGATTTGTTCAAGTTCAGGCGGTCTATGATTAGTATTAAGTTCCTCGCTCTACTTGTACAACTTGAATCTTTTTCCCCTGATAAAAGTATATTCTCTTTCTATGATCGACTTTATTTCACTTCCATTCCTGAAGGATAGAAAGTAGAATCCGTGATCATTGATTGTGATCCTCTCTAGACCAGAGGATTCCCACTAACTCATCAACGTTCTTTTAACCTCAGCAAATGGTGCCTTCATGTTGCCCATAAAATGACCAACTATGACAAACCCCCATGCCTTGACACATTTTTCTTCAATTTCTGGTGGGAGCTCAAACCGGTGCGGATGATCAAGTGTAATTACCTTTGGGAATAAAGTGTCTATCTGGAATTTTCCCTTTTCTGGATCGCTCATGGCATTTCCATTCCACACATTTCCTTCTTGCCATGTTTTGTTTGGGTTGTTCATGATTGTGTACACCTTTGTTTTATTACATTTCGAAATTTCCTTCATGGCGTCAACCGTCCACTTGATCACTTCATCATTGGTCTTTGTTGAAGAGATTCCAATTCTTTAGATAGTGACGGTTGAACTGAGCATTCAACTGATCATTTCTTTCTTGGGGCATCGTAATCTCTTGTTTATTAATTTGGAAAAATAGCTTCTTCATCTGGTTTCTCAGTCCTGCCAAATTTGCTATTTCATTTTTCTTCATTGACCACGTTGGACCAGCAGTAGGATCCTTATTATCAGCCTGAGTATTTTCTTTACCAGGAATTGCAGCAGTAGGAGGAGCTGAGGAGATGACTGTTTCAGGGATGCTATCTATCCTGACTTGTTTGTTCTTTTCGGCCCATGTAACCCTTATATTTCCCACAAAACCGTTGCCTTCAATTGTTCCGATCTTCTTTAGAATATCCCCTTTAGTGTTCTTCTCTTGTGTATCAGTTTTCCTCTTTTGAATGTTATCAATTGGCATTTCAGGATCCAGATTAACGAGTGGAGAAAATGCACCCAGGTTCAATATCTCAGGGTTAGCATCGGGTATCACAATTTCCTTGGGATTTACTTCAGCATTCTTCTTAGAACTTGAGTTATTTGCCTTCATGTTTTTCCTTTCTTTGATTTTCGATCCATTTTTACCCTTCTTATCTGTTTTAGAATTATTCGATCCGGTTTCTTGATCGATCTTTTCAATTTCAGCACTTGTTTTGGAAGAATTATGCCTCTTTGCTTTTGGTTTGATCTTTGTTGCCGATATCTTCTTCATGAACTTATGATATTCGAGGTCGCATATTATTGTTTCATCATAGTCGGTGCTATCGTCTGATTCCAAATCAACATCTATGCTTTGGTTCTTTTGATTCGACCGGTGGCTCATAGCTTTGTTAGTAGATTTATTATCTTGGCGATTAGGACTGGTAGAAGGTGGATATGTGATGTCAGGACCGGCATTTAAAGAGATAGGACCGGCATTAGAAGAGCTAGGACTGACATTAGAAGAGCTAGGAATGGCATTAGAAGATCTAGGACCAGCATTTGAAGAGCTATGACCGGCGTTTGAACAGCTAGGACCGGCATTTGAAGAGCTAGGACCGGCATTTGAAGAGATATGACCAATGCCATGAGTAGTTTTAGTGTGTCCAGGACCGGCGTGTTCAGTATCAATGACTTGAATATTCATGTTATCCACCCTTGTTAGACCCAACCTTTTTGCAACCAAATTATCTTTTTCAGACCCAGCCAAGCGAAAATCATTGGTAACCCCATATTAGACCCGGCCAAGCGAAAACCGTTGGCTATCCCCTCATTAAACCCGGCCAAGCGAAAACCGTTATCTAATTCTTCCAGTTTCATACATTCTTCACCTCTTATACCCTGACTTATATTCTGACCCAACTTATTTGTAGCTTCTATGAGATCCATACCCAGACCCAGATTGTCATTCATGATGTCATCAATCAACGGATCAATATAATTTACAGCTAAGCTTTCACCATTGGCTATACCAATCAAGTTCAGTTCATCATCCTTTAGATCTATATTATTAGGCTTTTCTAATTGAGCTGAATTTATTTCCATGAATAGCTCTAACTCAGATCCAATTTCTTCAGTGTTTCCAGATTCTGTTAGACTTGTCCTTTAATAGTTTCAGCTGGATGTGCAGGCTGTTTAGAAGATCCTGCAATTTTAGCCTCAGTTTCAGAATCCTGGGCGCATTTAGTGTCTTCTGTCCAACCTTTTTCAAGCCTAGTACATAGTCTGGATATCTGACTTTCCATTTGATCCTTAGCAGGACAGGTAGACTTTCCATGTGATCCTTAGCATTCTGATCATTAATAGAACCCGAGAATTTTAGATTTGCAAGATTTCTCATTGTAGAACAAGACTCTGAAATTATATCCTTCTTTGGACCTAATGGACTCTGAGCAGCTGATATCTCCAACCATATAGAGGCAATTTCAAAATGATCTATTTTGCCCAGTTTAGCATCCTCTCTAGCAGGACCGGTAAAATTTGTTTTCTGATCTTTCTCTGCACCTGAATTACCCAAACTGTCATGTTTTCCTGCTTCTGAAACTGACCCCGACCTTGTAATATTCTTTGAACCTATTAATTCTCGATCAACAGTCTTATTCAGCTCTGTCATACTTACCTCAATAGGAACATCAGTACCAACTTCAGTAGGATCATTCAAAACAGACATAAATCTCAGCATAATATTTTCACCCGATTCAGAAACAGACCCCAATTTTGAGCTTTCAATAGGACCCAATAAACCTATACAATTTATGTCATTTTCCTGCATTACCTTAGAGCCTTTTTGACAGATTATCTCCAACATTGGGACCGGATTTTCAGCACAAGCGACCCGATTGTCATCAATTTCAACAAGACAAGATTTAAAATCCAATTTCCCAACAGAATGACTGGTCAGGTCTAGGGTACCAACCAGCGACTCTAACGGTCCATTCTGTGCAGCAAGTCCAGTAACAACATAATTTTCTGGAATTAAAGTCCTATAATTTCTATATGCAGTACTGTCTATTCCTATCAATTCAATCATATCATTTCTATTATGAACATGCATATTGTTACAGTATGAATCCCCAATAAAACTATTCTCATGTAATTCATCAGCATGTGGAAAAGAACTCATACCTGATGTTGTATTTGGCATAGAATCAATAGGCGCATCTTCTCCGTTGTTTAGGACTTCATCCATGATTTCTGTCTTCTGCTTACTAGGATTGTTAAGAGACCTGCGAGTTCGTCTATCAGACCTAGCCTTGCTGTTTGTCGACGGCCCCTTCAACACCTTCTTAGGATCATCAGGGCGGACTTGAAGGACGCCCCTTGCCCGAGTAACTACACTGGACGGGTGCGTACCAGTCATTGGAAAGATCAAGCGCAAACTGCCTAATCTTCAAAGGAGCCACAGAGGTTGGAATTTTGCAGCAAAGGGTGGGCGCAAACAGCACGATTGGAAACCAATCGCACCGGAACAGGGGCTTGAAAATAATTGCTCAAACAAGAAAGGGTTTAAGCAATTTTGGAACGGTCTGTAGCTATGAAAGCTTCCTCCAGACCGAACACTTGATTCAAACGGCGATAAAGAAGTTCAATGGAGACCTACCCGCGCCTCGCGGTGTGGTTTGATGTCCCGACCGAGGTCCGAACTAACCTGTAAACGAAAAGTGAGAAGAGGAGGGCGACCGACGCCGATTCGACGTCAAGTCTCTGCAGAAGGGGGTTTGACGAAATGCTCCGGTCAACGGTAAGAGAAGATGACCGCGACCGTTCCTTGCACAACAGACCACGTTCCAGAGGGCGCACGACAACCGATCGAAGGTGCTGGAGGATGGAGGCCGACTTCCGATATAGAAGCGTGGTCGCGGCGAGAATCCGTGTCGTTTGTGTTGTTCGTGCCGATCGTGCCCAATGTGCCGATCGTGCCGATTGTGCCGATCGTGCCGAAAACGACCTAAATATCCGATCTAGAAACTATAATCGAGATTTCTCCCGATTCCTCCGTTCAAATTGAAATTCCTTCGGTCAGATTGTAGGGGGAAAGATACGCAGCTGCTGGAGAAATTTGAGATCATTCCGACGTCAAAAGCTCCGGCAGCGTTGATGTGCCGTGCCCGATGTGAGAAAAAAATCTCCAGAGAAAATTTCTCTCTCTAAGTGCGTTTTTTTGTAAATTTATGACTTAACATAAACAATATGTGAAGCATCGCACGATTTTTGGTAGCGTATATATGCGCTAGAAAAAACGGTTTTATGTGCTTATAAAAATCAGTTTTGGTGTAGTGATTGAAGAGTGAAAAAATAGATTTATTGCTGATCTATATTTTGTAACATTTGTGTGGTAAATAACAAATAGCTTATGTTTATTTCATAAATAGGGAGGAAATTAGTTAATACAATATTTTTAGATAACTTATTTTATTGATTTGGGAGGATATGAGAATTATTAAACAAATAAACATTTTTTCCTAATTTAGCGTTTTGCATTATTATTACTATTTTATTTTGTCGAGTGGATGTGTTTTCGGAATTTACAATAAAATAAAATGAATAATCATTAAATTAAAACAATAAATTATATTAAAAACGAAAAACATGTTACATCCCATTTAAAACAACCATAAAAACTAATAAGAAATGCCATCACAATTATTCAACTTCTTTTTTCTTAAACTACAACAACAACAAATAAAAAAAAGTCCTAGAAAAAAAGAAGGAAATGAAAAACTAAAAATTAAAAACAAAACACACATAATCATAAACTAGCTGAAACAAATCACATCTTTCAAAGTTTCAGATCCAAATCAAGTTCACCTCCACCATCACCTTCCACAGGTCCATTACCAAGATTCAGAAAGCCTGCATCCATAGTGCTATTCCCATGGGGAGTCAGTGGCTCTGAAAGATACCTCGACACACCTCCTCCATGGTTACTAATACTTCCCGGGAACCTAGATGGTGGTGCAATATTGATGTTATTGCCTCCACCACTGCCACTACCACCACCACCATTAATGTTTGCATGATACTCTCCAAAACTCCTAAACCTACTTGAGTAGAGTGGTTGTGGGGGCACATAGTTGTGAGGCATGATTGGGGATCTTGGACTAGAAAAGGACCCAAAATTTGATCCATTATGATTGTTTGACCCATTAAATGGAGGCCCATTGGTATAAGAACCCATTTGAAACCCTAAAGGAAATGGCCTATTAGTGTATCTTAACCTTAATGGTGATGGGTGTAAGGGTAGTGACGGTATGCCGGAGGAGGGGACTGGAAATACCTACACAAGTCAAATTCCTGGCGTTTTTTTAAAAGGTAACGCTCACGCTTATGGAAAGTTTGGTGCTCCCTCAAAGCACGGAAATCCGAGAATGATAGGTTACAATAGACGCAAGAGAAAGACCTTTTCTGAGAAGGTAACTTTACCTTATTTTCCTCCAAGGGAGAGGAGGAATCCAACACACTAGAGCCAACCGGGTTGTGTTCATTCAAGGCTTCCATGTTAAGAACCGGATCAGATCCAGTGGTTGGACCTTCCACAACAACATCGTCTCCCTCCTTCACTTCATGACTGGCCTCCATCTTCTAAAAATATTTTTCTCTCGATGTTAGGAAGGAAGATGATATGTGTGAAGAGACTAAGTTGTTTTACATTATATATATACACTAAAGAGTTTAAGAGCATTAATGTAAAAAAATCTCTACACTAATTGATGAAAAGATATTATACCATAAAGAGATTTTTTATATTTGAATATAGTAAAAATCTAAAGATTCCTACAAGATAATTCCCTAATAATATCCATCCTAATTACAAATGAGGAGAGTTTGAATTATTTTTTATTTACATTTACAAATAAGATGATGTTAAAATGTGTTACAATTTCTCAAATTAAACTATATATGAAAATGTTCAAAATGACATTTCATTTTCAATAAAAGTACATTAATATTATTTTTTTTAATGTTTATCTATACTAACAAAAAAGGAAGAAGTTTAATGGTAATAAAGGAGGCCAGATTTTTAATCAAATTAGAATTCTATGCCAATTAATATAGTTCTTTTATTTTTCTAAAAATTTTATAAGTTTATTGAAAAATCAAGAATCATGAAAAATGTGACGGTATAATGACTTTACAACTGTAAAAACAAACAAAAATGGATGAACGAAAAGAAAATAATTATAAAAATACATTAAACGTATTAAGTTTAGAGAAACGACATCTAAAAAACATGATTATATATTTCCCAATATCTTAAATAAAATATAAGTTTATTAAAGCGGCATTCCACAACTTTCTTCATTTAAAATACGGCAAACAACACATTAAACAGGGCTTTTATGTCTTTAAAAAATGACACAATATTGGCTCAATATAGCTTAATAAAACACATTCCAAACATAATTTTTTATATACTCTTTAATTCAAACATTATTACTTACTTTTAAGAGAAACCATATCTATGAAACGTGAGTGTGTATAGTATAGTACTTTATGAAAATTAAAAATTAGACAATATTGGCTCAATATAGCTTTAACATAAACATTTCAATGGTTAATAAAATTAATAAAAAAATCAAACATTATTACCTATTCTTTTCTATTTATTTTGGAAATAATCAATATGAATACCTAAAATACAGATAAATTAAATAATGTCATGATTTTTAATATCTATTAACATCTTAAATTAAGCATCAAGTTCATTAGAGATGCTGAAAATATTCTTCAAATTAAGTATCAAGTTGATCCAAGCCGCATTACATAAACATTCTTCATTTTAAATACGACAAATAACATATTTAATTTTAAATACGACAAATAATATAATTAACCAAGCTTTTGTTTTAGATAATATTGGAAAATATAACTTAACAAAAACAACCCAACTTTCTTCATTTAAGTTGGAGTGAATTAATATTATGATTATGATAATTCTAACTTTCAATAATAAAAATAACTTAACAAACATATTTTAGTGGCAAGTAAAAATTCATCAGTTTTTATTTACTCTTTATTTCAAATCTTATTATTTAATTTTTCAAATTTAATTGAGAAATACATAAAAACATATAAATTAAATAGAGTTATATTTATTAGGTTAAAAGAAACAACATCTAAAAATGGTTGTGTATATCCCAACATCTCAAACTAAGAACAAGGTTCATGAAAGCCGTATTCCAACAACTTTCTTCAAATTAAGCAAAAGGTTAATTAAAGTGACATTCCATAAACTTTGTTCATTTAAAATAATATAAACAATACATTCAACCAAAAACCAATCTTCTGCTACTTTATAAAAAATAAAAATTAAACAAGCTCAATATATTTGAACAAAAACTATATAGTGGCTCGTAAATATCGTCATTTTTTATTTACTATTTACTTATTATGGATTGGATATGTGCTACTTAGACTATATCCTGATAGAAGATTTGAATTTGACACAAAGATTTGAATTGCAAGTTATCTTACAACATTTATAAGACGAGGTCCTCCTGAATCTATTAAATTCATTTATTTGAATATCCTATGCATAAATTAGATGCATGAAAGTATTAAAAATGACTTCTATACCTATACCCATGATATGAACATATACAATATATTAATATATGATATATAGGAATAAACAGTGGCCGACCTACAAGGGGGCTTTGGGGCCCGGGTCTCCCCAACCTTAACATAATTTGTTTTTATATATACATATTTAACAAGTAACTCTTAGTTCAGTTGGCTTTGTTGTTCAACGGTGAACATGAGGTTAGGTGATCAAACTCTAGCCTCACCTTTAATTTATTTATAAACTAATTCATAATTATATTACTTTAATTTTAAATATAATTTTATTAAAATAATAATTATTAATATTTTATTTTATACTAACAATATTTTCTAATATACAAATATTTATAATAATACATAAATTTTAATAAAGAATTTGATGTATTATTTTTATATGCATTAATATTCTATAATCGTAATTTCGAGTGTCTATTCACTTGATAATATATGTTTATCATGTTTTTGTATTTTTGTTCTTATTTATATTTTTTATTTTTTTTATATTCTCATAAAACTGGGCTGAAACCTATTAAATTAGATTTTCATATTTTTTTTACATAGTTAGTTTTTTATGAATTTGTTTTTGTGTTGCATTTGATGAAAAATTTATTGGGAATTACAAGTGAGTTATCACTTTGCCTACAAAGAGGAAATCAAAATATAGTTCAAGCCATGTCATTGATTGCGAGTTCGAAAAATCAATTACAAAAATTTAGAGAAGATGGAAGGCATGATATTTTGGACCAAGTTAACCGTTTTTGTCAATTACAATCGATCTCAATACTTGAAATGAATGAACATATGATAATTGATAGCAATGGTAGGCGAAGAGGAAAAGGGGAACTCATCACTAATCTTCATCATTATCATGTGGAAATCTTTTGTCAGGTATAATAAATATTATTTCTTATCTATTAATAGTTATTATTTCTTATCTATTATCTATTAATAGTTATTATTTATTATTTAATGATAGGTTGTTGACTTGATTATGCAAGAAATGAATAATCGTTTTTCAGAAGTTAATAAAAAATTACTTGATTGCATATCATGTCTTCATCCCAGAAATTCATTCTCCAAATTTGATATTCGTAAACTCATTCGTCTTGACAAACTTAATTCCAAAGATTTCACAGGCAGTGATTATTTATTTTTGGAACAACAACTTCGGGCTTACTTATTTAATTTGCAGGATAATCCTCAATTTTCTTCAATTGAAGACTTAGGAATTTTTGCTCAGAAATTGGTTGCAACAGAAAAAACATATAGTCTTTCTATTAGTTTATCGATTGATAGAGTTAACTTTAGTTTTACCAGTTGCAACCGCATCCGTTGAAAGAATTTTTTCTGCAATGAAGACCGTGAAGACTGATTTGCGTAATCGAATGAGAGATGAATGGATGAATGATAGTTTAGTTGTATATGTTGAGAAATATATTTTCTCAACAATTGAAAATGAGCCAATATTGCAATATTTTCAACAAATGGAATCTCGTAGAATAAATTTGTCTTCTTTTGTACCGACTCATGGACAAGAATAATTTAGTAATTGTTTTTTTTAGTATTTTTATGTAATTACCAAGTAAAATTTTAATTAGAAAATGCATTTATTTGATCGCCAAAAAATGTTATGTTGTCCGCCACTGGGAATAAAGATGGATTCAATACATAAAAACATGTTAGGAACACATGTTATTTGAGTCTAGACACATGATGAAAATGAGAATTATCTAAACCAAAGTGCATGTTACGAATGAGAATGATTTGAACTTAGATACATGTTAGGATCTGGATGTCTTTCAACTTAGATTTCAAATAAAAATGGAAACAAAAAAGGTTTTATCTATGAATGACAAATATTTTCATTTTCGCATTTCATTACCAAAAAAATTATTTTTTCAAGTTTCTCATAGAGAAAACGTAATAGTAACTCTAAAAAGTCTAAGCTATCTTAATCAAATATTTAAATTTGTGTAATTATTTTTCGGTAACTAAATTTAATGCTAAAGAGTTAGAGTAGGTAAAGATTTTAAATTTATTTTAAGAGCTAGATGATGAAAACTAAGAGACTCAAGTGGGTTGCTCTTTATTTTTAAATGTAGAATCTTTAATACCTTCTCTCAAGCAAAACAAGGAGGCATACACTATGAGTTTGTTATGTAATAATACAAATCAGTTTAATGCAAGTTGTTTAGTGAGGATATCGATAATCTGATCATCCGTAAGTATGTATTGGATGAAGATATATTAATGAGCAACATATTCACGAACTAAGTGAAAATCAATATCTATATATTTTGTATGAGAATGAAAAAATTGGATTGGCTGAGAGAAATCCATCACCATTGTTGTGACGTCATAGAGTAGGGAGGTTGAGGTGGGGAGATGCAAAGTTAACGTATAAAGACTTGGAGTCGGATGAGTTTGTAGTGTCATGAGATGAACTCAATACTTAGACTCGGTACTAGACCGATCAATGACATACTATTTCTTTGAATTCTAAGAGATAAGATTGTCACCAAGAAAATATACAATAGCCAATTGTGGAAGGATGATTGTCCAAACAACCAACTCAATTGTAGTTTAAATAGGTAGATAAATCGAGAGAAGATGGTGGATGAATGAGAGGTCAATGATGAGGATTATGACAAAGATATCCGAGAATTCTTTTTAGTGCATACCATTGAGTTGTGATAAGAGACGACGTGAATTGGAAAGCAAAGTTCACAACAAAGGCTAGTTCAGGTCGATGATACGTAAAATATTGGAGAGCAACAACAATGTTGCACTACATATCGGTTAGACTGTCACGTCTAAATACGTATCTGTTACACTAACACGTCTAACTACGTATTTTCTAGACTGACACGTTTAATTACGTATCTGTTAGACCAGCACGTCTAACTACGTATCCATTAAATTGACACGTCTAACTACGTATCAATTAGTCAAAACTGATGCACCTACATAGAAATAATTGGAGGACTTAGATTCATTCATATCTAAACATCATCAAAATTTAATTGATTAATATTTAGAACATTTCTGTGAATTAACTTTTTATTTAGTTTTCCAAACAATTTCTTCTAAGTTAATTAACTCTTAATTTTTTCCAATAGTGTGTGTATGAATTGTGTTTGTATGTGTAGGAGTTTTGTTTAATTTCAAAGTATAAAATTGTATTTTAGTTTCTTAATGATAAAATATGACCAAGTTTAAATATGATTAAATATTAAATTTAAAAGAATCAAATACCAAAAGATTTGAATCAAATCTTTCGGTATTTAAGGGTAGAATCGAAAGAATTACCACTAGTAAAAAAAGGCTTTATAGCTTGCAATCAAAGCGATTGGTCTAAAATTCAATCGCTATTACCAAGGTAGTAGTGATTGGTTTAAAATACAATCGCTTCTACCTTGAAAATAGCGACTGGCCTTTCGACCAATCGCTACTACCTTGACATAACGACGATTGGTTAAAAAACCAATCGCATAAACCTAATTAAAAACCGCAGAAAAAAATTCAAGAATTACTAGAGATTAACACTTTAACCAATAGCTACTACTAATGATAGTAGTGATTAGTATCCACACCAATCGCTATTTCCTATTAAAAAACAGATGTCAACCCGAGAGTCTCCCCTACTCCTTCTTTCGCCGATTATTTCTCTCCCTTCTTCTGCCGATCGTCTCCTCTTCGCTATCTCACCAAACCGTGCGCTCTCTTCTTCCTCTAATCTTTTAAGTTTTTTTTTTCGAACTGATTCTTTTTTTTTGCGCAGTCTGTAGCTTATGCGTTTCAATCATCAAGAAATAGTTAGGTTTTGTTGCAATCAAGGTGAATCTATAAGGATGAAAGGAGACAGTAGATTATGTGTTTCAAGTAACTTCCTTTTTCTCTATCATGCTCGATAGTGAATTACAAGACTCCAATTTCTGTTAATGTTTCCAAGTTAAGCTTCATACAAAGATACACTATCATGGATGCTGGAGATTCGCCCCTAATCGCCAAAAACTCGCTTGCCCATTTCCGCTATTTCAATGTCTTCGAGTACTTCATTTATCTACCGCTCTATTCTACCGAATTGAGTTCATTTGTTTGTTGTATCATGAGTACAATGATTCTCTTAGAATTTGGCTGAATTAGTAGTTTGTTTTCTATAGAGGTTAGATTTAAGATAATATTGTCAAAGATTCACGCAAACAAGCCTACATTGCATATTCTCTTCATCCTTGGAAATACAGGCATGTTTATATTGAATGTATATCATACTCATTTATACAATTTGTGTATAAAAAAAATATTAGGAATGAAATTTAGATATATGATTTTTACAAGTGTTGTCTCATTTTATACTGATTTTCTTGAATACCTATATGAACTACTAAGAGGACCTGCATCTATAACAAGAAAGAATACTAAATATTTGGGTTTCAAATGGAAACTCTTATATATTTATAAATTTTATTGGGCCAGATCATTCTAATTTTGAAGAATCTCTTCCTTTCCTCATCTATCATCCACGTCTCCCACTTAGGAAAAATACAATATCAGCTATGTGAACTGAAATAAATTATGCCTTATATGTCTACATCCTAGGTATTACCCAATTTTAAACTTTCAGTTTTACCTTTCATGGGAAAAATATTGTTGAACCCTATTCTCGAATTAGGTCTACCAGTTAGTTAGCTAGTAGAATTGAAAAGTAAAACTTGTAATTTTTGTTTAGTTAATATAACTGCTGTACAAAAGAAGGAGATGATCCAGTTTCTGAAAAGGGTTGTGTCTCTAGTACAAAGATGTAGCTTTAATTAGAAAATGATGCATCTAAATAAGTGACTTTTCTTTTTTAATAATGTTTCTTCTTCTTGTGGTGAATTTTACATTGAATTTTACATAAATATGTAGTAGTTGTGACTTGAGATTGATGTGTACTGAAATTTTTAGGTTTATTGAGAAATTTGGTGTGAAGATAGGTGGGAAGGATGTCATGTATGGGATGCAACAATATGCATCTTCTTTGCAACCAGGTTTAAATCTTTGATCACGGTGCTAATTGTGAAATTGACTAATCTCAGATTTATTCTCTCTCTTGAGTTGTATACAATTCTATTCTCTAGTAGTTCTTCTCACAGCGTTGTTCACGGCAATTTACCTTTTCTTCTTGGTGCTTACCCTAAATATTCCAACGATCATTTCTTGGTCGCAGGGTTCATCGATTTTTATATAAACATTCAACAATTTATAGGTAAAGAAGAAAAGTGGAGATAGTGAACTGCTCCTCAGTGCCTTTGGTAAGTGTTGTTCTTCTTTTTCCACTTAAACAATGATTGTGTTTCAATAGTTTTGTTAGGAAAATAGTAATAATTTTCTTGATTAGAGTGTTTCATTAGATGCATGATTTTTATAACTCTTAAACCAACTTTTCTTGAATCAAGGGTGAAAGGATCGGCATAATCAATAGAGACGGGGGTCTGGCGATTGATAACGGCTTAGAAAAACGATTTGATAGAAATCCTGTAAAGGATATAGATCACTTTCTATTCTGAGCAAATCCTTGCAAACTCTTAAACGATTCAAATGCGGAAAAATTTGCTTAGGTTTGAAGCTAAGAACTAAGAAGGAAAAGATGACAAAAAGAAACAACACAGCAGTTTGTTTATGGATGTTCGGAGCAAACTCTCCTACGTCACCCCTTCTTCCAACCACCTGAAGGATTGACTAAACTTTCAACGAATCAAATACAATCGCACGACTAGCTCACTATTGAACAGAACAAACTCTGTTCAACTTACAGTATGAAGAATATCACTCATCTACTACAATGTTTTGATTCTAACTCTCTCTTGATTGAACGCACAATAAAAACAAGTAAACATCTCACTCAATGTAACAGTTTGTATGCTTAAGATAGAATAATCTGAGTATTGATAGATCAATGATTCTTCCATTGTTCTTAAGGATCTTTAAATAAGGAACAGGTACCAACGGTCGAATCTTCATAATGACACGTGGAGAGCTTCTATTGGAGCGCCTCCATAGTACACAAAAGACTCTGAGCACTAGGATCGTGGCCGTACCAATCTGGTAGTGCGCCAAATATTCTTCAAGGATAGTCCTGCAAAAATAAGTAGTGGGAAGAATATTTGCTTACATGGCATTAATCAATTAGTTGCAAATGACTTTCGTACTGATCTTCACAGGAAAATAATTTGACCCAACAAATGGAATATCTTAATCTGTTTTTTTTTTTGTATTGGTGGTTGTTCTAGGGAAGAGGGTGTACTTTTGGGGTTAAAGAAATGGGACATACTCAGAAATTCTGGCACATTTATTCGGAGTCTTGGGGTTAAATCTAGGCATTCTTTATTATATGATTAGCTAAGGAGGGGCATATATAGAGGTTGTAAAGCCATTGATCATTAGAGGTTATCATGCTTGAATTATTATGTATTTCTATTTAATCTTTCTCAATCAAAAAGTTTGTTACCAATAGTGATTAAATAGAAATTAGTGATTTGCAAATGAAATGATGAAATTGTGAAATATATCTACATCAAAAGTCTTCCAATTTCATTTTCAATTATTATGTATTTTTTGTTTTGTGTAATCATCATAACATCTATTGTTGGACCTGCCTTTTGTTTTGTAGGTCACAAAAATGAAGGACTGGTGTTAGTTTGTTTTACTAACGACAACTAAACATTCTATATGAGCTTTAGGCTGTCTGCTCCTAGTAATTCAAATGAAGAAGCTTTTCTTTTTCAGATCAACATCATCATCTTCAAGTGCTGCAAATAATGATTCTATTTCACAAGAATCAAAGGTTGATCAAACTTTCTAGGGGAATTAACCCAAAGTTCAAGACAAATGATCAATCTACTGAGAATTCTAGAGATAATCATCAAAGCCCCAGGTGTTCACTTTCAAAATCTCAAAAGCACGTATCTGAAGAGCAGTCCTCACATCTTAGTCCATGCCTTCGGAGAAGCTTTTCGTTCTCATCAGCTGCATTCAATGAAGCAGATTGACTACAGAGAAATGCTCATGGCTTCATAGAACAAACTAGGTCTCATAATAGCAAAAATGCTTCATAAAAAAATTCAAGCATGAGATCATCTTAGTAAGACATTTGATGTTGCAGACAAAAGGTTTACGGGTACAAGCGAACAATTTAATGGCAACTCAAGTCAGGATTATGATGTATGTCAAAAAAAATGCATGGATAAAAGACTTGCTAAAGGAATTAAATTATAATAATTGTTTTTTAAAAAATTGATAAAGGAAGTGGTGATTGGTTAATAAACCAATTGTTGATTTTGAGTAGTAGCGATTGGTTATTACACCAATCGCTATAATCATATAATGATTGGTTATTTACCAATCTTCGTTGCCAATTAAGGCATCATGAGGAGACTTCTGTCGATTGAGAGTGATTGGTATATGACCAATCGCTATAGGGTCTTTTTTTACTAGTGTACCCAATTCTTTCGGTAATTGTCACTTCCCTATAATTTGAGAATTTCTGGATAATTAAGGCCAAAACCAAAAGAAATTGGTATTTGTTTTCTGTATTTAAAGGTAATGTCGAAAGAATTGGGTAATTTTTTCAGTTTTAGCCCATTCCCAACACTTAGAACAATTTTTGGGTAATTAAGGGAAATGACGAAAGATATAGGTAAAAATTTAGGTTGTTAGTTAACAGTTAATATCAAAAGATTTATTATATCTTTTGGTATTATCCCTTTAAATCACGTTTTTGACAGAAACCCTCTCCTACACTCTCTCTCTTTCTTCTCTCTACCGAAACCTCCCCCGCCTCCCAATCATCATTCTTCTTACCGTCGGTCCACCCTACCTCCATTCTACCTCTAGTCGTAGATCTACGCCACCGCCGTAACGCCACCGAAGGAAGGAACTCTGGACAACCGATCTATTTACCTCCATCGAACTCTTCTCCCAACAAACTCTTCCTGCATGTATGTCTTCTCTTTTTTATTTGATTTAGGGTTTATGAATATACAATTGATGTGATTTAGGATTTTATATACTTCTAGGTTTAGCCTAATTATAGATACTTGAAATTGGTCTGATTTAGGGTTTTATATACTTCTAGGTTTAACATAATTATAGATTTGCTAATTGGTGTGATTTAGGGTTTATCAATATGTAATTGATGTGCAGAGTTGTTTTTAATTTGGACAATAAAAATGTTTGAAGTTGACATTCTACATAAATGATCATTTGGATAAGTATGATTTTAATAATTGTCTAGTATTGGTAATAAATCTCTTTGATTGATTGCGGTCTTGTTTTCATATAGCTGAAATTGGTGTGAGTTAGGGTTTATATACTTTTAGGTTTAGTGTAATTATATATTTTCTAAAATTTGTATGATTTAGGGTTTATGAAAACTTTATAGATTAATTAAGATTCCTAATAGTTGTTGTAAATAGAATCAATAATTATTCCTAGCAATTGATTGTCTTCTTGTTCTTATATTGCTGAATATTGTGTGCTTTCTGATTTTTATAATTCTAGGTTTAGGCTGATTATAGATTTTTGGTTCAACATGTTAATGAAAAATCCTCTTTTTATAAAGAGAAATTTAGTTATCCACTTCTGTTTTACTTAGGTTTTCCATCTAATTAGAATGATGAAAGTACCCGAAAAAACTTGGATGAGCCTACGTCGAGATCATCCAAAATATGAGGAAGGAGTTGACCACTTCCTAGATTTTGTAGTGAGTAGTACAAGACGACAACAAATGAAATGTCTTTGCGTGAAATGTTTGAACACAACTTTTAAGGATATAGTCGATGTGAAGACTCATCTCATCGTTTATGGAATAACTCTGAATTATGAATTCTGGTATTGTCATTGAGAAAAAAATAGTACTACTAACGTGGTTTATGATCATGATGATGAGGATGATCATGAAGGTGACTCGGATAATGTGGTACCGGAAGTCACAAGTACTCCTTCGGTCAATGAAGAATAATATATGTAAGATTTTATGCACGATATGTACTCCAAAGTTAATGGTGGCTCGAGCAACCATGAACCAATCGAGGATCCGCAAAGATTCAATAAAATGCTTAATAATCTAAATGGCCTTTATATGAAGGTGCATGCATAATAAAATCACCAGCATTGCTGAAACTCCTTCACATAAAGAATGTCGGTCGATGGACAAACACTTCGTTTAATATGTTGTTGCGTCTACTTAAATACGACATATTACCGATGGACGCTCAATTGCTAAACTGATACTACAAGTTTATATATATATTATATTAATATATATATATATATATAATATTTTCGTATTAGTTCAACAACTATTTGATAAAGTATTATTATAAACTAAAATGAAATCATTGTTAATTATTTTTCATATTAATTATTTTTCAACTATCTATGAAAGTTTTTATAATTTGTTTTGCATTAAAATATTTTCATTTCTACTCAACTTGTTGTTTGTAAAATTAGTTGTTTATAATATCGTTATTGACCATTGCTGTAAATAACATTTCAGATCGAAGGACATTTTAATAATTATTTTTCAACTTTCATGTCGAAATTTCATATTTGTGTATGCAACCTTATTTATCATTGTACATTGCAATAATCTCTCTCTCTATATATATAATGATGCTTAATTTTGAAAGTGTCTGGATTGTCGGGTCGAGAGCTATGGTTAATTTAAATATATATATGAGAGTAAATGAATACTTGGGTCGTATTCTGGGTTGACCCACACATAAACTTAAAACAGTTAAAAATAAAATTAAAAATGTTATAGGTATGTTTTGAACTCACAACATAACAAAATAAGTACAACTCTTTAATCAACTAGGCTAATAAAAATTTATATTTTAAATTCAACACTAAATTTGATGAACGCGAGACGTTGTAACAATATAAGTTCAAATTTTTAATTAATTAATCTATCTATATATATATATAATGATGCTTAATTTTGAAACTATCTAAATTGTCGGATCGAGAGCTGTGGTTAATTTGGATATATATGTGAGAGTAAATGGATACTTGGGTCGGATTCTGGGTTGACCCGCCCATAACTTAAAACAAATAAAAATAAAATGAAATATTTTATAGGTATGTTTCGAACTCGCAAACTAACAAAATAAGTAAAACTCTTTAACCAACTAGGCTAATAACACTTTATATATTAAATTCAACTCCAAATTTGATGAACGCGAGACTTTGTAACAATATATTTTTATTCGTATGAATCGCACGAGAGTCTACCTAGTTTTATAAATTCCTCAATTCATCATTGTTGGATTGAATGACATTTTTAGTAATTAATATTTAACTATGATATAGAAATCCTTTTTCTTTTTCTTGTGTAACCTTATTTGCATTAAATGATATTCACGGTCACATTACAATAGGTATAGAAATTTTGCTATTAGTTATTGTCGCATTAAGTGTTGTGTATTCAATGATATTTTCTGTAATTAAATTTCGACTAACGGGAATAAATATCTGATTTGTGTGTGCAATGTTATATGTATTAAATAATATTAATCGCAACATTAATCTAGCTATTGTTCAATATTGCGATAAAATTGCATATATATATATATATATATATATATATATAATATTATCTGTCATTTAATTTATTTGAAATTTTTTTAATTTAGTAAATTTTTTTGCGTTAATTATATAATAATATTTATAATAACTACCGATAATAGTAGTATTTTATTTTTGTAAATATCCCAACTTAATAAACTTATTTTTTTCACGAGTGATAAGACTAAGAAAATTGGGGGAGAGAATGAGGGAGAAAATAACGTGTCGTCACGTCATTTAATGGAAATGGGAAAAGTGTGGGAGAGAGAAAAAATATAATTTTTTTTATTTTTTCAGGTAATCAGATTGCGCCATCTCATTCCTTCTCCCAATCTCTCTTCCAAAATCCTCTCCCTATTATTTATTTATTTTCACTTCATTCATTTATATAACTTTGAAAAATCTTTGTCCCATTAAAGCCCGAGGTTTGAGAATTTAAACTTCGATTTTGCGTGTCAAGAATCTTATTTTTAAAATAAAAAATTATTTAAAAGATGTTTCTAAGGATCCCTATCAATTTTTTAAATTAATTAAAAAAATAATTAACTTGGAGTTCAATTTTAAATAATATGAGGATTTGCGTTAATCCAATTAAAGGAAAAAACTCACTTAGACGTATGTACTTGTACAACTAGCTCACTTAGACGTATGTACTAATAAAAGGTCATTTAAACGTACTATCAAAAATTGGCTCATTTAGACTCTTTTAATAGCCATGGTTCATTTTTATTTTTAAATTTATATATTTATTAATTAAATATTAATATATTTTCTCTTTCTTACTTTTTATTAATTAAACTAGGTAATTTATTTTATTCTTAATTCTTTTATTATTTTAATATTAATTTCTCTTTTATATGTCATCTTCCTTTTTTTATTACATTTTATTTCTCATATTTCTTAAATTCTAAATTTTTGAAAAAATTTTAACAATTTATTTATGAATTTTATATTTTACTGTAATATTTTATTGAAAGGTTTTTCTTATTTAATTTAATATAAACAAAAATAAAATTAATAATTTTTTATTTAATTTTTATTCATGACTTATAGTAGTAGTAAGGTGCATTGATTTGTCTAATATTTGATTATTAGACTTTTGGTGGTTGATGAATGAGTTTTTATTATTATCCAATTTTTAATTATTAATTAATTTATTTTTGTGTTGAAGAATTTTTATTGTTGAAAGAATTTTCATTGTTATATTCAATCATTGGGACCAAACAATTTTAAAATAATTAATAATAATGTAAATATAAGAAAAAATATAAAGTTAAAATAATTAGTGATGAATGTTCATATATATAAAATAAAATTAAAATAATCAATAATAAATACTCCTATAGAAATAATTAAAAAATATAAAAAAGATAAAAATAAAGGGTTCATTTATTAGTAATAAATGAAAAGGAAAGAGAGAGAAAATATATTATTATTTAATTATTAAATATATAAATTAAAAAATAAAAATTAATCATGGTTTACTAAATGAGGCTAAATGAGCCAAATTTTGATAGTAAGTACGTTTAAATGAACTTTTATTAGTACATATGTCTAAGTAAGCTAGTTGTACAAGTACATAAGTCTAAATAAGCTTTTTTCTCAATTAAATTTGATATTTTTGAAATCCATTGTTTTTATTAATTAAAAATAATGAATTTTAAAAAATATTATTTATTTGAAACATAGTCATCAATGGACTTTTTGAAAACTAAAAAAATGGCATAATTGTACAAACATATTGGCTAGAGTTTATTTTAGTTCGTAGTTTAGTGATACTTGGGAAAGGCTTCCGCGCTTCATCCTCCATACCCGTTTTTAAAACGGTCTCTACTTATAAATTTGGCTTTTGAAAATCAATTGTATAACGTTTTATTATAATCAATTATTCTTTCAATCTTAAGCATGCATAAGGTTTGTACGTTATTTTAATAATTGTAAAAATAGTTATTTAAATGCTGGTACACGTTCTTGATGATAACTTAGGAAGAAAAAGTACATGAAGAACATCCGTCATTTAAAGGCATTAGGGTTTAAACATAAATGTCAAATAATCCTTTATCAAAATATTTTTCGTGAAAATATCCTAAAAATATTTTAAAATTATTTTCTAATTGTTCATAATTTAAGAAAATGGTTTGAGGTTCCATAATTAAAAAAATAATTTTGGATTTTGAAAATGAAAACCAAACAGGCCTTAGGACCGGTATCTTAGGTCTTGGGGTTCATTTTCATCGGTCGGAATCCAGAACCCTCTATCGGACCCATCAGTCCAAGTTAATAAGCCTATGTCGAGGTGATAAGGACTCTTGGTCCTGGGTTAGCCCTAGGCTAACTTTATCGATCCTTTGTTTGGAAATTCTCAGTTGGGGTCGAGAGTTATTGGTACTAGGATTGACCTCTCAGTCCTAGATGAAGAACATCGGTCGGAACTCTCATTTTTGTTTGTCGCATCGACCGCACCATGGGTTTGGGGTCTATAGGGCAATGACTTTTAATGCTCGATCTTGAACTCGTCGAGCAATTGTAACACTTTTCCTTGAAAGTGTCGACCATTGATGAATTTTTCATCTTGAGATGATTTCAAAACCTTGTAGGAGGCTACTTCAACCCATTTGATGAAGTATTCTATGGAGGCGAGTATGAACTCGTATCCCTTTGACGCATGAGGATATATTTTCACGATGTTGTCGATGCCCATTGTAAAAAAGGTCCAAGGGGATGTAATATTGTAAATGAGTGTGGTTAGCGTATTTTTTATGTTAGCATAGATTTTGTACTAATGACAACTCCTTACCTAGCTCACACATTCTTGTTTGAATTTTTTGCCAATAATATCCTAAATATAGTACTTTTTGGCTAAAATCATTCCATTCATGTGTGGGCCACAAGTCACTACATGTACTTATTCCATGATCCTCTTGAATTCCGGATTATCAATGTATACAATGTTTCGATCGTCAAAAGATCGATGGTAAAGCCACATTGGAAATTCAAGCGTAAATGATGGAATACGAGCGCAACACTCGTCGTTCCTTAGCTCGGATGTGGGAAGGATATTTTCCCTACTCGACACTACTGTAGAGTATCGTACTAGGGTTTAGTAGCATTCTAACAGGAAGTGACTACTCCAATTCAAAAGTAGATCGTTGTTTAATTCGATTTTTAACCATTTGATTTTAATTTCGTCAGGAATTTGAGTCATGGTTGCGAAAGTAGATATGGAATCCGCGAAGAGGTTTTCGCTTCTTGGAGCATGAACAAATGATAATTGATCAAATTTGTCCTTGAGTTTGTTCAGGTGTGTGTGGTAGGGTTTCAAGTTTTCCTCTTTCACTTGACACGTATAATTGACTTGGGATATAACCAAGTTAGAGTCACCAATGACCTATAGTTTAATCGCCCATTTTTCATATTCCAATTTGAGACCCGAGAGGCGTGCCTGACATTCAACCTCGTTATTGGTGACGAGATATTCGAGTTTTATTAATATTCGGTTTTACGTTCCTTTTGGGTCAACTAACAAAATACCAACTACGTAACCCTACTTTCAAGAAGCTCCGTCAAATACTAGTTTCCATGTGTCTGATCTTATACTCAAAATTCCCTCGTCGGAGAATTCGAGTTCGTCTTTTGACTCAACAATGATGGTTTGGTCAACGAGGAAGTCTTTGACAACACTACCTTTGATAGAATTTTTTACCATATAGGCTATGTCGTATTAGGATAACGTCATCATTCATTTGGATACCTTTGGTGATAGAATGTTTCGGTGGAACAAGAAGTAGATTGGGTATAGTCTTGATATCAACTTGATGGGATGGGCTTGCATGTAGTGTCCCAGCCTTTTGGTGACCCATGCTAAGGACTAACATATTTTTTCAACTTGAGTGTAATTAACTTCACACATAGTCATCCTTTTATTGATATAGTACACATCCATTTTGAGTTTCTCTTCGGTTTCTTGAGCCAACAAGCTTCCCATGGTGGTGTTTGTTATAGTAGGGTATAGGATGAAAGGAATGCTAACTCTATGCGACATAAGTATGGGACAAGATTTTAAATAATCCTTGATTTTATCAAATTCCTGTTGATATTTTTAATTCCATATAAACTTTTGGTCTTTCTTTAGTAGTTAAAATAGTGGATCAAATGTTATTGTATGCTTATTGATGAATCAACTAATGTATTGGGTTTTCCCAAAACCTCTCTTTCGTTTTAGGGAGCGGCATAACCGTTATTGCATCTATCTTAGAGGGATTGACTTCGATCTGACTCCGAAGGTACATTTCTTCAGGTTGAGTCATAACTGATATTTTCTGATTCGTTATAGGAATATCTCGAGGTTTAGGACATATTTTTATTGATCCATTTATTTGATGATCATGTCGTCGACATATACTTCCACTTCCTTGTGGATCATGTCATAAAAGATCATAATGACTGCCCTCTGATAGGTGGCTCCCACGTTCTTAAGACCGAAAGACATGGCCTTATAATAAAAGGTTCATACCTCTATTATAAACGTGGTATTTTCCTTGTTTTGTGGGCCATTAGGATTTACTTGTATCCTAAAAATCTGTTCATGAATGAGAACAGTCCATGACCATCAGCATGGTCGACTAATATATCGATGTGTGGTAGCGGGAAGTGATCCTTAGGGATGACCTTATTCAGATCTCGATAATCTATGCACACATGTATATTCCCGTCTTTCTTTAGGACGCGTACCACATTAGCTATCTAGTTAGGATATTCTACTACCTTGAGTAATACAACATCGAGTTGCTTTCGGACTTCTTCTCGGATTTTGTTCACGACCTCCTCTTTCATCCATCCGAGCTTTTGCTTTACTGGCTTAGCGTTAGGATATAGAAGAATATTATGTTGTATGATCTTTGGATCAATACCTTGCATTTCCTTTTATGACCAAGTGAAGACGTCTTTGTTTGTTTTTAATAGCTCAACTTAGGCTAATCAGTATGATCTGAGGATCGATGGTCGTGTTTACATTAATTTCGATTGTCTTTTACATTGCAAAGGCAATCTTATCCTCGGTTTCTAAGAAGTGTTTGCCTTCAAAATTTAACTCAAAGTAAAAGAAAAGATCATTTTTACTCATAGATTCGAAGTCTACTTCTTGTGTTACATCGACGGGTATATTACATGTAAGAAAAAATTATCTAACAAGATCATTGTTCATAGATTTCTTACAATGTACAATATTTAACATCTATCTACACATTAGAGGGAAAATAGTTCTACTTTCGTCAATCACAGTATCGATGGATGAAAGGAAATTCGTTCCTTAAAGATTGGAAGAGCTGGCTTCCTGAGCTAAATTAGTTGTTTTGGGAGTCCGAGCCATATTTTCTAGCGTGTCGCACCAATAGCCCATTTTTTTCTAATCACGCAAACGTCTATATAAATATGGATTAGTAAACGTCTATGTAAAGATTTCAGTTGACTTAGAAGGCTGTCTCCTAGGTTAAAAGATCTTGGCTCATTTTCCGTTCTAGTCCCTATTGGTGGTTAGGACGTGAATGGAACATTATCCAGTGTGATTTTCATGAAACTAGGTTTAAAATGTGTTCCACCATGTGTTGTTGCGTTATTTATCAAAGCGTAGATGTGGGCAGTCGTTTTTGACATCATCCATTTAGAAGTTTTACCAAAATAAGTTTTGGACTTCTTTTTGGGCCAGGGGATCAATTATATTGATTCCTGGTTTAGCGTCATGGATCAGTTCTAGGATGCTTTGTTGGTTATGAGCATGTTGACTTGATCATCCATTAGCGTATTCTTTGTTATTTTTGGCTTGGCAATTACTTTATGATCTATCAAGTCAATAAAAAGGTATTTGAGGGCGTTACAGTCGTCGATAGCATGGCCCTTTGCTTGGTGGTAGTCGCACCAAACGTTTTCATACTTTCCCAATAATAGTATGTTTGTTCTCGGGGAGAGGGGCTTGATAAGATTATTTTCCTGAAGAATCTTCATTACCTGACTTAAAGGCATTCCTAGGTGATCAAATACTCTTGGTGGTCTAGGTTCCTTTGGAGGTGTGGTCTTTATAGGAGTGGCTGTACATACCTAATCCTGTAAAGACTTGCTTGGGCTAGCCTTTTGAGGAGGACGTTCCTACTAGACATTGGTTACCTGGTACACTTCTATCTTTTATTTTCTTGGGAAATGACTTGGAGGTGGAGTAACTTTGGCTACTTTTCTCTCTCTTCATTCTTTCTCGTTGGCGTCATCGAGGTTATTGTCGGTTTTAGCAACTTTTCATATTTTGGAAGGATTTGATGGCAAATCCAATAGAATATTAACCGTTAAAACTTTCCAAGATTATAATTATATGTCGTTGTTCGCTTGGGAGGGAATCAATTTCCTCGAAGATAGTTCCATCTTTCGATAAAAATGGAGAATTTCTCATTTTCTCCTTGTTTGATGTTCTTAACCTCTTTTATGGTCGTTCGAGATTGAGATGCATTGAGAAACATTCAATGAACGTTGCAGTCAGTTCCTCTATACTTTGTAGATATACTATCTTTTACTAGAGATACTAGTGTAGAGCAACATCATCAAGGTATTAGGGGAATAGGTGGAGAACAGTCGGTTCGCCAAGTAACCATGGGGTCATTGCAGATGTGTACATTTTGAAAAAAGATTGACTAGTTGCTTTTTTTCAATGTACGTGGATTTGGATGGAAGTTTAACGCCTAATGAAAATACTTCTCTTTCGACAAGTTTCATAGCATCTTTCTAGTCATAGTTTTACTCAGTGCTTTTGTCATTAACTTTTTTGTTTATCTGGGCTTGCATCTCTATCTACTTGACTTGAACTTGAGTCATTTGACGTTTATATTCCGTTAGCGATGGTTGATTAGCCGTTGAAATTTGTTTTTCTTGTGATCCTAGATGGTTGAGTACCTCCTCATATTATATCCATGTGGTTAGGTCGATATCTTCTTCAGAGTCTTCTTAGAGAGAGACTTCCACTTGAGCTTGATAACCAATACTACGTGGGTTGATGGGGTGAACATGAAAGATGTAACAACGCAAGTTGTTCCGTCAGATGTTGCAAAACTACCTTCATTTCCTTTAATTTGGTCGTAGAGAGCATTTCAGGTACTAGGAGATCTTCAGCCATATTGTCGTGTATAAAACGTCTGGTTTTAGGGTCTTTCTTTCTAGGTGTCGTATCGGCTGTCTTAGTCGTGAACTGTTGCGAAGAAATAGAGGTGTTAGTTTGCAACGGTAACTGTGAAATTTCGTAAATTTGGATTGATTTGTAGAATTAGGTTTTAGAAGAATGAAGAAACTAATTGAGAAAAACATGAATGGCTTTGGGAGCCTTCAATCCCTTTTATTAATGTAATAAATCTGTTGCAGCCCCTGAAATATCTATCAGGTTTTAATAAGGCTATAAACTTATAAAACATATAATATCAACATATTTTCACATCCCTCCCTTAGGATGAACATCCCTTAAGTTCATCTTGTCTCTAAGATTAACAAAAGGTCGAAATTCTAAGGGCTTTGTAAAAATGTCAGCTTGTTAAATTTTTGAATATACATGTAATGGCTGAATAAAACATTGTTTGAAACTGTCCCTCACAATATGACAATCTATGTCGAGATGTTTCATTCTCTCGTGGAAGACTGAATTTTTAGTAATATGTATTGCAGCTTGATTGTCGCAACATTGTGGAATCGGGAGATAGACAACGGCATTGAAGTCTTTTAGCAAAAAAATGATCCATTTCAGCTCACATACAGTGGTGGCCATGTTCGGTATTCCGCTCCTACAGTGGATCGTGAGACTGTGTTTTGTTTTTTTGTTTTACAAGACACCATGGCTCCTCCAAGTTTAACACAATAACCTTTAAGGGACCTCCGAATGTCTATTCAAGTTGCCCAATCGGCATCTGAAAAAGACTCAAGTACACTATTAGTATTACAAGAGTAAAACGGTGCCTTTAATGTACTTGACAACCTGTAAGGAAGACTCCCAATGGACTTCCAACGATTTCTGCATATATTGACTTAGTTGCTGGACACTAAAACTAATATCTGGTCTTGTAAAACTCAAATAAATTAAACGTCCAACAAGCCTTCTGAACATCTCTAGTTCAGCCAATTCTGGACTATTTAATTCATTGAGTTTGATCCCTTTTTTCATTGGGATATCAACTGGTTTACATCCAGTAAGACCTGTGTCAGCCAGTATGTCAAGAATATACTTGCGCTGATTTATAAATAAACCAGCTTTAGTAAATTCCAACCATAGAAAATATTTGGTTTCGCCCAAGTCTTTGATTGTAAATTTTTTATCAAGATAATTTTTAACATCATTTATAATTTCTATAGAATTTCCAGCAATAAGTATATCATCTACATAAACTAACAATGCAGTAAATGTTATTTCAGTTTTACAAATGAATAAACAGTTATCATTAATTGATTGAACAAAACCAAAATGAATTAATTGTTTTGAAAACTCTTTATTCCACTTCCTTGAAGATTGTTTTAAGCCATAAAGGCTTTTGTTTAGATGACATACCAAAATTCGCTTATTTAATTCTCCTATTAATCCTTCTGGAATGTGTATAAAAATATCCTCTTCCAAGTCACCATGGAGGAATGCATTGTTGACGTCAAATTGCTGCAAAAAACAGTTATTAGTAGATGTTAAAGCAAATAAGATTCTTACCGTGACTGTTTTAGCAACTGGGGAGAAATTGTAGTGGAAGTCAATGCCGTCATTTTGATTGTATCCTTTCATCACTAAACGTGCCTTGTATTTACCAATCGATCCATCTGGATTCAATTTGGTCTTATATATCCATCTACAGCCTATCGCTTTCTTCCCTTTAGGAAGTTGAACTAGACTCCATGTATTATTTTCTTTTAAAGCTGTTAATTCATCATCCATAGCATCTTTCCAATGTTTAATTTTTACAACTTCTTTAAAATTTTGTGGTTGTTTAATAGTGGATATGTTTTCTAAAAACTCTAGGTGTTTAGCATTCATACATTTAGTCGAATAAGGGAATGTGTTTGAAGTATATGACTTATCATTGTTATTTGTATTTGAATTGACAACATAATTGTCAAGCCAAGTAGGAGGCTTTCTATCCCTGTTGCTTTATCTTTGTTGTTCATGTGGATGAATCAATGAGTCAAGTAGGAGGCTTTCTATCCCTGTTGCTTTATCTTTGTTGTTCATGTGGATGAATCAATGAGTCATTTGAACTAGGCTGTATAGATGTGTTTGACTCAAAATTTTGATTTTCAGTTTGATGATTATCAAAATCATTTGAAATTAATGGATCATCTTCACTATATAATTCTGATTCTTCATTAGAATTATCAAAAAATCTACATTTGTAGTGTTTTGGGGTTTTTCTAAAAAAAAAAAAAATTCATTTTGATATGGAAAAATATTTTCATGAAAAGTTACATCTCTTGATACAAAAATATTTTCATTTAAAATATCAAACACTCTATAACCCTTCTGTCCACATGAATAACTAATAAAAATACATTTTTTTCCTTTTGGCTCAAATTTAGTTTTGTAAGGAAAGTTATTTTTCACATAACACAAACAACCAAACACCTTAAGATTTGAAAGATCTGGATTTTCTTTATACAATTTAAAAAATGGATTCTCCCAATTTAAAATTTGTGATGGGGTCCTATTTATGATATGTGTGTCCATAAGGATTGAAAATGGCCAAAAAGTTGTGGGTAATTTGGCTTGAAAAAGCATTGAACGTGCTACTTGTAGTAAATGTTGGTGTTTTCGCTCTACCACCCCATGTTGTGGGTTGTAAGGGAAAGACTTTTGATGAAAAATACCATTTTTTAAAAAAAACATTTGACATTCGTAACTTAAGAATTCACTACTATTATCTGTTCTTACCGTTTTGATTGCTGATTCAAAATGTGTTTTAATCATTGTATAGAAATCAATAAAAGTTTGACAAACAATATTTTTTGATTTAATCATATATGTCCATGTAAATCTTGAAAAATCATCTACAATCGTGAGCATTTAAGGACAATCAATAAAAGATATATCTTTATAAGGTCCCCATATATCAATGTGAACTAGTTCAAAATATTTTGTAGTTTTAGACATACTAGCACTTAAAAGATAACCTTTTCATTTTAGAGATAGGACATATATCACAATGAAAACACTCATTTTTATCTAAATTGTAAGCATGCTTAAGTGCTATATCAGATAGATGACCAAGTCTTCTATGAATCAACTTGAAATCATTACATGTGTTATACACTTTATTCCCTAATTCAGTTTCTAGTAAGTAAAGGTTCTAGAAAAGATCTCCTCTGCCTATGATCGTATTGTCATTAACATCCTGCAATAGACAACCAGTAGAAGAAAATTGACAACTAATATTGTTCCTCTTGGAATGTTTTGAAACTAAAATTAGGTTATATGTGAAACATTGTACATGCATAACATCATATAATTTTAGTTTTGCAGAAAGTCTAACATTACCTATATGTTTTACATTTTTAGATGTTCCATTATGTAAGAATAAAGGCAGACTATTTATAGTCTTAACATCAGTCATCAAACTCAAATCAGAACAAATATGACAGCTAGAACCACTGTCTACTATCCAAATAGGTTTTTCTTTATTATTACTATGCACATTTAGACTACAAACACTAGCAAAATTTTGATTAGAAGACATACCTTCGTAGTACTTGTCTTTACCTTTTCTTTGGGTTTGCAGCCCTTTTATGACTTCCTTCACCACATCAGCAATTTCAGTGTTACTGAATTTAGAATTCTGATTTGATGATTATTATAGTTGATCTTCACAAAAGGAAAAAGGATTATTCACTACAATAGTTGCTGTATTTGCAGAATTTTTTATCTTCTGATCTCGGTTTCTTTTACACCATTCCGGATAACCTATGATGTTGAAGCATCCTTCTTGAGTATGTCAATGTTTACAAAACATGTTTGTTGTTCCTTTGTTGTTGCTTCTTGTCTTGTTGATTACTCCTTTTCCTTTATTGTTTCGAGTATTTTTCTGACTTCTTTGCTGATCAAAACTCTCCTTCATAGACATTGAAAAACTATATGTTTGTACATTCATTAAAGTCTGCACTTCCCTTTGTCTTTCAATGCTAAGCAACATGTCATAAACACGATTTAAGCTTGTTTTTGGGTCCATGAGGAGAATCTGTTGCCTTGCGTTATCAAAATATTCGTTCAATTCCATTAAGAATTGTGTTATCTTGTTTGATGTATAGACTTAGACCACCAATTTCGTCATTCTGCAGCAGCAAACAATTCTTGGGTCACAATCGCATGCTGGTAGAGGTTCTTGTTGGGTCTTTTGGGTCCAGCCCAATTGGGAGGTTAAATAAATGAGCAAAACCTAAGAATGCTGCTTATTTTATCACTTCTAGAGAGAGAAGACATTCTTCAAAGAAGAGAAGAAACAGAGGAGAAGAAACAGAGGAAAAAGAAGAGAAGGAGAAGTAAATCTCTTACATTTTCACCTTCAGGTTTCAATCTCTTGTTGTCATATATCTAGACTAGCTTAAGTCTGAACGAAACTGGTTTTCTCTGTTTGTATACCTCAACTTTGGGTTTAAAGTTGAGAAGAACATTTATATCTGTTTCTTGTTTATAGTGAAATTTGCTGGTTGGCCCCGTGGTTTTTTACCCTCAAGGTTGAGAGGGTTTTCCACGTAAATCTGGTGTTGTTTTGTTTTGTGCTTGATCTTCTGTTTTAGACTTGTATAACTTGTGAATTTTGTTGGGTCAAATTATTTTGACTAAGTGTTGAAATAATTTAACCACTGATATTTTGATGATGAAATAACTTATAAGTTTTGATACAAGTGTATTCAAACAATATGTCATAAGACTTGTAGCTAATGAGGGTCATTACACTAATTTTGACTTTCATTGCATAAAATTAGACTTACAGTCTAACTTATCGGAGTTAGAAGTGTAGTTCAATATAAGTAAAGAATTAGACGCAAGTCTAATGAATACATAAAATTAGACTTACAGTCTAACTCATCGGAGTTAGACGTGTAGTCTAATAGACGTGTAATTAGACGCAAGTCTAATAGATACACGAAATTAGACGTAAGACTAATAGAATTAGACGTACAGTCTAACAAATCAGTGATAGAAGTGTAGTCTAATGAATGTAAAGAATTAGACGTTAGTATAATGAATACACGTAATTAGATGTACAATCTAACTCAGTGGAGTTAGACGTGTAGTCTAATATATTTATAATTAGACGGGTAGTCTAATTGTTATTCGGAATTAGACGTACAGTCTAACTCAGTGGAGTTAGACGTGCAGTCTAATATATTTATTATTAGACGGGTAGTCTAATTTATGCGGAATTAGACGTGCAGTCTAACTTAATGAAGTTAGACGTGTAGTCTAATAGAATGTGAAGGATAGACGTGCGTCTAACTCCTTCAGACAAGTCTGAGGTAGAACCGGAACCAGACGTGCAGTGTAACTCAGTGGAGTTAGACGTGCAGTCTAATGGTTATTGTATAATTAGACGTGTAGTCTAATTAATGAAAGTTAGACGTGTGTCTAACTCCTTCAGACAAGTCTGAGGTAGAACCTGAATTAGACGTGCCGTCTAACTCAGTAGAGTTAGACGTGCAGTCTAATGGTTATTATATAATTAGACGTGTAGTCTAATTAATGAAAGTTAGATGTGCGTCTAACTCCTTCAGACAAGTCTGAGGTAGAACCGGAATTAGACGTGTAGTCTAACTTAGTGGAGTTAGACGTGCAGTCTAATGGTTATTGTAATTAGACGCGAGTCTAATTCCATTAGACCAGGCGGTCTAATAGACGTTTTTCTGTTAGAAGGAGATGACTTATTTCATTAGACTGATTTTCACAATTCGTCTAACTAAAATATGTCTAATGTTCAGTTTAAGTAGTACGCTTGAATCTAGCATTTCACCTACCCGCGTGCTATAACTGTACCCTACTTCTGCTCCACTTTCTAGTGTAGATTAGTACAGCAGCTATACGCATCCAATCAGGGAATGCAATGTAAGAGAATTTTACTCACATTACCTGTTTTACAGATACATCCCTGATGGAATATTCGGCGCACTACCAGTTCTGTACGGCCACGATCCTTGTGCTCAGAACCTGCTTTGTACAATGGAGGCTTTCCAATGGAAGAGTGCCACGTATCATTCTTGAAGTTTCGACCATTAACTCTTGTTCTGTATTTAACAAATCCTAAGGACAACGGACGAAGCACCTGACTTGTCAATCTTGCTTACTTAAACTACAGAGAATTCAAGCCTTTGAATATTGTGAAGCTTCTTTCTGATTGTAATGTGTGTGAATCGAGAAAGAGAGAGCTAGAATGAAAACACCTTTAGCTGAGAGATATTCTTCATCTTGTAATTGAACAGAAAGTGTTCTATTTAATAGTGAGCTAAGTGTGTGTGTAAACTGTATTTGATTCTAATCATATTATAGTGAATCCTTCCTATGGTTGGAAGAAGGGGTGACGTAGGAGAGTTTCTCCGAACATCCATAAACAAATTGTTGTGTTGTTCTTTTCTGTCATCTTTTCATATTTCATCTTGTGCTTCAAACCCAAGTAAACAATTTCGCCTTGAATCCATTTCAAATGTTTACACAAGTTTGCGTAGAATAGAAAATGTATTAAATCCCTAACAGTATTTCTTTCAAACCGTTTTTCATAAGCCTTCATCCTTAGCCAGACCCCCGTCTCTATCGATAAAGCCGATCCTATCAATTGGTATCAGAGCCCTGTTTCTATTCTCAAGCCTGTCCTGAAAAATGTCGAATATACCCAAAGATGTCAGTGCTAAAGCCATTCCTCCCATTTCTCGCGAAAACTATATTGTTTTGAAGAAAAGAGTTCGTGCTCATCTCTCTTCCTCTTCATGATGACACGTGGAGCGTCGTCACAGAAGGTCCTATATGATTTATAAGGAGAAGGATGACTGGACCGCTGATGAAAAGAGGCAGAACATGGCTTTTGATGTTCTGTACAGATATTTTGATGATAGTATGTTCAACTACATCATCAAATGTGACACTGCCAAAGAGGTCTAGGACAGACTCACTCAATTGTGTGGGCAACAAGCAAACCAAGGAAAACAAGATCATGGTTGCTACTCAATAGTTCAACAGCTTCAAAATGCGTCCTGGTGAAACAATGAATGATTTCGACACCAGATTCAGCAAGATCGTCTACTCTTTGTCCATTCTAGGCAAGACCTATAGAAACCGGGAGCTTGCTATCAAGGTCATGCGTGCTCTTCCAAGAGAATGGGACATAAAGACTATGGCGATGAGAGAATCCAAAGATCTTAACAAGATCTCTCCTTTGATCTCTTCGCTGACCTGAAGGCCTATGAGTTCGAGTTGAACTATAGGATGGAAGAAGATCAACCCACGTCTGTTATCATTGCCAAGGCGCTGGTGATTGCTGAAGAGCCACCAACCGCTTCGGACATGAAGATGGCAGCTCAACAGTTGAGCAGCGATGCCATGTCTCTCTTTCTGAAGAAGTTTGTGGACTTCATGAAGAAGAGAAACTCTAACTCAAACTCTTCAAATTCTAATAATAATAGAAAATCTAAAGCTAATATTACAAGTTTTAACTATGGTATTAAAGGTCATTATGCATCGGAATGCCGGAAGCCAAAGCTTGAAGATACCAAGGATGATGGAAAAGAACAGAGGAAGCAGTCGTGGCTCGTACTTTTCATCCAGTGAAAGTGATGAAGAAGACGTGGCTTGCTTCATGGCCAGAGAAGATGAAGAAGGAACTCAGGAGACTGAGGTATTTGATTTCTCTTCCAAAAGTTTTTCAAGGGAACAACTGGTAGCTGCACTAGATGACATGGTCATCGAGTATAGAAAGCTAGCAGAATCTCTAAATGAAACTAAATCTTCATAAGATTTAAATAAATCAAATCTGTCTAAGGAGAAAGAGTCAAATGATTTTGAAAAGAAGATTGAAGAGATCTCATCTGAGAATGAGATACTCAAGGAACAGATTCAAACTCCTTCATCTGAAAATAAAAGGCTTAACTATGTTGTCAGTGCATGGACAAGATCCTGTGATGCTATCAAATATCAGATCAGCATGTTGAAACCTGCTAGATCTAAATCCGGATTGGGATTTGATAGCAATGATCCTAATCTGTCATGCAAAAAGTCAAAACCAAATACGTTTTGTCAAAGGGAGTATGACTGACATTGAATTCGATCCTATTAATGAAGAAGTTTCTTTCAAAAATGAAATAGTTTATGTCCCACCGACTGTTAGCTGGCTTAAGAATAAGCTAGAAAAAGCTAATAAGTCTGGTAATTTAAAACCTGACTCTAAGTCAAAGAATTTTAAAAGAAAATCTTCTTCAAAAGTTAAAGGATCAGTGGCTAGTAGGAAGTCATCTGCTAAGTCAAAATCTTATGCATTATTCACAGCACAAAATGGGAAATCCATTAGAATAACTCAAATATGGATCCTTAAGGGACTAATTGATCGAGGACCCAATTGAGTGTGGGTACAAAAATGTGTAAATAGTTTATTTTGTAGGTGATGCAGGAGGATAGCAGGAAGGAAGCTAGAAGAGTACTCCTCTGAGTACACAGCTTGGAAGATCAACAATGGCATTTGCAATTCTGGAAGAATAAATGTTTTTATTTGTTAAAAATGGTTTTGGTCTTTGGACCACAAAAATGATTTATTAAACTCTAAATGCCTATATTCATAATGAGAGAGAAAAATTTCTTTGGAATTAAAGATATTCTCTAGACGAATATCCTTAATCGGTCTAATTAGACAAGGGTGCCTAAAAGAAACAGTATGTACTTAGACGTATTTTTGCTCATAATCCATACATCCAAGTCTATATGTTGAGGTGTTTTACCTACGTAATTAGACGGACACGTCTAATAGACGTTAGACGTTTTTACGTAATGAGCAAGAGGATGCTCACGTCTAATAAACACACGTCTAACACTTGGTGTTTATGCGGAATTAGACGTACACGTCTAATAAACATTAGACGGATTTTTATAAACACGGACATAGACGTATGCGTCTAATAGACTCATCCATCTAATAGACGTGTGTTATATGGATTTGTGGAGTAAGAAAAACGTCTAACTACGTGCCAATTAGATTGATCAAGGACAGTTGTCCCACGTTGAGAGCTATCTGCTTTTCCCGCTCAAAACATCAAACAGTCATCTCTTAATAACATAAAGACACGTGTCTATCAAGTCAGAGAAACTGACTGATATACCCTCATTTTTAATGACGATCTCTTGAAAAAGGACGTCTAACATTTATTAATGGGCCATACCCTAGAATAGACGGTTATTCTGTATTTCCCACTTTCATCTATATAAGGACATTACTGCATGAATTTGAAAGCTTTCAATCTCTCGAAATCATTAAGAACCCTATCTTTCTTTGCATTTCTCTCACTAAATCTCTTTAAAATCATGTGTCGATTCATATTCTTTCAAAAATGGTGAAGAAAATCACTCTCGGTCACTGTACTTTGCAGGTGGATTTTCCATCGGTGTATACGTTTGATCAACCGGAAGTGGTAAAGATGTTCCAAACCCTAGAATATTATGGGTTAAGGAAGTATCTGGGCGGACCGTTCATCTTCTACGAAGACGAAGTTCGCGAGTTCTTCAAAACGGCAACTATTGTGGATGATTCCATCGTAGAAACTGTCAAGGGAACAGAGTTTTCTTTCAACGAAGCAGTTTATGCGGAGTTCTTTGAACTTCCGACGGAGGGTCATCTATTCGACTTGGTTCTCTCTTCAGAAATCATGGAAGAGATAAAGACAACCTTCTCTGCAGACGGTTCGAAGATCCATGTGAATGGATTCAAGAAGGTATTTAAACCGCATTTCATTCTTCTAAACGACGTGGTGGCGAAGGCGCTTCAGGGGAAAGCTGGTTCCTTCAATCTCTATAGTCAAGACCGTTTTGACTATATGTGTGCTATCTCAAAAGGGATCCAGGTAAACTAGGCTCATACCCTTTTTCGGAACTAATGTTATTCTATCAGTCAAACGAACAAAGAAAGTATTACATATGCGGCTCAACTGAGTCACTTGTTGAAGCATTTGGGGGTTCCCGTTGGTGAACCAACGCATATTAACTCTCTAAGAGTATTTACTGCTCTTACAGTGGCTAACACGCTGACGAGGTTGAAGAACAACCTTGAATCTGCATCTGGTGCTTCCAGTTTCTAGACCGGTGGAAAACCTTCCACCCGATCCAAGCCTTCTACTTCTTTTACATCAACAGGGGCAAAGAGAACCAAAACGGTGAACGAATCGAAGGCCAGTTCCTCAAGTCCAAACCAGATGGACTCTAAATCTGTTGATTCAAGGTTGAAGCAAGGTCCAGGCGTACTTGCTGCAACCCCAATGTCATCATTATCCACTCCCTCAACCTTTTTGAGGAAACCTTCGAAGTCTTGTGCCTCAAAGGATAAGAAGACAAGGGCACCCCGAGCGTACAAATCTGCAAAGGTTAAGTCCTCTAAATCTTTGGCCTCTATGCCTAAATTTGATAGTCCCATAGTGGAACAAGCTGAATCCATATTCTCTCCTATGAGAGAATCTGCTAAAGGGCCTGATGTTGAGTCAGCCGGTCCAAATGATGAAACTGTTGACAGGATTGAGTCTCCTGGTGTTCAAACTATTCTTGTAGCTGCTGGTACTACAGAGTCATCGCAACCAGAACAAGGTGTTGTTCTTACCCTTGTAGCTGGTGAACCAATTATTCCAGTTCCTAAAGACTCTTTGGTAGCCGGGAAAGTTGCTTGTATGGAGCTTCCTGCTGAGCTCTGCAAGAAACCACAATCTGCGTTCGAACTGTTGCGCTCCAGAAAAGGAACAGGTGGAATCTTGATTGGTGAACCTAAATTTGCTCTAAAATATGTAGAGGTTGTTGGAAAAGGAAAATCCATTGCAATTCAAGCTCATGAGAAGGTATCTGAGGCAACAGGAATCGTTGACCTTATTTTGGATCAAGTTAAAGTTCTTACTGCTGAGAAATTGGGAATTTATGAGTCCTGGTCCATGGAGAGGCTGTCCTCCAAGTACAACGACTCTCTGTCAAACGCTGCCATAACTAAAGAATGGAAGAAGAGGGTGGCAAACGAGAAAAAAGTCTTGAAGTGGGCAAGAACTTCAGAAGTTGGTGAGGCTCTGAAGAAAAGAGAACTAGTGGAAGCTTGCATTTTTGGAAAAACTCTTTTTCCAATTTTTGAAGCCAAGAAAGCTAACTTCAATCCTGATGTGAAAGGAGCTGATGTTGAAGTGAAGGTATTAAAGAAGTTGAACGATATCCTGGACAGTTATGTCTATGATGCTTCTAGACACATTCATGGCGCCAATTGCTCTGGCGCAGAACCTCTAAATGAAGAAGAAGCTATGGACATTCCAGATACTGATAATGATGTTGATGAGCTAGATGCTGCTCTCCTGATCGAATTCGGGAATCTTTCTGCCGAAGAGAGACACATTCTAGATGAACCCTTTCAAGAATGTCTGAATGAAGAATAAGAAGAAACTGTAATTGTCCAAGAGCCTGAACAAGCTCTTGAGATAAATGAAGAAGAAGTTCTTGTGGAATATGTGACTAAGGAGGCTTTTAAAGCTCCTATTGAAGAAGACGTGTTAATAACCCTTGTTGCGCGAACAAAGGTTATTCAAGAGAAATTGGGCGAGGATACTTCGCTAGAAACTGCCAGAACTGAGGGGGAACCCTCTAAAGAGAAAGACGATGAAGAAGAAAGTTCCTCATCTGAGGAGGAACAGGATCAGCAAGCAACTTTTGTGAAGCCCTGTCTATTTCCCGACACAATTGTGGGAAGTGTTCACGAAAACATCAACATTCCTCGTCACTACTCTGGAAATCTACTTGAGAGATTTCAGAGGGCTGAAAAAGAAATTGAAGAAGAAGAACGAGACAAAGCTGCTAAGAATGCCGAAATGAATCAGCCGGAGCAATCTTTGCAGGTTCATACAAACTTTGAGCCTATTCAAAGTATGGCAGAAGAATCTGAAGAAGTCTCGTCTCATGAAGAGTCATCTACCGGAGGAAACAAAGTGTTAAGATCTATGAGGTCTATGCTTTCATAGATTCAGAAGAGCATGTCTCATACCATGAACTCAAGGGAAGAAGATAATGAGAGCTTTAGTAATATTTTCAAGGCCCTCACTGAGCTGGATAACACTTTGAAGAAGAACACATATGAGACCTTTATCGCGAATGTAAACTTTTAAAAGTTTGAAAAGGATCTCTTCAACCGTCAAAGTGAATTATTGGACATTGAAAGGCAATTCAATGATGAACGCCACAAGGAAACCATGGAAGATTTCAGTCTGGTGAAGAATCAGATGGTGGAAATCCAGGGTTGTATGAGTATAAATGATAATGAACGTCAAAAATTTGTTGACTCCATTGCTAGAAGGTTTCAAGCGAAGGAGGATGCAAAGGTCAATGCTGAAAGTGCTCAACCTCGACCAGTTCAAGGAGAATCAAGCAGAAGAAATAATTGTGTGTCAACCGGCACAAGATCAAGGCGAACTCCAATCACTGATGACAACCTTAGGCCAACCAAGAGAGGTGGTGGTCGAAGCGGTGGTGAGCTTGGAGATAGAAGTGGTGATGGCCGGAGTAGGCTATCAAATATTGATCAATGTGGACGTGCCAGTGGTGGTGAACGCGGTGGAAGATCAAGTGCAGGCGGTCGTGGTGGTCGCGACTATCCTCCTTTCTTCAACATGATTCCTGGTCAAGAGATGAGTCCAACCGATCCTCGAGTTAAAAGGGAAGAACAATGATATCTCTTCTTTCAACTTATTTAACTCTTCTGAACAATTGTCTTTGATGGTTTTTCGAATACTGGTTTTTGGATGAATGATGTAAGTGAACAAGGTTTTTGTTTATATGATGAATGCATGCTTTGATATATGTATGCAGGTTTGCAATTTCTTTATCAAAAAGGGGGAAATTGTTGGGTCAAATTATTTTGACTAAGTGTTGAAATAATTTAACCACTGATTTTTTTATGACTAAGAGTTTTGATACAGGTGTATTGAAACAATATGTCATAAGACTTGTACCTAATGAGGGTCATTATACTGATTTTGGCTTTCATTGCATAATATTAGACTTACAGTCGAACTCATCGGAGTTAGACGTGTAGTGTAATAGAAGTAAAGAATTAGACGCAAGTCTGATGAATACATAAAATTAGACTTACAGTCTAACTCATCGGAGTTAGACGTGTACTCTAATAGACGTGTAATTAGCCACAAGCCTAATTGATACACAGAATTAGACGTAAGTCTAATAGAATTAGACGTACAGTCTAACTCATCGGAGTTAGACGTGTAGTCTAATGAATGTACAAAATTAGACGTATAGTCTAACTTAGTGGAGTTAGACGTGTAGTCTAATATATTTATAATTATTTGGGTACTCTAATTGTTATTCGGAATTAGACGTACAGTCTAACTTAGTGGAGTTATACGTGTAGTCTAATATATTTATTATTAGACGGGTAGTCTAATTTATGCGGAATTAGACGTGCAGTCTAACTTAATGAAGTTAGAGGTGCAGTCTAATAGAATGTGAAAGTTAGACGTGCGTCTAACTCTTTCAGACAAGTCTGAGGTAGAACCAGAATTATACGTGCAGTCTAACTCAGTAGAGTTAGACGTGCAGTCTAATGGTTGTTGTATAATTAGACGTGTAGTCTAATTAATGAAAGTTAGACGTGCGTCTAACTCCTTCAGATACGTCTGAGGTAGAACCGAATTAGACGTGCAGTCTAACTTAGTGGAGTTAGACGTGGAGTCTAATAGTTATTGTATAATTAGACGTGTAGTCTAATTAATGAAAGTTCGACGTGCGTCTAACTCCTTCAGACAAGTCTGAGGTAGAACCGGAATTAGACGTGCAGTCTAACTCAGTGGAGTTAGACGTGCAGTCTAATGGTTATTGTAATTAGACGGGAATCTAATTCTATTAGACCAGGAGGTCTAATAAACGTTTTTATGTTAGAAGGAGATGACTTATTTCATTAGACTGATTTTCACAATCCGTCTAACTGAAATACGTTTAATGCTCAGTTTAAGCAATACGCTTGAATCTAGCATTTCACCTACCCACGTGCTATAGCTGTACCCTACTTCAGCTCCACTTTCTAGTGCAGATTAGAACAACAGTTATACGCATCCAATCAGGAAATGGCACGTAAGAGAATTTTCCTCACATTACTTGTTTTGTAGGTACATCCCTGATGGAATATTCGGCGCACTACCAGTTCTATACGGCCACGATCATTGTGCTAAGAACCTGCTGTGTACAATGGAGGTTTTCCAATGGAAGAGTTCCACGTATCATTCTTGAAGTTTCGACCGTTAGCTCCTATTCAGTATTTAACAAATCTTAAGGACAACAGACGAAGCACCTGACTTGCCATTCTTGCTTACTGAAACTACAGAGAATTCAAGCCTTTGAATATTGTGAAGCTTCTTTCTGATTGTACTATGTGTGAATCGAGAGAGAGAGCTAGAATCAAAACACCTTTAGCTGAGTGATATTTTTCATCTTGTAATTGAACAGTAAGTGTTCTGTTCAATAGTGAGCTAAGTGTGTGTATAAACTGTATTTGATTCTAATCATATTATAGTGAATCCTTCCGGTGGTTGGAAGAAGGGGTGACGTAGGAGAGTTTCTCCGAACATCCAAAAACAAACTGTTGTGTTGTTCTTTTCTGTCATCTTTTCATATTTCATCTTGTGCTTCAAACCCAAGTAAACAATTCTGGCTTGAATCCGTTTCAAGTGTTTACACAAGTTTGCGTACAATAGAAAGCGAATTAAATCCCTAACAGGATTTCTTTCAAACCGTTTTTCATAAGCCTTTATCCTTAACCAGACCCCCGTCTCTATCGATAAAGCCGATCCTATCACATTTGCCCATCTCACATTGCTAGATTACAGTATAAAATTAATCTTCGTTTCAAAATTCTCAACAAGTGGTATCAAAGCTGTTAGGTTTATTTTGAAGAGTGCTTTTGTAGGTTGAGATGGAAGGAAATAGCACAATGATCAGGTTGAAAAATAATAACTGGAAGATTTGGAAATCCAAGATGGAGGATATCCTTTACTGTAAAGACTTTTATGAGCCGGTTGAAGGACATAGTTTGAAGCCAAAAGATATGTCTGACGATGATTGGACAAAATTGAACAGGAAAGTAGTTGGCACAATCAGATAGTGCTTGATGATAGCGTGTACCACCATGTAGCAAGTGAGAATAGTGCACATGAGTTGTGGAAGAACCTGAAGTCATTGTATGAGCAGAAAACAGCAGGTAACAAAGTGTTTCTGATTCAAAAGTTAGTAAATCTGAAATTCATAGAAGGTGTATGTGTTTCTGAGTATTTAAATGAGTTCTAGAGCTTCATTAATCAATTATCAGTGATGGAGATGACCTTAGAAGATGAGTTACAAGCTTTATTGCTCTTGGGATCATTGCCCGATAGTTGGGAGACATTGGTTGTGACAGTTAGTAATGCAACTCTAAATGGTGTTCTTACTATGAGTATAGTTACTAGCAACTTGTTCAATTAGGAGACAAGAAGGAGATAAACTAATAAAGATAGTGCACAGGCCCTTGTCACAGAGAACATGGGAAGAGCTGAATACCGAAAATAATCAAGAGGCCATAGCAAGTCCAGAGGCAGATCAAAATCTTAGGGAAGACATTGTTATCACTGTGGTAAAGAAGGTCACATAAAGAAAAATTATAGAGCCTGGAAAAGACTTCAGAATGAAGACAAAAATCAGAAGAATGATGATGAAAACAGAAATACCACAGTCATAGTAACTGCAGATGATGTAGTGATTCTTTCTTGTGAAAAAGAACAATATCTACATGTAGAAGGTCACCAAGAAGTTGAGTGGATAGTTTATACAGGTGCTTGCTATCATGCTACACCAAATAGAGAATGATAGAAAAATTAAGTAAAGTTAATTTTTGGAACCGGCCAGAAAACTAAACAACTATTAACTTCTATGTGCAGGAACAGATCGAATTGCATAAACCGGCTAGAGCCTCACAAACTGGATGACACGTGTTCGAATCTACAAACCGGCTACGTCATCTTTACCTGAGGAGTATTTGCATGCTTGCCAAGTGTTAGGAAGGTGAAACGTGCAAGCAACCTGTCTGCACCGGCGTGACCCTGAATTAACAAATCCCACAGTGAGAGAAGAAAGTGATTGATGGAAGACTCTTCACTATAAAAGGAAGACGAAGCGGCCTCATTAATGACAAGTTACGAAAAAAATCTTAGAGAGATAAAGAAATCTCACGCGCGATCTAAAACCGTTGTATCATTTACCGAAAGCTATTGTTGTGTTGTGTTATTGTATTACATCAAGAGTGAGTTGGTGTAACCGGTGAGTAGTAAGTTAAGGCTCGACCAGCAGTGTAATTGTTGTAAACTTGAAAGTTAGTGGAGATCCTTCTCATAACCTGAGAAGAAGGGGTGACGTAGGAGGGTTTGCTCCGAACATCCATAAAAATCTTGTCTCGTGTCATTTCTTTTATTACCGGCTTATTCACTTAACCTAAACACAAACCAAGACAATCTTACTCCTTAGATCAAAAATCGGTCCACTTATATTTCTAAAACTGACTCCTCCTAAACATCATCTAATTCGCATACGTTGCTTCAGACTGAAACAGACATTTCCGCCCTTGAACCCGGTTCAAGAGTCTGTTGCGAAGTGCTGAGAACGGTCATAGTCTCTAACCGGACTATCACAAAAAGTGTGTTGCGTGTTGTAAGCGGCCACCCTTCCAGAAACCGGAAACACCCCGGTCCTCCACGGGCGTCCCCGATCCTAACAAGTGGTATCATTGATAGAAAAATTAAGTAAGTTAATTTTCAAACCGGCCATAAATTACAAGTTTTGAATATTTATTCTAAATAATCAAAAAGGGAGAAATTGATAGAAAAATTAAGTAAAGTTAATTTTTGGAACCGGCCAGAAAACTAAACAACTATTATCTTTTATGTGCAGGAACAGATCGAATAGCAAAAACCGGCTGGAGCCTCACAAACCGGCTGAAGAACACTTTAAAGAAATCCAGTTCCAAGTGATCAAGTCAAGATCAAGAGAAACCGATTTCAACATTCTCAAGGGACCGACTAGCAAAGAAAAGTCTACATCCCAGCCGGACTATACTATGTAAGAGTTAACCGAAACTAAAAGCTATAAAGATGACGTAATATGACGAAATAGACGTGTCTCAGAGAAATAAAAGAAGATAAGATCCGATCAGAAGCATGCAATAAAAACAATGATGATTTACTGATCCGACCTCGACAGCCGGAGGGTGCATGCCTAACACGTGTTCGAATCTGCAAACCGGCTACGTCATCTTTACCTGAGGAGTATTTGCATGCTTGCCAAGTGTTAGGAAGGTGAAACGTGCAAGCAACCTTTCTGCACCGGCGTGACTCTGAAGTAACCAATCCCACGGTGAGAGAAGATAGTGACCGTTGGAAGACTCTTCACTATAAAAGGAAGACGAAGCGACCTCAATAATGACAAGTTACGAAAATCTTAGAGAGATAAAGAAATCTCACGCGCGATCCAAAACCGTTGTATCATTTACCGAAAGCTATTATTGTGTTGTGTTATTGTATTACATCAAGAGTGAGTTGGTGTAACCGGCGAGTAGTAAGTTAAGGCTCGACCAGTAGTGTAATTGTTGTAAACTTGAAAGTTAGTGGAGATCCTTCACATAACCTGAGAAGAAGGGGTGACGTAGGAGGATTTGCTCCGAACAACCATAAAAAATCTTGTCTCGTGTCATTTCTTTTATTCCCGGTTATTCACTTAACCTAACCACAAACCAAGACAATCTTACTCCTTAGATCAAAAATCGGTCCACTTATATTTCTAAAACCGACTCCTCCTAAACATCATCTAAGTCGCATACGTTGCTTCAGACTGAAATAGACATTTCCGCCCTTGAACCCGGTTCAAGAGTCTATTGCGAAGTGCTGAGAACGGTCATAGTCTCTAACCGGACTATCGCCAAAAGTGTGTTGCGTGTTGTAAGCGGCCACCCTTCCAGAAACCGGAAACACCCCGGTCCTCCACGGGCGTCCCCGATCCTAACAAGTGGTATCATTGATAGAAAAATTAAGTAAGTTAATTTTCAAACCGGCCATAAATTACAAGTTTTGAATATTTATTCTAAATAATCAAAAAGGGAGAAATTGATAGAAAATTAAGTAAAGTTAATTTTTGGAACCGGCCAGAAAACTAAATAACTATTATCTTCTATGTGCAGGAACAGATCGAATAGCATAAACCGGCTGGAGCCTCACAAACCGGCTGAAGAACACTTTAAAGAAATCCAGTTCCAAGTGATCAAGTCAAGATGAAGAGAAACCGATTTCAACATTCTCAAGGGACCGACTAGCAAAGAAAAGTCTACATCCCAGCCGGACTATACTATGTAAGAGTTAACCGAAACTAAAAGCTATAGAGATGACGTAATATGACGAAATAGACGTGTCTCAGAAAAATAAAAGAAGATAAGATCCGATTAGAAGCATGCAATAAAAACAATGATGATTTACTGATCCGACCTCGACAGCCGGAGGGTGCATGCCTAACACGTGTTCGAATCTGCAAACCGGCTACGTCATCTTTACCTGAGGAGTATTTGCATGCTTGCCAAGTGTTAGGAAGGTAAAACGTGCAAGCAACCTTTCTGCACCGGTGTGACTCTGAAGTAATCAATCCCACGGTGAGATAAGAAAGTGACCGTTGGAAGACTCTTCACTATAAAAGGAAGACGAAGCGACCTCATTAATGACAAGTTACGAAAATCTTAGAGAGATAAAGAAATCTCACGCGCGATCCAAAACCGTTGTATCATTTACCGAAAGCTATTGTTGTGTTGTGTTATTGTATTACATCAAGAGTGAGTTGGTGTAACCGGCGAGTAGTAAGTTAAGGCTCGACCAGCAGTGTAATTGTTGTAAACTTGAAAGTTAGTGGAGATCCTTCACATAACCTGAGAAGAAGGGGTGACGTAGGAGGGTTTGCTCCGAACATCCATAAAAAATCTTGTCTCGTGTCATTTCTTTTATTCCCGGTTATTCACTTAACCTAACCACAAACCAAGACAATCTTACTCCGTAGATTAAAAACCGGATCACTCATATTTCTAAAACCGACTCCTCCTAAACATCATCTAAGTCGCATACGTTGCTTCAGACTGAAACAGACATTTCCGCCCTTGAACCCGGTTCAAGAGTCTGTGACAGTTTGCAAAGTGCTGAGAACGGTCATAGTCTCTAACCGGACTATCACCAAAGTGTGTTGCGTGTTGTAAGAGGCCACCCTTCCAGAAACCGGAAACATCCCGGTCCTCCAAGGCGTCCCCGATCCTAACAAGTGGTATCATTGATAGAAAAATTAAGTAAGTTAATTTTCAAACCGGACATACATTACAAGTATTGAATATTTATTCTAAATAATCAAAAATGGAGAAATTGATAGAAAAATTAAGTGAAGTTAATTTTTGGAACCGGATAGAAAACTAAACAACTATTAACTTCTATGTGTAGGAACATATCGAATTGTATAAACCGGCTGGAGCCTCACAAACCGGCTGAAGAACACTTCAAGGAAATCCCGTTCCAAGTGATCAAGTCAAGATCAAGAGAAACCGGTTTCAACATTCTCAAGGGACCGGCTTGCAAAGAAAAGTCTACATCCCAGCCGGACTATACTATGTAAGAGTCAACCGAAAACTAAAAGCTACAGAGATGACGTAATATGACGAAATAGACGTGTCTCGGAAAAAAATAAAAGAAGATAAGATCCGATCAGGAGCATGCGATAAAAACAATGATGATTTACTGATCCGACCTCGACAGCCGGAGGGTGCATGCCTAACACGTGTTCGAAACTGCAAACTGGCAACGTCATTTTTACCTGAGGAGTATTTGCATGCTTGCCAAGTGTTAGGAAAGTGAAATGTGCAAGCAACCTCTATGCACCGACGTGACTCTGAATTAACCAATCCCACGGTGAGAGAAGAGAGTGACCATTGGAAGACTCTTCACTATAAAAGGAAGACGAAGCGACCTCATTAATGACAAGTTACGAATATCTTAGAGAGATAAAAAAATCTCACGCGCGATCCAAAACCGTTGTATTATTTACCGAAAACTATTGTTGTGTTGTGTTATTGTATTACATCAAGAGTGAGTTGGTGTAACCGGCGAGTAGTAAGTTAAGGCTCGACCGGCAGTGTAATTGTTGTAAACTTGAAAGTTAGTGGAGATCCTTCTCATAACCTGAGAAGAAGGGGTGACGTAGGAGTGTTTGCTCCGAATATCCATAAAAAATCTTGTCTCGTGTCATTTCTTTTATTCCTGGCTTATTCACTTAACCTAACCACAAACCAAGACAATCTTACTCCTTAGATAAAAAACCGGTCCACTCATATTTCTAAAACTGACTCCTCCTAAACATCATCTAAGTCGCATACGTTTTTTCAAACTTAAACATACATTTCTGCCCTTGAACCCGGTTCAAGAGTCTGTGACAGTTTGCGAAGTGCTAAGAACGGTCATAGTCTCTAACCGGACTATCACCAAAGTGTGTTGCGTGTTGTAAGTGGCCACCCTTCCAGAAATCGGAAACACCCCGGTCCTCCAAGGCATCCCCGATCCTAACAAGTGGTATTAGAGCGAGGTTCTTAGCACTCAAGCAACTGAAGAAGATGGGAAGCATGAACCACAACGACAAGCCACCAATGTTAAACAGTGAAGCGTTTAGTAGTTGGAAGAAACAGATGTATCTACATCTGATCACACTAGATGATGAGATGAGCCGAGTTCTGAAAAAAGGGCCAATCAAAATCAATAAGTAGTTAGACGAATGGACAAATGAAGATCGAAAACGGAGTAACTTGGACAACCATTGCATGAGGCACATCTATAAGGCTATAGACGATAATACCTTAAACAAGATATCAACATGTGATAATGCAAAGGAAGCCTGAGAAACAATCATTCAGATTCATGAAGGAAACGAAAGAACAAAGGAGAACAAAATTTTGGTGGCTACACAGAAATATCAAAACATTAGGATGAAACTAGGGGAAAATATGAAGGAATTCAGCAACCGGTTGACCAACATGGTCAACGAGCTTCAGACACTCGGAAAGAAATACAATAACCGAGAAGTAATCATTAAAGCCTTAAGATCACTTCCGAGCACATGGGATATCAAAACCATGGTGATGAGGGAATCAAGCAACCTCGAACAGATGAAGTTGCATGACGTGTTTGAGGATCTAAAAGCCTACGAGTTCGAGATTAAGTCTCGGATCGAAGATGAAGCATCCACGTCAACCGCAACAAGAGCTTTAGTTACATCGGTGGAACCGTCGGTCCAAGTATCAACCGTTCCGGCTCCAGTCAAAAACGCTGATCAGATCAGTGAAGATGTGATGGCGATGTTAGCTCAAAAATTTGGGAGATTCATGAAGAAGAATCAGCCGCCATCTAACAACAACATTAGTTATAATTATGTAGATAAATCCAATAAAAGATGCTATAACTGTGATGGTTTTGGACATTTCAGGTCAGAATGTAGGAAACCGAGAAGAGGCGACAGAAAATCGGAAGGCAACTATCAAGGCAACAACTACCAAGGTAACCGGTACTAGGGTAACAACTACCAAGGGAACAACTATAGGAGAAATGATAACCAGCAAGCCGACGAAGGAAAGGAAATACATAAAGCACTCATTGCATCTGACAGTGGAAGCGAATGGGCGTACTCTGACAACGAAAATGATGAAGAAAGAGTAACATGCTTCATGGCAAACGACGAAGAGGTATTTGATTTCTCTTCTGATGAGTTCTCTAAGGAAGATTTGATTTCTGCACTCAACGAAATGGTCGTTGAGTTCCGAAACATATCTGCATACATACCGACTCCGGTAGAACACAAAACCGTAGAGTCAAGTGGTATCGCTGATAAGTCATGCGAAACTGCAATGTATGAACCGGATGAACTATCCTTAGAAAATGAGGAGACAGTTCAACCGGTAACTAAATGAGCACTGTATGTTATGGCTGCGTGGGAAAGATCTCGTCAAGCCTTAAAACAGATGTGTAATTATAAAAGACACCCTAAGTGTAGATTTGGTATTGGTTATGAACAGAACAAACAAAACGAATCAAATCAACCTAACGGGATGAAACTCACAAAAGACAATCTTCCATTCATAAGATTTTTCAAGAGTTCATCAACCGAAAACGAGGAAGCACGTGATCTAAAACCGGAAAAAAGAACTTAAATATATAAGTTCTACTGAATCAGAAAACTGGCTTCATCCTAAGAGAAGGAAAGCCAACCGGAAAGAAAATAAACAACATAAAATAAGCAAATCTCGGTCTCAAAGACATTCATCACCACAACATAAGGCATTCTTGAGCAAGGATCAATAAGTTAAGCCAAACATTAGAAGAACAGATACCGGGAAAGTGATCCGACTTATTAAAGTCTGGATCCCAAAGGGACTAATCAACCATGGACCCAACTAAGTGTGGGTACCAAAAAGGTGTAAATATTTTTATTTTACAGGTTAGGAGAAGCAACCGGCTAAAGAACTCGGAATGGTACCTAGACAGCGGATACTCAAGACACATGACCGGCAACAATGAACTACTAACTGACATCAAGTATGAAACCGGAGTAGTCATAACATTCGGTGACAACTCGAAAGGTAAAACCGTGGGCAAGGGTAAGATTGTCCATGGTAACCTATCCATAAATAATGTATTACTGGTAGAACACTTGCATTTTAACCTATTAAGTATAAGTCAAATGTGCGATGTAGGTTATAAAGTTGAATTTCATAAGAATGCATGTTTAGTTAAGAATCATCAAAATGATATTCTTTTAACCTGTAACCGAATGAGAAATATTTACAAAGTTGATTGGAAAACTGAGTTTGAAAAACCTATATGCATGATAGCTGGAAATAATCCAAACTAGCTTTGGCATAAACGGCTAAACCATTTGAATTTCAAAACAATCAACTTTATATGCTCTAAAGAACTAGTTTACGGTTTCCCAAATGTTAAGTTTTCAAAAGATAAGGTATGTGTTGCATGTCAAATGGGTAAACAAATAAAGTCATCTTTCAAAAGTAAAGGAAATTATCAATCTGAACGGTGTTTAGAACTCTTGCATATGGATCTGTTTGGTCCAATTAGAGTAACCAGTCTAAGAGACATGCATTACACTATGGTAGTTATTGATGACTATTCTAAGTTTACGTGGGTAACATTTTTAGCCTCTAAAAATCAAGCAACTCCAAACCTGATCAAATTGATTTTGAGAATACAAAATGAGAAATCTATTCGAGTAAACAAAATCAGAAGTGATAGAGGAACTGAGTTTATAAATAGCAGATTAACTACTTTTCTTGATGATTCCGGTATTAGACACGAGTTGTCTAGTGCTAGAACTCCTCAACAAAACGGTCTGGCTGAGAGAAGAAACCGAACTCTCAAGGAAGCTGCAAGGTCAATGATAGCCGATTCGGGTATCGCTCAAAAGTTTTGAGCTGAGGCTATCAATACCGCATGTTACACCCAAAACCGATCTTTAGTAACTAAACGTTTTTCCAAAACTCCTTTTGAAATATACTATGATCGAATTCCAAACATACGCTATTTTCGAATTTTTGGTAGTAAATGTTTTGTTCACAACAACGGCAAAAATTATTTGACCGTTTTTGATGCTAAATCCGATGAGGGAATAATGTTGGGATATTCAGCTGTAAGTAAACAGCCCGCGTTGTTTTTGATGAAACGATTGAACGAAACACTGCTCTACCCTTCGACCTTCACAACAGAATGGAAAACATCAATATCTATTCTGATGATGAAGATGAGGTTCCGGTTTTTAGACGATTTATCAATGACCAAGCGGTTGATGCTGAACCTCAGCCTGCTCAAGCTGCCTTACCGCAGAAAGTTGACTTTTCAGTTTCGACTGAAGAAATCGGTCGGTCTGACTCTGTTCAGCCTCCCGATTAGTCTAACCTTGATCAGCCAACCGAAAGTTTGATAGACACGTCTCGGATAAACCTCAAAAGGAACAAAAATCATCCTCTTAAACTAGTAATAGGTAACATATCCTCACCCGTCCGAACTAGGCAACAAAATTTGGAACACTATGAAAACTCCGCTTTCATATCACAAATTGAGCAGAAAAAGGTGGATGAAGCATGGGAAGATCCCGATTGGATCCTAGCAATGCAAGAGAAATTAAACAAGTTTGAGAGAAATAAAGTATGGTACCTAGTTCCTAGACCGAAAAATAAACCGGTTATAGGAACACGATGGGTATTTAGAAATAAACTCAATGAAGACGGTTTAGTTACGAGGAACAAGGCCCGGTTAGTGGCTCAAGGCTACAAACAGGAAGAAGGCATTGATTTTGAAGAATCATTTTCCCCTGTAGCTAGACTTGAGGCCATTAGAATATTTTTAGCATATGCAGCTTTCAAAAATTTCAAAGTTTTTTAAATGGATATTAAAAGCGCTTTTCTAAATGATAAGGTAAATGAGGAGGTGTATGTTAATCAACCTCTAGGTTTCAAAAATCCAGAACACGAAAATCATGTTTACCGGCTGAACAAGGCCCTTTACGGTTTGAAACAGGCTCCAAGAGCCTGGTACGATACGTTAACACAATTCTTATTTGATCACAAATTTACAATAGGTTCAGTCGATAAAACACTTTTCAAATTTGAGAAAAAGGAACACCTATTACTTGTTCAAATATATGTTGATAATATTATTTTTGGATCAACCGATCCAAAACTATGTGATAAATTCTCAAAAATGATGACTGACCAATTTCAAATGAGTATGATGGGAAAATTGAGTTTTTTCCTAGGACTTCAGGTTAAGCTGATTGAAGCAGGAACGTTCATAAGCCAACCAAAGTACACAGCCGAACTACTGAAGATGTTTGGAATGGATACATGCGCCGAGGCGGCTACACCAATGAGTCCTTCCGTAAAGTTAGACAAAGAGGAGGATGGTCAAGCCGTTGACATCACAGCATATCGGGGAATGATTGGATCCCTGCTCTACCTAACAGCCAGCCGGCCGGACATCCTGTTTGTGGTTGGAGTATGCGGGAGATTCCAAGCCAATTCAAAGCAATCACATTATACCGCGGCTAAAAGAATATTGAAATATCTGAAGGGAACTCAACACGTGGGACTTTGGTAACCAAAAGACTCAAGTTTCAATCTCATAAGTTACTCAAACTCGGATTATGCAGGATGCAAAATCGATAGAAAGAGTACAAGTGGAACCTACCAATTCCTGGGTGACCGGCTCGTTACTTGGAGCAGCAAGAAATAGACCTCAGTTGCAACGTCAACCGCAGAGGCAAAGTATATAGCAGCCGGAAGATGCTGTGCACAACTCCTCTGGATCCAACAACAACTAAGGGACTTTGGCGTAGTAGCTGAGGAATCACCAATATTTTGTGACAACACTAGCGCGATAGCGATTACATACAATTCGGTGTTGCACTCAAGAACGAAGCATATTGATATAAGACACCATTTCATCCGGGAGAATGTTCAGGAGAAACACATCCGGTTGGAATATGTCTCAACTGAGCAACAAGTAGCAGACATCTTTACCAAACCGTTGCAGAAAGCTAAGTTTTCTCATTTCAGAAATATTCTAAGATTTACTGATGTTAAGCAACTTATACCATGATCATACATACTGCTTACATACATAATTATGAAAATCCGGGATATGTGTTCAGAGAAAAGCTCTCGCTTCTCAAACCATATTCAAATAGTCCATTGAAAATTCAAGGATGCTAACTGGGAGGAAGTCTCCGGTTATGCCTGATCACTTCTAGATGTCAAATCGCGTGTATATTTACTACACGGTTGAAATGACCTGGTAAAAGTGGATATACTTAATCCAAAGCTGAACAAATGTTGATATGATTCAACATTTCTTCACATCGGAATAAAATATCCAACTAAAATCGGTCATGGAAAACCGATTAGTACAAATGCACTCCGGTTTAGATGAATTGAACTTTTCGGTTAATTTGAGACGACTAACCGTGTTTTCGTGCAAAACCTTGAGAAATGAAGCCTGTAACTAATAAAATAGTTTACCTCAATCGAGATGACGACATGTGTCCATCATCAAGAGAGGGAGACTCACATCTTGTCAATAGATTTTTGTCGTCATGAATATCTTGGTAATAATTACCTTTGCATTGGAAATAAACATTATACACTTCAATAAGTTAAAGCCTATTAACTAATTGATGACATCACTAAGCATGCTTAACCTATTGATCTAGCCGAACCCCTGGCTATATAAACAACCCTCAAATTTTCACAACTGTTCACAAAAATCTACTATTCACAAAACTATCTTGAGCTTAAACTACCTCAAGAACATGAACTCCGACCCACTCGCAAAGAAAATTCTCTTGGCTGATTTCAACTCGATTTATCAATACGAAGATCACGATGTCAAAGAAATGTTCTTAGCCGTTGAAAGAAGCGGGCTAAGAGGATTTCTGGAAAACAGATTCATCCTCGACTACCTAGTAGTCGATGAATTCTTCCAGATTGCAAAGGAAGTGCACCGAGACATAATCGTTGCACGAGTTTACGGTCAGTCCTTTCTATTCAGCGAGACGGATTTCGCTGAATACTACGGTTTGCCCACTGAAGGGGTAACCGATCTAACCTACTCCCCGGTGATCATTGAGGAAATGTGTCATCGGTTCTCCAACTCTGACATCCCGGTTAGACCCTGGGGTGCTAAAAGCCAACTCTCTCACAAGTACCAGCTTCTATGTGAGATTCTGGGAAAGTCTGATCTGGGTAGAGAGAAGAGCTACTACTACACCCAAAGGCTCTTCGAGATGATGATTGCCGTTACGGTTGGGACACCGGTAAACTGGTCCTGGATCATCTTCAGTAACCTGAAGAATTTGATTCTCTCAAACAAAACCGGCTATGCACCTCAGCTAAGCAGTTTCTGTGCTAGTCTGGATATCCACTCCGGACTTTTCGTCACTCTCCATCCGAAGCACGTGCTAACGAAGGAGAGAATCCAAGAGCTGATCGACCGGTGGGAAGCAACTAAGGCCAAGAGGAATCAAGCGGCCGGGTCATCAAACGTTTAACTCTTCCTCATCTCCTTTATCCTTTCCCAAGCCGGTAATTTTGTTGTACTACCGGTTTAGTACTTTGCATTAATGAAGACCATTTCTTCCTTCCTCAATCAAAAACAAAGAAATCCTAAAGTAAATAACCAACATTAAATTCGCCGTATCAAAACAAATCAAATCACTCTTGGAAACAGAAATATTCGCTTTCAAGAAGCATGCCTGATCCGATTAGACTAGACATACCCTTATCCTCTTGAAAATTGATAAGGCATTTATGACCAGACATAAACGGTCTGATTTTTCAAAATATTCTCATTTAATGCATCCAACCGCTCACGCTATAAAAGGGGACTTAATCCCTCCTCTTCAAACACACTTTCAATACTCTTCTCTCTCTAAGCTTGAAAGTTCAAAGAACTCTGTTCGATTCTCAATCTCTTTCTTCTCCAAAATGAATGCTGAACTACGAAACACAATCATAGTTAACTTCCAAGAAATAAGAAATGCCCGGTTTCACGAAAGCATATTCCAACCGATCGTAGAATCGGGGCTACAAGAATTTCTTGAAGGATCAGACACCATTCTCGAAGATGAGGTCTACGAGTTCTTCAACAACGGGCATATTCTTAATGATGGTAGCATTCAGACCATCATTAACGGGAAATTTCTTTGGCTTACCGAAGAACACTTTGCTCTATTCTTCGACCTTCCAACCGAAGGATTCTCAGACTTCCCAACGCCGTTCTTCCCGGCTAAGGAAGACTACGCCTATATCTTCTCCTCCTCCATCGAACTGGTCGCCGACCACGGGGATAAGGACAACCTCGCTCCTCAATACCAAGTCTTTCATGACTTGGTTCAGCGGTCTATCATGGGCCGAATGCCCAACCAAAACTATAACCCAGAGGCTTTCGACATCATGATAGTCATCGTCCGAAAATCGCCCATCAATTGGGCTTCCTACCTCTTCACAAATTTGAAGAAGCTCATCACCGCTCCAAGGGGAAGGATCGGTTTCGCTCCACAAATCACTCGATTTTTGGAGGATCATCGCCGCAACCTCGGGCCCGGTGTTCCTGTCGGACCGGCCAACACCCTAACTTTATCCATGCTAGATAGATGGATATCGAGGATTGAGGAACGAACACCCGACAACACCGTGAACAAATGGCTTGTCAGAATGATCGATGGGGATTGGATCGATCTAGTTTAATCTATTTGTATTTTATGGTTTTCTGGTCATTGTGTTTTACGACCGGAAAACCACTTCATTATTCTATGTCTTGGATTCATCCATAAAATTTCCCATTTCTAAAAGTCTCCGGTTTTTCACATTACATTTCTTTCTGGTTTTGATCTGAATAAACAAAGGACTCCATGTTAAATGAAACTTCCGGTTAATAAGCTTCCGGTAAATCAAGATCACAAATAAAGTTCGAAAACTTACCCCCCACGGTTTTTACCACGCATAAATTACTGCCCATAGTATTCTCCGCATTTACCGCCGAAAGTTACTGCAGTAACTTTTGGAGGGAAAGTTGGCGCCAAAAACATAACCAAGTGACGGTTCACCTTCTAACCGCTCAAAACCGCCTCCTATATAAGTTCAAAACAGTCCATTTTCTACACAAGCTTTCGCTCTTTAAAATTTTAAAATCTTTAAAATCTCTCTGACTTCCGATCATCGTTGTTCTTCATCTTCTTCATTCACAAAATCATCATGGATCTAGTTAAAACACCCTTTCAATACATGTTGCAGGTCGATTTCAGCGACATCGGACGAACACGCTGCGAAAGAGAACAAGGCCGTGCTGCAATCGCTAAGGGATTCAGGATTAGAAACGTATTTGTTTGGTCCATTCATCGTGCACCCGACGGAAGTTATGGAGTTTCTGGCGACAGCGACTCTAACGAAGAGGACGGTCTCCGCTACCGTGAACGGTAGAGCGGTTAACATCACGGAGGAGATCTTTTCTGAAGCACTCGGTTTGCCAAATATCGTGCTGGACTTCAAAACAAGTTTGACAGACGCAGAATCCAACGCGGTCCGGTTAATTGTATCGACTGACGACAAGGATCTAGTAACTCACTCAAGCCGGAAGAACAAACTCAAGCCAGAGTTCAAATGGCTGCTAAACATAATCTCAAGATCACTTCAGGGTAGAGGAGGAAACATCGATAACCTAACCAAGCTGAAGTTGAAGATGATGATGGCGATTGTCCGTAGTGACAAGATCGATTGGGGAACCGTTCTATTCGAACAGTTTTGGGAAATGGTGGTAAAGAAGGATGGCCGGGTTCAGGCCTATGCAATGCAAATAGTGAAGATTCTTAAGTCCTTAATGTGGAACTCGGTGAAGGTGAACCGCTTCCATCCGCCAATGTTCTTAACTCTGAGCAAATGAGGAAGAAAACTGCTAAAGCGGCTAGGCCAAAGTCCTCCAGAACAAAGTCATCAAAAGGAACCAGCTCATCCGCACCGGCTGGTGAAAGTTCGAAACAAGAAGATCCCATAGGGAAGGCGGTTCAAGCCGAGGCTTCTCAGAAGAAAAAGGAAAGGAGTAAGACGTCCGCGAAGAAGAGCTCCAACAAATCGGCAGACTCCGAGAAACTCTCTCCTCGGATCATTCACCAAAAAGAACCGCAGACATCTTTCAGCCCACTCCCATCAACACAGTCCATCCCATTCCAGTCGACTCTCCATCATCAAGGCAAACTGAACCCTCGGGGATCCAAGAAACCAAGTCAGCATCGAAGGAGGCAGAAGAGGTTAGTATTCATTCTGAAAACTCCAAGTCCCCGAACAAGAAACTCAATGAAATAATGGTTGAAGTAGGTTTAAGAACCTCAGAGATTATAGTGGACGTGGTCCAAACTCTACATCATGAAACCGAAGACGACGTAACAAGTCTTCTCAAGCCAACTGATCAGGTTGAGATACCCGGTCAGAATGAAATCCATCCGGTCGAAGAAACGGCCAACACTGAGAACATCATCCCTCCGGCTTAGGAGGGAAATATTGAAGAAAAAGAACCATCCGGTTCGGCGGGGAACAAATACGTTCGAACCGAAACAACGCTCCAATCGGCTCAATACGGGCCAGTCGATTCAACAATCTTACCTGAAGGTCCATCTCAGGTTAGCAAAGGAAAAGAAGTCCTAATTGAGGATTCTTAGGCAAAAGGAAAAAGTGCATTGCAAACCGGTTCACAAGCTGAGATTGTAACCGAAGCTGAGGTCCCCATTTCAGCAGAAGAAGAGGAGGAGATGTATCAGAAGTTCCTTCTAAACATGAACAAAGAAGCTGAAGAGATGGCCTCATCATACCACTTATGGGTCAAGCTACGTTGTGAAACAAAGCTATCAGACATGATCCCCGATATGAGCGGCAACAAGCACTAGGAGAAACTGTTGGAATTAGAAGAAGAGGCTCTCAAGCTAACAGGTACCGACGTTATTCAAACCGCATACACCAAAACTTTGGCGATACATGAATACGCACGGCTACATGCAGTAGAAGATGCCTTGAGAGAGGCAGAAGGGGCAACACTAACTCCAATGGAGTCAATAATGTTTGAGCGGTTTCACACGGTGCGTAATAAACTCATTCAAAGTGTTGACCGGCTCAAAGCAGAATGGAAGGACGAATGAAAACACGTCTTAACTCATGTCGATCTCTATCAAAGCAAACCCTTCTTTGTTACCGGAGAGTCCTCCAAAACAGAAAAAAACCGGAGCAGTGCCCCTCCACAGACTGATAAGACTCCGGAACTTGAGCAAGTAAAGGAAATAATGGTTGGTACAATCATCTATTGTCTTCACAAGTACAACATTGCTACCGATGAGAAGATTGCAACCGTTGAAACCAATTTGACAGAAACTATCCGGGCATCCATTCAATCTGAAATTGCCAACACCACTCAAACATCGATCAAGTCGATGATAGATGAAACCTTGCAAACATCAATTAAGTCAATGATCTCCGAATCCGTTCAAATCGCAACCGCTCCTTTGATAGACATGATGCAGGCCATGGCCGCTCAGATTGAGGAGCTGTCCAAACTTCAAGTCAACAAAACTCAAGCGCAGATTAGTTCTGATGCCGAAACTGTCAAGAAACTTCAAGACGAAGAAAAGGAGAGGGAACGGTTAAGGAAGGAAATTGAAGACAAAGATCATGAGTTTGCCAAGAAATGCAATGATGAAGAAAAATCCGCCCTACAAGAATCCACACCGGCTCAAGCCTCGCACTCTATGAAAACAAGGAATAAGAACAAACGAAAAGCGGTTGCGGCTGTAATAAAGCTGGCGGAACGAAGCGGTCTAGGAGAAATTCAACCGGTCGGACTAAACGAGGAACCTCTTGACGAAGAAGAAGAAGAGAATATCAAACAACTTAACCGGCGAAAGAAGAAAGCAGTCAAATATTCAATTGCAATTCCAAGTACCAGGCCGATTGTTGCTCAACCGTCTCGCCCACCAAGACCAGTAAGTGGCGGTTTTAGATTCGGCAAACGAACTCCCGGCATCTCAAGTGTATGTACCGGATGGCAATTCGATACTGAACGAAGAGAGAGGGAATGGAAGGCGAGGGAAGAAGAAGAAAGGAAGCGGAAGGAGAAAGAAAATGAAAAGGGGGGATCATCCAATCCTTAGTTTATTTTCTTTCTGATGAACAATTTATCTGTGTTTGGTTTTATTTCAGAACTCAATCACCTTTTATCATATTTTAAAGTACTTATTTCACTAAACATCCTTTGAAAAATCAAAATATGTTTTGAAATTTTTCTTAAACAGAAATACATCAAATAGGGAGAAATTGTTAAACAGATTTTTCAAACCAGCCATACATTACAAGTTTTGAATAATTATTCTAAATAATCAAAAAGGGAGAAATTGATAGAAAAATTAAGTAAGTTAATTTTCAAACCGGCCATACATTACAAGTTTTGAATATTTATTCTAAATAATCAAAAAGGGAGAAATTGATAAAAAAAATTAAGTAAAGTTAATTTTTGGAACCGGCCAGAAAACAAAACAACTATTAACTTCTATGTGCAGGAACAAATCGAATTGCATAAACTGGCTGGAGCCGCATAAACCGGCTGAAGAACACTTCAAAGAAATCCAGTTCCAAGTGATCAAGTCAAGATCAAGGGAAACCGGTTTCAACATTCTCAAGGGACCAGCTAGCAAAGAAAAGTCTACATCCCAACCGGACTATACTATGTAAGAGTCAACCGGAAACTAAAAGCTACAAAGATGACGTAATATGACGAAATAGACGTGTCTCGGAGAAATAAAAGAAGATAAGATCCGATCAGAAGCATGCGATAAAAATAATGAATATTTACTGATCCGACCTCGACAGCCGGAGGGTGCATGCCTGACACGTGTTCGAATCTGCAAACTGGCTACGTCATCTTTACTTGAGGAGTATTTGCATGCTTTCCAAGTGTTAGGAAGGTGAAACGTGCAAGCAACCTCTCTGCACCGTCGTGACTCTGAATTTACCAATCCCACGGTGAGAGAATAAAGTGACCGTTGGAAGACTCTTCACTATAAAAGGAAGACGAAGCGACCTCATTAATGACAAGTTACGAAAATCTTAGAGAGATAAAGAAATCTCACGCGCGATCCAAAATCTTTGTATCATTTACCGAAAGCTATTGTTGTGTTGTGTTATTGTATTACATCAAGAGTGAGTTGGTTTAACCGGCGAGTAGTAAGTTAAGGCTCGATCGGCAGTGTAATTGTTGTAAACTTGAAAGTTAGTGGAGATCCTTCTCATAACCTGAGAAGAAGGGGTGACGTAGGAGGGTTTGCTCCGAACATCCATAAAAAAATCTTGTCTCGTGTCATTTCTTTTATTCCCGGCTTATTCACTTAACCTAACCACAAACCAAGACAATCTTACTCCTTAGATCAAAAACCGGTCCACTCATATTTCTAAAACCGACTCCTCCTAAACATCATCTAAGTCGCATACGTTGCTTCAGACTGAAACAAACATTTCCGCCTTTGTACCCGGTTCAAGAGTCTGACAGTTTGCGAAATGCTGAGAACGGTCATAGTCTCTAACCAGACTATCACCAAAGTGTGTTGCGTGTTGTAAGCGGCCACCCTTCTAGAAACCGGAAACACCCCGGTCCTCCAAGAGCGTCCCCGATCCTAACAGAGAGTTCTTCACGACTTACAAGGCTGGAGATCTTGGTACAGTGAAGATGGGTAATACTAGTCACTCAAGCATTGTGGGTATTGGTGATATTTGTTTGCAGACAGAGCTAGGATATCAGTTAACACTTAAAGATGTGCGACATATTCCTGATTTGCGTCTAAACTTGATATCAGGTGATGCATTGGACAAAGATGGATTCAAGCATTATCTTGGTAGTGGAAAATGGAAGCTCAGTAAGGGATCAATGATTGTAGTAAAAGGGAAGTCATGGCACTCCTTATACTGAAACCATTTGAAGATACTCAAGAATGGGTTGTATGCAGTACAAGCTGAAAGCTCTTTAAATCTGTGGCATCAACATCTCGGCCACATGAGTGAGAAAGGGTTACGAATTCTAGTGAGGAAGCTTCACATCCCCTCAACTAAAGATGAGGTTCTAGATCTATGCGACTACTGCCTATTTGGTAAGCAACACAAAGTCTCTTTTACTCAAACATCAGAAAGGAAACATAATGTGCTGGACTTTGTTTATTCTGATGTGTGTGGTCCTTTTGAGGAGGAGTCATTGGGTGGCAATCGATACTTATAACATTTATTGATGATGCATCTAGAAAGGTGTGGGTTTATTTTATGAGAACGAAAGACCATGTATTTAATTACTTTCAAGAGTTCCATGTCATGGTAGAAAGAGAGATAGACAATAAGCTGAAATGACTTCGCTCTGTAACGGAGGAAAGTATATTTCCAATGAGTTTAAAGTATATTGTGTAAAATATGGAATTCGATATGAGAAAACAGTGCCTGGAACTCCACAACACAATGGTGTGGCTGAGAGAATGAATCGCACCATTGTAGAAAAGGTGAGATGCATGTTGAAGATGACAAAGTTGCCAAAACAGTTTTGGGCATAAGCAGTTAGCACAACTTGCTATCACATAAACAGGTCAACCTCTGTACCTTTGAAGTTTGAAATACCAGAAAGTGTATGGTCTAAGAAGAATATTTCATACTCGCATCTAAGGGTGTTTGGATGCAAACATATGTGCATATTTTAAAGGAGCAAAGATCCAAGTTGGATTATAAAGCAATTCTATGTATTTTCCTTGGGTATGGAAATGAGGAATTTGAGTACAGATTATGGGACCCAAAAAAGAAGAGAATTGTTAGATGCAGAGATGTTGTGTTCTTCGAGAGTTAGAATGGGATAAATCTAGAAATCATTGAGAAGTCAGAGAGAGTTGATGAGTCCATAGAACTCATACCAATTCCTTCACATGCACAGCAACAGTAACCGATGAAGATGAACATAATGAAGAAGTCACTGAGAAAACCTCTGACATGAATGATAGTAATGATGATGAGACTGTTTATGATGTTCTTGAGTAGGGGAGCAACATCATCAAGAGGAGCCAGAAGAGCCTCCATTAAGAAGGTCTAAGAGAGAGCACCAACCTTCTAAAAGGTACCCTTTTTCAGAGTATATTCTATTGATAGAAGAAGGAGAACTAAAATGTTTTCAGGAGGCACAAGTTCATAAAGACAAAGTTAAGTGGCAAAATGCAATGAAATATGAGATGAAGTCATTGCAAGAAATGGACACATATGAGCTGGTGGAACTTCTAAGGGCCGATAGGCATTGAGAAACAAATGGGTGTTCAAGCTAAAGAGAGATGAAGATGGGTGTTCAAGCTCGACTTATTGTAAAGGGTTTTGGACAAAAATAGGGCATCACTTTGAGGAGATTTTCTCACCAGTGGTAAAGATGAATTCCATTCGTACAGTGTTAGGTCTAGTAGCTAACTTAGACCTTGAGCTTGAGCAACTTGATGTAAAAACTGCATTTCTTCATGGTAACTTCGAAGAAGAGATCTACATGGTGCAACCAGAAGGTTTTGAAGTGAAAGAAAAGAAGAACATGGTTTGCAAATTGAAGAAAAGTCTATACGGTTTGAAACAAACTCCGAGACAGTGGTACAAGAATTTTGACTCTTTTATGATGAGTCATGGGTACTAGAGAACCAAGGTAGATCCGTGTGTTTACTTCAAAAGATTTTATAATGGAATGTTTCTGATCCTTTTACTTTATGTTGATGATATGTTGATTGTAGGACATAATGCTGAGAAAATAGCGATGTTGAAGAAGGAGATGTCCAGGACATTTGATATGAAGAACATGGGCCAAGCACGTCAGATATTGGGAATGCAGATTACTCGTGACATAAAGGCTAAGAGACTTTGGTTGTCACAAGAGAAGTACATTGAAAGGGTGCTTGAAAGATTCAACATGCAAGGAGCAAATGAAGTAAGTTGTCCACTTCCTAGACATTTTAAATTGAGCAAGAAGATGTGTCCATCAACAGAGAAAGAAAATGATGAAATGTCAAATGTTCCATACTCCTCAGTTGTGGGGAGTTTGATGTATGCAATGGTTTGCACTAGGCCAGATATAGCGCATGCAGTCGGTGTTGTAAGTAGGTTCTTCTCTAATCCAGGAAAACAACATTGGGAAGTAGTGAAGTGGATTCTTAGATATCTAAGAGGCACATCCAATTTGTGTTTGAGTTTTGGAAATGATGAAACTGTGTTAGAAGGTTACACAGATGCTGATATGGCTGGAGATATAGATCACAGAAAATCCACTTCGGGTTATGTGTTTACTTTTGCAGGGGGAGCCGTGTCATGGCAATCCAAGTTGAAGAAATGTGTGGCTTTATCAACAACAGAAGAAGAATACATTGCAACAACTGAAGTTGGTAAGGAGTTATTATGGATGATTAGATTTCTCCTAGAGCTTGGTATACAACAAGAAGATGCAATTGTTTTCTGTGATAGCCAGAGTGCCATAAATTTGAGCAAGAATGCTACATATCATTCCAGAAGTAAGCATATTTATGTGAGGTTTCATTGGTTAAGAGATGTAATAGAAAACCAGCAGATGAAGTTGAAGAAAATCCACACGGATAAGAACCCATCAGACATGTTTACGAAGATTGTTCCAAAAGACAAGCTCGAGCTCTGTTGTCGGCTTGTCAGCATGAATACTAAGTGATGACTTGAAGATTGGTGTACCTCTCTCTATGGGATGGAGGGGGAGATTGTTGGGCCTTTTGGGTCTAGGCCAATCAGGCAGTTAATTAAATGAGAAAAACCTAAGAATGTTTCTCATTCTATCACTTCTAGAGAGAGAATACATTTTACAAAGAAGAGAAGAAATAGAGGAGAAGAAACAAAGGAAGAAGATGAGAAGGAGAAGTAGATCTCTTACATTTTCACCTTCATGTTCTAATCTCTTGTTGTCTTATATTTAGACTAGATTAAGTTTGAATGAAATTGGTTTTCTCTGTTTGTATACCTCAACTTTGGGTTTAAGTTGAGAAGAACATTTGTATATGTTTCTTGTTTATAGTGAAATTTGCTGGTTGGCCCCATGGTTTTTTACCCTCCAGGTTGAGAGGGTTTTTCACGTAAATCTGGTGTTATTTTGTTTTGTGCTTGATCTTCTGTTTTAGACTTGGATAACCTGTGCATTTACCCATCTCACATTGCTAGATTACAGTATAAAAGTAATATTCGTTTCAAAATTCCCAACAGTTCTAAGACCATCAATTCATCCCAGAGATTCTTGATCTTGGAAAAATATTTTTCAAGACTTGATGTACCCTATCTCAGGTTACTAATGGCCTTCTGGATCTGATAAGCTTGTGGACCGTTGTTTTCTTTATATCGTTCTTTGATATCAAGCCATAAGTCCAACGATGTGGTTGTGGAAGAATAGTTTGATTTAATCTCATCCGACACAGTGTTCAGAATCCAAGAACGGACTAAACAGTTCATTTTTCGCCATTTATCAAACAATTCTGATTCTTTTGGTACAACTAAAGATCCATCAATAAACCCTAACTTTGATTTCGCTTCTAGCGCTAATTGCATTCCACTACTCCAACCAATATAATTTCCACCATTAAAAATAGTAGTACATATAATCGCTCCTGTATGACCTGACTTACGCATCGTTAGCACATCATTTTCGTCTTTCTTCTTTCTAGACATTCTTGATCTTTCGCCGTTCGAACTATTTGTTGAAGAAGATGTAAGGTAATCGCTGGAAGAAGAATCGTCAATGTTAATCTGAGTCTCTTCTTCGTCTTCTTGATTTCGACGAGCATCTAGCTCTGATACCATGTGAAGTTTCTGAACTTTGGATTGATTTGTTGAATTAGGTTTGAGAAGAATGAAGAAGCTGATTTAGAAAAACATGAATGGCTTTGGGAGCCTTCGATCCCTTTTATTAATGTAATAAATCTGTTACAGTCCCTGAAATATCTATCAGGTTTTAATAAGTCTATAAACTTATAAAAACATATAATATAAACATATTTTTACAGTAACAAAGTACGATGCAATGCATATGCACATAAGTTGAATCTAAAGAGTGAACATCTCTTTTGTGATTGGAAAAGAAAACATAGAGTTGTTATATAAACATTTATTTAGTTTCTTATTTATTCATTAAATTTGTGTGGGTGTTGGCTCAATGGGAGGTGCGACATTAGGGAAAGATCTTCAATAGTTAAGGGATCTTCCTAGAATCAACCATTTCACCTAAAATTGACGTGGTTTTTGTATTTAATTATGCTGTCTACGAAGCACTCCGACATCTTATAATTATTTATTTTTACATTAATGTTCTGAAATCAAATTTAAATACTTCAATCTTTCTTTTTGTTATTTGCAATTATTTCCCCTGAACTTTCTATTGCTGCTCATTTCTCATCCTTTGATGAGTAGATTCTATTAACTTGCTTATTTGGAATTGAAATTTGATTAATAGATATTTAATTATTGACTTTTTAAAAGAGGTGTGTATGAAATTATATAATAATTTGAGAATTGAAATTTATAATTTTGATTTTAAATATTTAGTTTAAGTATTGATAATACATTAAATAAAATAATAGTAAAATAAATTTAAGAATAATAACAACATCTAAAATAGATTTACCAGCTCATAATTATTAACTACACAAATTTATGTCTTAACATAAACATTGGTGGACTCCACATTAAAGTTTAAACTACAATATGTGAAGCATCGCACGATTTTATGCGCTAGAAAAAAACGGTTTTATGTGCTTATAAAAATCAATTTTGGTGTAGTGATTGAAGAGTGAAAAATGTATTTATTGCTTCTCTATATTTTGTAACATTTGTGTGGTAAATAACAAATAGCTTATGTTTATTTCATAAATAGGGAGGAAATTAGTTAATACAATATTTTTAATAACATATTTGATTGATTTGGGAGGATATGAGAATTATAAAACAAATAAACATGTCTTCCTAATTCAGCGTTTTGCATTATTATTACTAATTTATTTTGTCGTGTGGATGTGTTTTCGGAATTTACAATAAAATAAGATGAATAATCATTAAATAAAAAATAAATTATATTAAAAACCAAGAACATGTTACATCCCATTTAAAAAAACCATAAAAACTAATAAGAAATGCCATCACAATTATTCAACTTCTTTTTTCTTAAACTACAACAACAACAAATAAAAAAAAAGTCCTTGAAAAAAAAGAAGGAAATGAAACAAATCACATCTTTCAAAGTTTCAGATCCAAATCAAGTTCACCTCCACCATCACCTTCCACAGATCCATTAACAAGATTGAGAAAGCCTGCATCCATAGTGCTATTCCCATGGGGATTCAGTGGCTCTGAAAGATACCTCGACACACCTCCTCCATGGTTCCTAATACTTCCCGGGAACCTAAATGGTGGTGCAATATTGATGTTATTGCCTCCACCACTGCCACTACCACCACCACCATTAATGTTTGCATGATACACTCCAGTACTCCTAAACCTACTTGAGTATAGTGGTTGTGGGGACACATAGTTGTGAGGCATGATTGGGGATCTTGGACTAGAAAAGGACAAAAAAATTGATCCATTATGATTGTTTGACCCATTAAATGGAGGCCCATTGGTATAAGAACCCATTTGAAACCCTAAAGGAAATGGCTTATTAGTGTATCTTAACCTTAATGGAGAAGTTCTGTTTAATGCGGAAGAAAACATAGGTGAATGGTGATGGGTGTAAGGGTAGTGACGATATGCGGGAGGAGGGGACTAGTAATACCTATGCAACTCAAATTCCTTGTTTACGAGGTCACGCTCACGCTTATGCAAAGTTTGGTGCCCTCCCAAAGCACGGAAATCCGAGAAAGATAGGTTACAATAGTCGCAAGAGAAAAACCTTTTCTGAGAAGGTAACTCTACCTTATTTTCCTCCAAGAGAGAGGAGGAATCCAACACACTAGAGCCAACCGGGTTGTGTTCACTCAAGGGTTCCATGTTAAGAACCGGCTCAGATCCAGTGGTTGGACCTTCCACAACATCGTCTCCCTCCTTCACTTCATGAATTCCCTCCATCTTCTAAAAATATTTTTCTCTCGATGTTAGGAAGGAAGATGATATATGTGAGTGTGAAGAGACTAATGTATTTTACAATATATATATACACTAAGACTATCCACAGCAGGGTATCAAATTTTTTCATTTAATACCTGGCCACGTCAACTTAACACCTATTTTAACACCCACTTTTTAACATATCCTACAGCAGAGTGTTATTCAAGGTGATGGGTGTAAGGGTAGTGACGGTATGCGGGAGGAGGGAACTGATAATACCTACGCAACTCAAATTCCTTGTTTACAAGGTCACGCTCACGCTTATGCAAAGTTTGGTTCCCTCCCAAAGCACGGAAATCCAAGAAAGATAGATTAAAATAGTCGCAAGAGAAAGACCTTTTTTGAGATGGTAACTCTACCTTATTTTCCTCCAAGAGAGAGGAGGAATCCAACACACTAGAGCCAACCGGGTTGTGTTCATTCAAGGGTTCCATGTTAAGAACCGGCTCAGATCCAGTGGTTGAACCTTCCATAACAACATCGTCTCCCTCCTTCACTTCATGACTGCCCTCCATCTTCTAAAAATATTTTTCTCTCGATGTTAGGAAGGAAAATGATATGTGTGAGTGTGAAGAGACTAAGGTGTTTTACAATATATATATACACTAAGACTATCCACAGCAGGGTATCAAATTTTTTCATTTAATACCTTGCCACGTCAGCTTAACACTTATTTTAACACCCACTTTTTAGCATATCCTACAGTAGAGTGTTATTCAAGGTGATGTGTGTAAGGGTAGTGATGGTATGCAGGAGGAGGGGACTGGTAATACCTACGCAACTCAAATTCTTTGTTTACGAGGTCACGCTCACGCTTATGCAAAGTTTGGTGCCCTCCCAAAGCACGGAAATCCTAGAAAGATAGGTTACAATAGTCGCAAGAGAAAGATCTTTTCTGAGAAGGTAACTCTACCTTATTTTCCTCCAAGAGAGAGGAGGAATCCAACACACTAGAGCCAACCAGGTTGTGTTCATTCAAGGGTTCCATGTTAAGAACCCACTCAGATCCAGTGGTTGGACCTTCCACAACAACATCGTCTCCCTCCTTCACTTCATGACTGCCCTCCATCTTCTAAAAATATTTTTCTCTTGATGTTAGGAAGGAAGATGATATGTGTGAGTGTGAAGAGACTAAGTTGTTTTACAATATATATATACACTAAGAATATCCACAGCAGGGTATCAATTTTTTTCATTTAATACCCTGCCACGTCAGTTTAACACCTATTTTAACACCCACTTTTTAGCATATCCTAAATCAGAGTGTTATTTAAGGTATCAAAATTATTTTCACTTTCTCTCACTTCTACATCATTTATACATAATTTCTTTTACGTGATCGATTGTTTCGCCTTTGAAGCTCTTCGAGAATTTCTTTTTGCCTTTTGAGTAAAGATTCCTCCAACTCCCATTGTTGTTGAATCTCTTCGAGATTGAAAAGGTTTGGGGGAATATCCATATGATGATATGAAGAAAGGTGATACAAACAAGAATGATAATATGGTGGAAAATTTCAGAAATTTTTTGGTGTACAAATGACACAAACCAAATCTCTATTTATAGATCTCTAAAAATAAAAAATAATGATATATATATATATATATATATATATATATATATATTGATCAATTATTAAGCAAAAGTGTATTTAAAAAAGAAAACAAAAACAAAAAAGTAACCACCAGCGCTGCCACTTGGAATGCTGTGATTGGGCCACATCAAATTTGGTCCCGTATCAAAATTTGATACCCATATTTTTACACTTAATTTTGATACTTTGCTGCACCATTTGATATTATTTTAACACCCATTTGATACCTTATTTGACACCCTGCTGTGGATAGTCTAAAGAGTTTAAGAGCATTATTGTAAAAAATCTCTACACTAATTGATGAAAAGATATTATACCATAAAGAGATTTTTTATATTTGAAGATAGTAAAAATCTAAAGATTCTTACAAGATAATTCCCAAATAATATCCATCCTAATTACACATGAAGAGAGTTTGAATTATTTTTTATTTACATTTACAAATAACAAGATGTTAAAATGTGTTACAATTTCTCAAATAAAACTATATATGAAAATGTTCAAAACGACATTTAATTTTCAATAAAAGTAAATTAATATTTTTTTTAATGTTTATCTATACTAACAAAAAAGGAAGAAGTTTAATGGTAATAAAGGAGGCCAGATTTTTAATCAAAATAGAATTCTATGCCAATTAATACAGTTCTTTTATTTTTCTAACAATTTTATAAGTTTATTGAAAAATCAAGAATCATGAAAAATGTGATGGTATAATGACTTTAGAACTGTAAAGACAAACAAAAATGGATGAACGAAAAGAAAATAATTATAAAAATACATTAAACGAATTAAGTTTAGAGAAACGACATCTAAAAAACGTGATTATATTATTTCCCAATATCCTAAATAAAATAAAATCTTCATTTCAAATACGACAAACAACACATTAAACAGGGCTTCTATGACTTTAAAAAATGATACAATATTGGCTCAATATAGCTTAATAAAACACATTCCAAACATAATTTTTTATATACTCTTTACTTCAAACATTATTACTTACTTTTAAGAGAAACCATATCCAAGAAACGTGGGTGTGTATAGTATAGTACTTTATTAAAATTAAAAATTAGACAATATTGGCTCAATAAAGCTTTAACATAAACATTTCAATGGTTAATAAAATTAATAAAAAAAATCAAACATTATTACCTATTCTTTTCTATTTATTTGAGAAATAATCAATATGAATACCTAAAATACAGATAAATTAAATAATTACATGATTTTAATATCTATTAACATCTTAAATTAAGCATCAAGTTCATTAGAGATGCTGAAAATATTCTTCAAATTAAGTATCAAGTTGATCCAAGCCGCATCCCATACAGTTTCTTCATTTTAAATACCCACAAATAACATATTTAATTTTAAATACGAAAAACAATATATTTAACCAAGATTTTGTTACATTATAAAAATTAAAGTAGATAATATTGGAAAATATAACTTAACAAAAACAACTCACTAAAAAAGTTAATGTGACAAAAGTGGTTTCGAAGAAATTAAAAATTACGTGTTTTATTTCATGTTAAAACGTTTTAAGTTGGAGTGAATTAATATTATGTTTGTGATAATTCTAACTTTCAATAATAAAAATAACTTAACAAAAATATTTTAGTGGCAAGTAAAATTCTATCAGTTTTTATTTACTCTCTATTTCAAATCTTATTATTTAATTTTTCAAAATTAATTGAGAAATACATAAAAAGATATAAATTAAATAGAGTTATATTTATTAGGTTAAAAGAAACAACATCTAAAAATGGTTGTGTATATCAAAACATCTCAAACTAAGAACTAGGTTCATGAAAGCCGTATTCCAACAACTTTCTTCAAATTAAGCAAAAGGTTAATTAAAGTGACATTCTATAAACTTTGTTCATTTAAAATAATATAAACAATACATTCAACCAATAACCAATCTTCTTTTACTTTATAAAAAATAAAAATTAAACAAGCTCAATATAGTTGAACAAAAACTATATAGTGGCTAGTAAAATTCGTCATTTTTTATTTACTATTTACTTATTATGGATTGGATATGTGCTACTTAGAAGATATCCTGATAGAAGATTTGAATTTGACACAAAGATTTGAATTCCAAGTTATCTTACAACATTTATAAGACGAGGTCCTCCTGAATCCATTAAATTCATTTATTTCAATATCCTATGCATAAATTAGATGCATGAAAGTATTAAAAATGACTTCTATACCTAGACCCATGATATGAACATATACAATATATTAATATATGATATATAGGAATAAAGATGCAGGATTCAATACATAAAAACATGATAGGAACGCATATTATTTGAGTCTAGACACATGATGAAAATTTGAATTATCTAAACCAAAGTGCATGTTACGAATGAGAATGATTTGAACTTAGATGCATGTTAGGATCTGGATGTCTTTCAACTTAGATTTCAAATAAAAATGGAAACAAAAACGGTTTTATCTATGAATGACAAATATTTTCATTTTCGCATTTCATTACCAAAAACATTATTTTTTCGAGTTTCTCATAGAGAAAACGTAATAGTAACTCTAAAAAGTCTAAGCTATCTTAATCAGATATTTAAATTTGTGTAATTATTTTTTGGTAACTAAATTTAATTCTAAAGAGTTAGAGTATGTAAAGATTTTAAATTTACTTTAAGAGATTATTGATTAAAATAAAGAGACTCAAATGGGTTGCTCTTTATTTTTAAATGTAGAATCTTTAATACCTTCTCTCAAGTAAAATACGGAGGCACATTGCGAATTTGTTATGTAATAATACAAATCGGTTTGATGCAAGTTGTTTAGTGAGGATATCGATAATCTGATCATCCGTAAGTATGTATTGGACGAAGATATATTAATGAGCAACATGTTCACGAACTAAATGAAAATCAATCTCTATATGTTTTGTATGAGCATGAAAAAATTGGATTGGCTGAGAGAAATCCATCACCATTGTTGTGACGTCATAGAGTGGGAAGGTTGAGGAGGGGAGATGCAAAGTTAACGTATCAAGACTTGGAGTCGGATGAGTTTGTAGTGTCAGGAGATGAACTCAATATTTAGACTCGGTATTAGACTAATCAATGACATGTTCTTTCTTTGAATTCTAAGAGATAAGATTGTCACCAAGAAAATATACAATAGCCAATTGTGGAAGAATGATTGGCCAAACAACCAACTCAATTGTAGTTTGAATAGGTAGATAAATCGAGAGAAGATGGTGGATGAGTTAGAGGTCAATAATGAGGAGTATGACAAAGATATCATAGAATTCTTTTTAGTGCATACCATTGAGTTGTGATAAGAGAGGACGTGAATTGGAAAGTAAAGTTCACAACAAAGGCTAGTTCAGGTATTGGAGAGCAACAACAATGCCGCACTACATAAATGGATCAGGAAGAGTGTTTTCATCGTAATGAGATAAAGATGACTAAGAAAAAATTAGCGTATTAAGAGATTTTGAGTTATTCATATTGACTTAGATAAGAATGTCATGAATATAATTTGATTGAGAGAGAAAAATATCGGGAGTAGATTGATGAACTTCAATTAAAAAAAAATAGTGTAGTGTACCTAAATCTTTTAGGGGAGAAATGTGATTAAGTTGAGAGATTATGAAGGAGATATGAAGGATGAATGACTATTGAATATAATATTATTCACATAGACAAGAAATAATGATGTAATTTATGGAGATTGGTACATGAATAAAGACAAATCTTTTTTGAATTATTGAAAACTAATGGAAAAAATGGCATATTTCAAAGTAGTATATCATTCACGGAAAACCCGTCTAAGAAGTTAATTGTTTGAAAACAACATGAATGGAGTAAATTGACAAAACTGTGAAGAACCATTATATTACAAATCTCAGTCAAGTTTCTATTCCACGGAGAAGCTCACACATGATCCAAACTATAATAGTTGTAGAAATTCGGATATTACTAGACATAATTAAGAAGAGGAATTAATTAAGAAAAATTCAAATTAAATACTTACTATGAAAATAGAGAACATTTATAAGAAGATAAGTTGTCCACAAGAATCAAGCTATATGTTTAAACCTATAATTAAACAGGTTAGAAAAGAAATATTATATATGTTGACTGTTATATAAAATTATATATTTTATATATAATTTATTGACATTGCACTAATTTTATATGAAAATTCATATAATAACAATAACATAATTGTTAAATATAAAAAGTTTACTCTATTATATGTTATATAAAATTATATATTTAAATTATAGATATTATATTAACCTTATAGTAAAAAAAGAGGTATTAGTAAAGGCGAAAACCGTTACTAAAAGCATTGAACGCCGTTACTGAAACATAATTGTAACGACAAATAAAACCGTTACCAATCGTTACTAAAAAGTACGTTACAAAAACTTCACATTTATCAGTAACAACGTTCGAAAACCGTTACTGATAGTTAAGGAACAACAGTAACGATTCTAGCCGTCTTAAAACCGTCACAGAAACAACATAGGTATCAGTAACGGTTTTCGAAAACCGTTATTGATATTAAAGGAATAATAGTAACGGTTCTGCCGGCTTAAAACCGTTACTGATAGACAGTAGTATCTGCAACGGTTTTCAAAAACTGTTACTGATACCTATGTTGTTTCTGTGACGGTTTTTTATTTGTTAAATCGTTACAGTCAGGTTTATAGTAACAGTTTTTTAATTTATTTATCCGTTACTAAACCATAATCGTTTTTATTTCTCCAATTTTTTACCTATATAAAACCACAATCATCAATAACCAAAAACAAAAAAGCACAATCATCAATAACCAAAACCCAAAACCACAATCATTAATTCAAAACAATAATCATCCACAAACTACAATCCATCCACAAACTACAATCATATCACAAACTACAATCATATCATAAATCCACAAAAACCATTAATTAAAGTACTTCAAATAACATTTCAACTAACCATAATTCATGTGGGAAAGCGACGATCAAGTGGAAGGGGCATCATCTCTAGTGGGAGGGGCATCATCTCTAGTGGGAGGGGCAGGTGGACGTTGAGCACCGGGAATCATGGATAATAAGAAGTTTATCGTCGATCTCATTTCAATCATCTCATCTCGCATTCTATCACGCTCTACCAATGATTGTTGTCTCTCCCTTCGAGCTTCTTCACGTTCCTCTTGACGCTGCATTTGTAATTCTTCGCGCTCCATTTCACGCTGCCTTTGTGCTTCCTCACGCTTCATCTGACGCTCGAGTAAAGCTTCTTCACACTCTCTCCATGACTAAAGCTTCTCTGCTGCACGCTCCTCTCGCATCCTCTGCATCTCCTCAAGTAAAATTCGATTTTCTTCACGGAAATGTTGCGTGTCACTACGCGGTGTGCTAGAACCACCACGAGCATCAGCTCTAAAAGATCTAGGTGTAACACCGGAGCCCAAACCCACAACTCGCCCATGTCCTTGAGACCCGAATGCGCACTCAGCCAACTACAATTCATTTCTATTCGGGTCTTCTTCTATAGTAGTTCGCAAGGCAGTCTACAAACACAAATTAAATTTGAATATTACATACATAAAATAAATAAAACTAATAAACATGACTTACCACTTTTTCTTGAATAATAGGGGGAACCTCCGGATTTGGATCTTACACGGTTGGTTTCTTTGTATGAGTGTGCAGAAATAATTCCGCAAAATTAGGCGACGTACCGGTAGTCTTCTCCTGTACAAATTTAATAATTAATAAAAACGTAATAACATTATAAACTTTGTTATTCAATGATAAAACGAACCATTTGCTTCTCCACTTGCGAAAATGAGATGTTGCCCGCATGATTCTTGTACACAACACGCGACATATTTTGCGCATTCACAGTACTTGTTTTCTGCAAATAAGAAAACATTTGTGTTTAATGAATGATTAATGTAAGAGCTCTTTTTAAAAACTTTAATTTACCTTGAATTCCAGAGTGAGAAAGCGACGATCAAGTAGATAATGCCAATCACTTATTTCGATCTCGGGAGGGGGATTTGTCTTAATCGCTTGCTCGTTACCTTCACGGGCTTTAATGTACATGGTATTCCAATGACATCTCCATCTATCCCATAATTTTTTTTCTTGAAATAAACCTTGTCTTCGATAGTTGTTGATGTCCTCCCCCACAGCCACGAAAGGATCCTAAATAGTCAACATTAAAATGATTATAGATTGTGATAAATACATAATGGACTTAATAATATAAAAAGTTACCGTGATAGCCATCCATATGTGATCTAGCTATGTAGAGCTCAGGTCCGACCAACGCAAAGTCCTGTGAGGTAGTGCATTGGAGTCTCGAATGACACTCCCAATATGCCTCGACCAAGTTGTCCTATTCTCGCACATTGGTTTACCATCTACCGGGTTAAATTGAAGATTCATCTTTTGCCCCGCTTGCAATCTACCAACTGCCTTATTTTTGTTCTTGCCCCGTCTCCTCCTCGAAATACTAAGTAATGGCTACTATGATTCTAACTTTCAGGAATAGAACAATAACGTTGCTGCTATAAATCCAATTCAAACAACAGTTTCAAACTTTTGATTTCAGGATATTTCATTAGATTTGCAAAAACATCAAACTAACGTCAATACATTGAAATTGTTTCACAACAACCTAATCAATGAAAAATACTAACCTAACAAATTATCAGACTAACCTAATCAATTGCATGGGCACTAAAATATTTCAGAAAACCGAAATGAGGAAAAAGAGAAGAACTTACCTCATTGATCGGAAGGCAACGCGGCGGTGATCGGAATGTTGGTCGGCAGAATAAGAGAAACGGATGGAACAGAGAAGAGGGAAGAAGAACTTAACTGATTGGGGCGGATGATCGGCGGAATCAGAAAATGGGCGGAATAAGAAGATCGGCGGAAGAAGAAGATGATAACCGGCGGCGACTTTAGACGGAAGAAGGAAAAGAAACGGGCGTGGAAGAAAACGGAAGAAGAAAAGAAAAGAAAGAAAAGAAGAAGGAGGCGCGCGGTTTATTAATGAGTATCTGTAACGGTTATATAGAAAACCGTTACAGATACTAATAGAGAATTTTAAAAGACAGATACTCTATCTATAACAGTTATAGTGAAAACCGTTACTAATAGATTATCTGTAACGATTTTCATCAAACACCGTTACACATATCCCTCACCAAAAGTTTTAACTGAAGTCTTATCTGTAACAGCTTTCTCTATAACCGTTACAAATATTAGCTGAGATGTTGAAAAGACGGCTTGCTTTCTGTAACGGATTTCATTATAACCGTTACAGATAGAGTATTTGTAACGGTCTCCATAAAAACCCGTTACAGATATCTCTCACTGAAGCCTTAACTGAAGCCTTATTTGTAACGGTTTTCTCTATAACCGTTACAGATACTAGTAGAGATGTTGAAAAGACGGCTCGCTTTCTGTAACGGTTTCCTTTATAACCGTTACAGATATACTATCTGTAACGGTTTTGGAATAAAACCGTTACAAATATCTCTCCTTATCTGTAACGGTGTATATAACTGTTACTGATGTACTGATAATTGTAACGGCTTAATATAACTGTTACTGATAAAAAATATTAGTAAGGGCGTTCGAACACCGTTACTAGGAGTCGTTACAGAAGACCTATTTTCTATTAGTGATAACAATATAAGTATTAATAAGATAAATTGTGAAATATCAATTTTTTATATTAAAATTTTGAAAGTTATATACATTTTTATTTAAAATTAATAATTAAGATCACATGTCTCAAAAATCATTTAATAAATATTCAAATAATTAAAAGAACACAATATGATAAAAAAAATATAGTAAAATAGTATAATTGTCAACTAAATTTCAAATTGTTTTTCAACTATTATATAATGTCATCAAATTGAGAGTCAGGAAAAAAGACAATAGTAAAAGGGGATTGAATATTGTTCTATTTTTCACATAAATATTATTTTAGTCTTGTTGAAGATTGAAAATCTGTTTATATTCAAGAATAAATTATAGCAAACTCTTCAAAGGTTTAAAGTGCGGAAAATGTTTGTGGAATTTGAAGCGATAGATATAATAATGAATGAAGCAATGCAAGACAACATAAGATTTTATGGATGTTCAAAGATAAAACTTCTACATCAACCTTTCTTCTGTTTCCAGAAGGATTCTACTAGGAGACTTTGATTTGTATAGACTATACACAAACTCTCTTAGATCACAGGTCTTAACACTTGCATGTCTGATCTTCTAGTTCTCACACTATCTTGTATAATAGACGACTATTTGTTCAACTTACACAAGTAAATTGATTATATAATGATACAATAGATTATCGCTCAACGTATATCGTCTCGTGTATGCTTAACGTAATGATTTTCAAAGAGCCATAGAGAATTCCAGAGGATTCACCGTTATTCTCTCAAGCTTTTTTATCCTTCATGTATAATAACAGTCAGTTATATTTTATTGATACATGGAAACGGTACGTTTTTCGTACTCCTAATGTACGGGATTTTAGTGCGCAATATAATGGAATATTCGTTTATCGTTTTGCATGACAAAGTAGAGAGCTGGTTATAAATTTGTGTCGTATTGCAATCTATGAGTGCTCATCTACCTGACTTATCTGATAAGCATGTAGCTGATGTGGAACTCAGCTACTAACGAGCTCTTCTGATTATCAGCTCTATTGATGAGCTACTCTGCTGATAACGTACTCAGATGTTGATCAACTCTACTGATGAGATACTTTGCTGATAGAGAACTCAGTTGTTGATCAGTTCTACTGCCAGCGCACTCTTCTGTTTGATCAACTCTGCTGCTAATGCACTCTACTGTTTGATCCACTTTGCTTCCAGCGCACTTTGTTGTTAGCACGTCTTCAACTAATGACAACTCTACTAATGGAGCAACTCAGCTGATAGCGAGTCTGCTGATGGAAACTCTACTTTTGCTGAAGGAGAAACTCTTTAGTTTGATCAACTCTATTGTTGGCGAACTCTTTTAATTGAGCAACTCTGCTGATTGAACAACTCTTCTACTGGAAAACTTTGTTGATTTGGCAGCTCTGCTGCTAGCGAGTCTTTGGTTTTATCTACGCATTAAAACATTGTTGAACTTAGTTTTATTCATTCATCAAAAGCACTCTACTGTTAGTTTTAATCATCCTAAGTTCATTTTAATCAATTTAAGCGTTTTTCATAATTCAACTTAATTTAATGATTTTCCCTTTAATCTTAATTTAACAAAATTTCCTCTTTTTTTGCCTTTTAACTTTAATTTAATAATTTCCCCTTTTTAAAAATGTTAAAACTACGTTATGAATATAAATTTCCCCCTTTATAGGTTGCTTGAGCCCACTCCAGTTGGCTTCTCTGCCTTGCCATCTTCCTCTTCCAGGTTTCCCCTTCACAGGTTTCCCTTCGCTACTTTCCCCCTTTATAACATCAACATCCCCCAACCGTTTAAGGAAGTCAATGACTTCAACAATCTGTAATCCGATTGTGTCAATCTTTGCGGAGAGCTCCCTATTGTGAGATTTGAGGGAATTGCTCAATACGTGTTTGAACCTGCTCAAAGATTCCCTGATTATAGCAGTCTCTATATTACTCTTCGCGACATGTTCCAGAAGCTTATCCTAGGCTAACGTTGTTGAGGCTTCTAACACTCACTCTTTAATAGATTTTATTTCTCCAAAGAGAGTGGAAATGCTCTATTGCAACGGGACAAAGGAATCTTGGATAAAGTCGTGGAGATCCGTCGTCCCATGTGATAACTCGTCTGGTGAATGAGGAGTCGATTGTTAATGTGTGGATACGACTGGTAGCATTTTTAAGGGAAGAACATGTTCACCTTCCTAAATTTCCACTTCCTTGTCGGCTGCTGGCATAGGCTCTTTTTGAGATGATTGTGGAGGAGGAACCTATTGTAGCTCTATAGATATGAATTCAGACTACTCAAACTCCGCACAAATGTCTATGAATATTTTAGTTGATGCTACAGAGTGACTGGATGTAGCCAGTTAGGTTTGCTGCTTAGTTGGGTTGAGTTGCTGCTCGGTCAGGGAAGATTGCTTCTCAGCAGCTGGGCTGATTGGCACTACATTGACTAGAACTGATTCTAGTGGAGGAGTGGAGTCGGGAATTCCGTCAAGTGGGAGTCTAGAGGGCTTGCGTTGGATGCAATGAGTGGTTCCCATGATAACCTAGGAACACCGGAAGACTCAGTACCATGCTTGATTACATGGCTCTCGAGGTGAGTGAGTCTAGGATTTGTTGCAGCATCTCATTAACTATACCATCCATCCATGTGGTTTTGTCCTTTTCCCTATAATTGGCCATCCTATGGTGAATGAGTGTTTGCAGGTTAGCTCCTCTAAGATTGATTGCAACTAACTCCCTCCTTTTTAGAGCCTCCTGAATGTTGGTAGTAGAGGTCCACTTCAGGATTGCATTCTCTTGAAATATCAACCCTTCAATCTTCTTGTTAAGATAGTTATCACTTGTTAGAAAATCAGAGAACCTCCCGTGAAGCCTCATGTTGCTCCTTTTGTTGAAGAGTTTCAGCCTTTCCTTCGCTTTCTCCTCGATCTCCTCCATTATCAGATTTATGCTGAGTTGTACTGGGGAGGGAGTCTTGGGTTCAAATACCACAACTTCTTTTACTTTACCTACAACTTTGACATGTCATGCAGTAGTTGTGACTGGTTCTCTTATTTCCAAACCTTTAGCAATAGGAGCTGCTTCATTGGTAGTTTCTGGTGAGACAGTTCTTAGTAAAACGACTGCTGGTGGAGTTGCTTTTATTGGTTATGTTGTAGAAGGGCCTTCAGTAGACATGGCAGATGGTACTACATCAAGACGTACAGTTGACACTTTAGTTGTAACCACTACCACAAAGGTTACCTCCGAAGTTGTAGTAGAGACTGTAGTGACATTTACTTCAATTACTACATCAGAGTCTGTTGCTGTCTTTGTTGTGGTTTCCTCTAGTTGTTCCTTCTTGGCCTCAGAAGTAGTCTCGACTGACTCTCATGTTAAGTCAAGGGCTCGGTTGCTTGAGCTCTTAATAGATTCATTAAGAATCAGCCTCCTTCTCTTTTCTGGTGTTGGTTGCTTGGAGAGGGTTGTTGACTGTCCACTCGAAGGTTGTACGGATATTTCGAGGATGGAGTCCTGCACCCCTCTTATCTTGAAAATATATTTAATGATCGTCCTGGTGGTCAGAATCCTAGATGGGTTTCACTCCCTCGGCCTACATTTACCTTGAGGTTCTCGAGCATCTTGCTGATTTGCACAGTAAATCCAGTGTGCTGCTTCTTCGGGAGCATCACCATGGTCACTAGGGTTGTGAAAAGGACTGATGACCAATTGATGGTCATTTATTTTGTGATACCCACCATGATTTTGAAGCGGTACTAAGTGTAAGCGTCGAAGGACCTATCTATGCCCGAAGCGATTTGGCTACAATATTGTTCCTGATAAGTAAAAATAGTTTAATAAGTAATAGTATTAATTAACTATTTAAATAAGAAATGAGAAAGCCTAGCTTATTAGGACTCTTGATGATGACGAAATGGAGACAATAGTAACTTTGGAGATAAGGTGAGGTTGAGCAGACAATATGTGCGACATAGCGACAGAGGGGCAAAATGTGGGTCCTTGATTTAAGCATAATGTCTCATCCTCATGCACACAGTTCAATAACGGTGCACTATTCTTTGCACATCCAATAAATTTTTTTTTACATCTGACATGAAGCGTGTTTGACAGATTAAGACTTTTCTATTGATAAACCAACTTTAGAGATGAACACTTGTTAGATAAAATTAGATCGGTTGTTAGATAAAATTAGATCGGTTAAATAGAACTTAACAAAAACAAACTTCTTCTGCAGGAACCGGTCAAGTTACTCAACCGGTCAAGCAACCCAACCGACCAAAAACCTGACCGAACAAGAAGAAAAGATCGGTAAAATCAGAAGGCCAAAATCATTGAACATTCGGTCAATCTAAAGTTATGGAAAAACCGGAAGCCATCCGGTTAACATAAACAACCGACTAATATAAATAGACACTTCGAGTATCTGTTGAGGATGATACCAAAGGAACAGACTTTAGTATTGCCACTTTCATACAAGTCTGAGGACAGTCTGCCGGCTGCAGAAGATCGTCCGGCAGGATCTTTCTACTTCAGGATAAATCAGAAACGCAATCTTCCAGGTACAGGAAACTGTCCAACCGACAGTTGCCATATTGAGTAAAAGAGAAACCTAGCCGATTTGACCTACACACTGGAAGACTAGACCGCCAGGTCTGAAGACTAGACCGCTAGGTCTGAATCACTTAACCTCTGCTCAACTAATCAGATTCAAGGAAATGAAATGTGACCGTTGGCACATTTCACCTATAAAAGAAGGAGCTGAAGAGGAATAAATGCGGTTACAAGTTCTGAGAGTTTTCTACAACCTAAGTCAAAAATCGTGTTCTATCTCTCTAAAGAGCTTAAGCATTTATTTGAAGAGTAATTACAATTTCGGTTAAAATTGTACGGGTGTTATCGAGCAGAAAATAAGTCTCGATCGGATTGTGTTTGTGTATTTCTTGGTGAATATCCTTCTCGTGGTTTCGAGAGGAAGGGGTAACGTAGGAGTTTCATCTCCGAACATCCATAAAAACCTGTCTTGTTAATTACTTTCCGACGACTTTACATTCTAACCGATCTGCACTAACCTACTAATACCGCTCCAACCGACTCAACATCACCTAAACCGAATTACTAAGCTGCAAAACCGACCCAGCAATCTCCAAACATATCTTATTCAAATCCGGTTCTGCCTATCTCGTGTGTGTGCTGCTTCAACCTGAAACAAACCACTTCCACACTTGAACTCGGTTCAAGGGTTTGTGACAGTTTGTGTAGTATTGAAACCCCGGTGTTAATCTCTAACCGGATTAACCACCAACCTTTGAGTGAGACGCGTTACCGGCTAGACCCCTGTTCCCCAGTCGCGACCTAGATCCTAATAATTGGTATCAGAGCAGTTAGTTTCAATACTCAAACAAGCATGTCTTTCGATAGGCCCCCAATGCTAAAAGGTGACGACTTTGCCAACTGGAAGGCACACATGCACCTCCATTTAATTACCATGGATGACGAGATGCAGTTCATTCTGTCTGAAGGACCGATAAAGATTGACAAAGATAGAAAGGAATGGACAACTGAAGACAGGAGAAGAAACAACCTGGACAACCATGTCAGAAACCGTATCTCCAACGGTTTGGACAGAAATACGTTTTGTAAGGTCCGAGACTACAAAACCGCAAAGGAAATATGGGAAACGGTGATTCAGATTCATGAAGGAAATGAAAGAACTAAGGAAAACAAGATAATGGTGGCTACCTAGAAGTTTGAGAACATCAAGATGAAACCAGGAGAAACAATGAGAGAATACAGTGACCGGTTCACAAGTGTGATAGACGAGCTAGCAACTCTTGGAAAGAAGTATGACAACAAGGAGGTCATCATGAAAGAGCTAAGATCTCTTCCAAGTGCATGGGATATAAAGACAATGGTGATGAGGGAATCAAACTGCCTAAGCAAGATGAAGCTACACGATGTATTCGAAGATCTTAAGGCATATGAGTTTGAAATGAGATCTAGGACTGAAGATGAAGTCTCAGCCTCAACCTTAACCAGAGCATTGGTCACATCCACAAAACCAGTTGCTCCTGCACCGATCAGAATCGCTGAACAGTTCACCGAGGATGCCATGGCAATGCTTCCACAGAAATTTGGTCGATTCATGAAGAGAAGCCAACCGACAAACAACAACTATAACTACGGTGATAAATCTAATGTTAGATGTTATAACTGCAATTGTTTGGGACATTTCAGGTGGGAATGCAAAAAACCGAAGCGAGATGACCGGAAACCGGACGATCAGAATCACCGAAATAACTATCAACAAACCGGTGAAGGAAGTGAAGTTCAGAAAGCACTGATAGCTGATGATGGAGGAATCTTATGGGCTCACAGTGACAGTGATGATGAACTCACATGCCTCATGGAAAATGAGGAACAAGTATTTGACTCCCCCTGCGATGAATTTACTAAAGATGAGCTATTTAATGCACTGAATGACATGGTAGCAGAGTATAAGAACCTATTAACATTAATACCTAACCAACTCAACTTTAGAACCGACCCCATAGTACCTACCTTGACCGAACCAAAGATCACTCAACCTAATAGAATCCTGGAAACCGAGGTAGCACCGGAACCACTTACTGAGACCAAACAGGTCGAGGAATCAGTCCAAAAGCTGACCGAGGAGGAAGATGCCCGAATCCAGTATTGAATGGCCGCATGGAAAAGATCCAGTGAAATGGTGAATAGAATGTGTAACTATAATAGACACCCCAAGTGCATGTTCGGTCTTGGATACAAGAACAATAGATCCAGCAACCGGAACCATTCCGACAAAATAAGGCTCATAAAGGATAACCTTCCCTTTGTAAGCTTTGTCAAGAGCTCATTAACCGAAGAACTAAGTGCCTCATATCTGTAAGACAAACTAATCTATGTAAGTCCAACCAACCGGCCCAAAGGTAAGAAAACCGAACCACATAGGTTAAATCAAAGACAATCTCCGAATAAGGCCTTTTTAGGAAAGCAGAAAGACTCCAAACCAAGTGCAAGACAACTAGTTAGAACCATATCCGGGAAAATTGTCCGACTTATCAAAGTCTGGATACCTAAGGGATTAATCGCCTGTGGACCAAAGTAAATGTGGGTACCAAATAGTTGTAAATATACATTTTGCAGGATATGAAGAAACGGCTAGGAAACTCCGAGTGGTACCTGGATAGCGGTTGCTCCAGACACATGACTGGGAACAACAATCTTCTAACCGACATCAGAATAGAAACCGGTGCAATGATCACTTTCGGTGACAACTCAAAAGGTCTTCAGGTTAAGCAACTCGATGGAGGAACCTTTATCAGTCAACCCAAATATACAAAGGAACTTCTAAAGAAATTTGGGATGGATAAATGCTCGTCAGCCGCTACCCCAATGAGCTCATCGGTCAAATTGGACAAGGATGACGACGGTTAGGCAGTAGACCTGACAGCTTACCGAGGAATCATCGGCTCTCTCTTATACCTGAAAGCAAGTAGACTGGATATACTATTTAGGTCAGTGTGTGTGGAAGATTCCAGGCTAATCCAAAACAGTCTCACTACACAGCCGCAAAGCGAATCTTGAAATACCTAAAGGGAACCCCTGAAGTCGGTTTGTGGTATCCAAAAGACTCATCTTTTAATCTCACAAGTTATTCAGATGCAGATTATGCAGGCTGTAAGATTGACAGAAAAAGCACCAGCGGAACATGTCAATTCCTAGGTGATCGCCTTGTTTCATGGCACAACAAGAAACAGACATCGGTTGCCACGTCAACCGCAGAAGTTGAATACCTGGCAGCCGGAAGTTGTTGTTCACAACTTCTTTGGATCCAACAACAACTGAAGGATTTCGGTATCACAACCGAAGAGTCTCCGATATTCTTTGACAACACAAGTGTCATAGCAATCACTTACAATCCGGTTCTACACTTTAGAACAAAGCACATCGACATAAGGCATCACTTCATCCGTGAACATGTCATGTTGAAGCACATCCGGCTGGAATACGTATCAATAGAACAACAAGTAGCCTATATTACAAAGCCTCTGCAGGAAGCTAATTTTTCTCACTTCAGACTCATACTTGGCTTAACCGATATCAATCAGCTTATTTCCAAAAATGTTTAAAAGGAAAATGGGTTCGGACACACAAAACTGGTAGCTCCTCCTAAATTGTCGGATTCCAAATTCACCAAGGTACCTATTGAAGAACCGCTTTGTCTATCAGTTGGAGTAAACCGACCGGTTACTTAGTGCATGCACCAAATAACCGCATCGGAACGAATAACTGAAACCAACCGGTTTGGAAGTAGTTTACTTCAGATTATTTGGCCTCCGAACAAAAGTGGAATAATTATCTGTGTTTAAATTTATCTGTTCTGAAAAACCACCTTTCAAAGAAAAATGGTCATACCTCAAAAGACGTGAAGATGTGATATCTTTCACCGTCCAGTCCTATGACCCACATCCTAGGTTGTAGGCATGCTTATTTCATCCAATTTGTCTTATCCTATGGTCAATAGAATACATCAACTGTCACCCACAGGATAATATTATCATCCCTCCACTAATATATAACTTAGGCAAAGATCAGACAAAATATTCACAAGTATCAGCTCATCCTCTCACTAAGACAAAATGTCTCAGTTTACAAACATCCTTCAAGTGGATTTCGATTCAGCTCAAAGTACAGAGCACTATGAAGTTTTCAAGATGATTATGTCACTTGAAGACACCGGTCTCAAACATTTTCTAGATGACAAACATGTCATCTTTCCCGAAACCGTCCTGGAATTTTTCTACAATTCCAGGGTTTTCCGAGGTACCCCTCACTTCGACACTCACATTCAGTCCAAAGTGGGAGGAATCGTGTTTGATTTCACAGAAAGTGACTTCGCCAGATGCTTCAATCTTCTGAAGCAAGGGCTCACCGACCTAAATGTTCCGGCTGAACTAAAGGCCGAAATCTCCTTAAGCTTTGCTCGGTCAAACCGCCCGGTCGATGACCACGGTGCCAGGTCATCGCTGAGAGCTGAGTACCAGCTTCTCAATGACATCATCGGTTGAAGCATCCTAGTTAGGTATGTGACAAACACCTACTGTGCTGCAGTTTTTAACATGATGTCGGCTATCATAACAGACACGTCAGTCAACTAGTCAAGGGTGTTGTTCGATGTCCTGATCTGGATGATCGGCATTCGCCAAACCGGCCTCATCTCCAGATCAGCTGCCTACTTTTAGAACTTGGGATTCCACTCTGTCCGGGTGAAAGGTTGAACTAGGCTCAGGTTATAACCAAGGAGGTTGCCAACTCATTTTATGAGCGGTTCGAGAAGGCGTGGAAGAGGAGGAACCGCCACCTGAACTCCTCCGGGAATTAAGTCACTCCTTCCTACAACCGGTCTTTTTGCTGTACGAACCGGTTGTATCATTATCTCACTCTATTATTATCATTTCGGCTTAGATTACGTCTCTAGTCGGTTTTCACTATGTCTACTTCGGTTTCATGTATCTCTCTCTCATTTAATGAAAAGTAACTTTCAACTTCCAATTACATGGGAAATTACATAACTTAGTTACTTTCTAACTAGATTCTCTACCTCGAGCTCCGCAACCGGTCAAAAGTAACTCCTTCCCAAGGAGTTTTGGAAACATAAATATTCCCTTCATAAAAGAGACAAAACTAAATTTCAGCATTAAATGTTCCTATTTTCCCTCCAATTTAGGATCTATATAAGGAACCCCACCTTATCAACTCACCACATCCTAAAATCAAAATTTCTCGAACTCTCTCTATGTTGGCAATGTTTGAAAACATGTCGAGCCGAACACTAAGGAACTATTTGAGCATTGATTTCGACTCATGCATGGAATATGATGATCTGGAAACAAAGGAACTCATGTTTGAATCACTAATCGACACCGGTCTTCGTGATTTTCTCGAAGAATCCGGACCCATACTCATTCCGGAAGTAACCGAGTTCTTCAACAATGCATCTATGAGAGGAGATTTCATTGTTTCCACGGTGAGAAGCCGCTTCATTTCTCTGGACGAGAGCGCATTCGCTCAAATGTTCAATTTACACACTGAAGGGTTTTCCGATTTCCCATCCCGGGTGGGCAGTGCCGCGAACGACTATTCGGAACTGTTCTCCGGAACCGAGGTGCCGGTGGAGAACCACGGGCTGAAAACCCGCCTTGCCCACCACATCCAACTCCTTTACAAGATTGTCAATCGATCTATCATTTGCCAATCTCCGAACCAACACTACTCCAAGAGGGTTTTTGACATGATGACCTACATTGTCAACAATACACCCATAAATTGGTCATCGGTCATCTTCAATAACCTGAGGACTATGGTGGAGACAAAAAGAGGTCTCGCTTACGCTCCTCACTTAAGCCGGCTCTTTCTTAAGTATCGTCCAGAATTTGGACCAGGTACACCGGCATCCCCATCAAATGTTCTCGATAAGGATGGGGTGGAGGACAAACTCTTTAGAATAGTTATTACATAAGTTGTATTTCTATTTCTTATGTATTCTAAACCGATCAATGTATCGGTTTCTATCATGTAACTTTTCTTTCAATGATTATCTGATTTCTAAGCTTGATAACCGGGTCAAAAATTCGCAATATTAGAATATCTATCTATCTAACTAACTTGTTAATATCGCTAATTTACTTCATTGAAAAATCTGGTCAAACTCGAAAACCGCATCATCACGGTTAAATAACCGCATCACTTAACAAACGGTTACAAGAAGAACCGTCTCATCGCCGGTTAAATAACCGCAATTAAAAGACCGCTCAAAGCCTTTGGAGGGAAAATTCCCGCACATCTCTTCCCGCTCATAAGTTCCCGCTCATCAATTGTCACCCATGGTTTCCCGGTCATGGTCTTTGGAGGAAAAATTCCCGCTCAAACATGATGTGACGGTTCGCGGCGGTTGGAATTCCAAACCGCGACTATAGAAAGGGTCCTTAGCCATTTTCTTTAACTCTCACGCGAATCAACTTTCTCTCTCTAGCTCTCAAACCTCTCAATACTTTCAATCCTTCGATCCTTCAATCTCTTCAAACTACAATGGGTTGCGATTCAGTGTTGTACAAACACATCTTCCAAGTCGATTTCGAGGAAGTTCGGACAAACGGTTCGGCGGAGGCAAAGCGGGTGTTAACCCAGATCTCCGAGTCCGGTCTCGAACACTTTTTGGGCGGTCCATTCGTCCTATATCAGGATGCGGTCAACGAATTCTTCCTAACCGCATTCTTAACCGAAGGAACAATCATCGCAACCGTATTCGGTCAACGACTCGAATTAACGAAGGAATCGGTCGCTAAGATACTGCATCTGCCATCCGAGGGGAGCGACTTCTCGGTGGCCTTGGACGAGTAATCCTTCCAGGCGGCTTGCCGGGATCTTTCGGATACAGCGGTCCCTATTGTGGTATCCGGTAAGAAATCATCTCTTAAACCGGAGTATAAACTGCTGTGTGATATCTTCACAAAATTGGTCCAAGCAAGAAGAGGGAACTTTGACAGTCTTACCCGGGCGAAAATTGAAATGATTGCCGGTTTAGTCAACGGCATCAAAATCAACTGGGCAAAGGTGGTTTTCACAAACCTATGTGAGATGGTGGATCCGACATCCACTCGGTCATGGGGATACGCCATCCCACTAGGTAAAATAATGCGTCATTTCAACATTAACACCGGTCCTGGTGTTCTCCTCGCCCCCAACAAGATTATAATGTCCCATCAATTCATCAAACCGGAGGACAGGAAAGGCAAAAGGAAGGCCTCCGGTTCTACAAGTGGCCAAAAGAAGAAAGCAGCTAGTAAGAAAGCGGTTCCGGTCAAAGAAAAATCCGGTACCAAGGGGGATGGGCAATCAACCGGATCGGCTAATCCGCGGTCAGACACCCCCAACAATGAGAACTCAGCTTCCAGCTCTGGCCAAACCATTTCACAACATACCGGAGGAGATCAGTCCGGTAAGGGGGAAAAACCAATAGTTAAGGAACAATCGGTCCAACATGTGAATGATGATACCGGTTCGGACAGACTTCGGGAGGAAGATGACTCTACGAATGAACACACCTGGCAAACGGCCGAGGATCTCGTCAACAGAATGATGGACGAGATACATCAGCAGGTTCGCGCGACATCCGACGTGTACTATCAATGGGTCCTGCACCGGCATCGAATACTCTACAAAAACATGCTACCGGATCTCACCGTTAGCAAGAAATTCGAGAAGTTGGTTGAGATGGAGGAGGAGGTCATCGACCTCACAAAGTCTCAAGACGTCACGACCGCCCTATGACGAAGCAAGATGGTCGAACCGCATGCTCGGTTACAAGGGCTCACCGAACACATTCAACGCCTCCAAGAAAGGCATATTCAAGGGACACCGGACTCCTCACTTGAGCTCTTGGTGTTGAACTTGCTAGCGGTCAAAGAAAAGGACCTGACAAAGGAGATGGCATGGCTTGAAGCGGAGACCGAGCACAGGGAAACATCGAACTTATGTAGATCTCCTCTTGAGGATGTTGACGGTCAGAATCTGACCGATAATGAGCACTCCTCTTCTCCACCGGAATAGGATATCAACATGACCGAACCCAGGATGGGCACACCGCTCACAGAACAGCGAGTCTCTATTCAAACCGGGGATTCAGTACCGGCCGTAACGGAAGAAAGGGTAAAGGCCCTCATCGAAGAATTTGTCAATGACGTCATTCGGCTGTGGCAAAAGAAAATCAAAGAAACCGCAGCCAAATCCGTTGAAATGATTGATTCAACAAACAAGGAGTTCAAATCAGCGGTCGACCGGATCACGTCCGTTGAAGGGAATTACGGCACCACAGATCAGTTGTACGGCGTTATCTTGACAGAACTAAGGCATTGGAGGATATAACTCTGAAGCTGGTGACCGACCTCGCTTCTGTCAGCCAAAAGGTTGCTATGCTGGAACAATCTCAAGAAACAACCGATCAAAGGTTGACAAAGGTTGATGAGGACTTGGCTCAATCCGGTGCCCAAGCCGGATCTGATCATCAGAGGGTGGTAACGCTTGAAGAAAGGCATGCCAAGCTCGAAGCTGATCTCAAAGCGGTCACCGAACAGGTGGCGGAGTTAATAGAGGCTAAGCTAGCTGCCGATAAGGCACTTGAAGAGGCAAATGCTCTCGCGGCCCAAAAGCTTCAAGATGCCCTGGACGAGCAGGTCCTGATTCAGAAGGAAATGGTTGTGGCAGATGCGAACCTGGCCGGACATATGCAAAATATAGAGAACAGTGCACCGGCCATAACAGCTCGACATGCCAAAGATGCTGCCCGGCTAATGGAACAACAGGAAACATATAATGAGTTCGCCGCAGCTCATAAGAAGTCCAAAGCGGTTGCTTCCCCTTCCGTTCCGGTTACACGAAAGAGGAAGGCTGCTTCGAAGAGGGCGGAAATCACGACATTATTGGACAGAGTCACTGATACGGTTGTTGAGCCTTCATTCAACCTGGTTCTGCAAGCCAATGATGATTTCGAGAAAGAGCTCGAGCCACAATTCAGAAGACAGCGAGGTCTCGATGCGGTTCCAATTAGATCGATCGCTCAACCGATCTCTCCCTTAACCGGCAATTCTGGCGGTCAAGGATCCTCTTCCAGGCCGGTTCCGGCGGTCAAGGGAAAAACAACCGATGAACTGCTGGAAAAATTCATGCTGCCCAGATCGAAGAAATAGGGGCCTTCTTTACTTTATTTACTCTTTTACTTTATCTCCTTGTGGTTAATCGGATTTTATATATAAAGTATTTTTACCTTAGTATATTTCATATATATATCAAGTATTTTTGGAAACCGGCCTACTTTTGCATTCTTACAAAGTTTTGAATATTTTAAATAAAATAATCAAAAAGGGAGAAATTGTTAAATAAAATATATAAATTCTTCAAAAATTTTCAAAAAATTTTGGAAAATTTTTCGAAAAATTCTCCCAAGTCAACCGGCCCACTTTTGCATTCTTACAAAGTTTTGAATACTTTAAATAAAATAATCAAAAAGGGAGAAATTGTTAGATAAAATTAGATCGGTTAAATAGAACTTAAAAAAAACATTGTTCTTGTGCAGGAACCGGTCAAGCAACCCAACCGACCAAAAACCTGACCGAACAAGAAGAAACGATCGGTAAAATCAGAAGGCCAAAATCATTGAACATTCGGTCAATCTGAAATTATGGAAAAACCGGAAGCCATCCGGTTAACATAAACAACCGACCAGTATAAATAGACACTTCGAATATCTGTTGAGGATGATACCAAAGGGACAGACTTTAGTATTGCCACTTTCATTCAAGTCTGAGGACAGTCTACCGGCTGCAGAAGATCGTCCTGCAGGATCTTTCTACTTCAGGATAAATTAGAAACGCAATCTTCCAGGTATAGGCAACTGTCCAACCGACAGTTGCCATATTGAGTAAAAGACAAACCTAGCCGGTTTGACCTACACACTGGAAGACTAGACCGCCAGGTCTGAAGACTAGACCGCCAGGTCTGAATCACTGAACCTCTGCTCAACCAATTATCAGATTCAAGGAAATGAAATGTGACCATTGGCACATTTCACCTATAAAAGAAGGAGCTGAAGCGGAATAAATGCGGTTACAAGTTCTGAGAGTTTTCTACAACCTAAGTCAAAAATCGTGTTCTATCTCTCTAAATAGCTTAAGAATTTATTTGAAGAGTAATTACAATTTCGGTTAAAATTGTACGGGTGTCATCGAGCAGAAAATAAGTCTCGATCGGATTGTGTTTGTGTATTCCTTAGTGAATATCCTTCTTGTGATTTCGAGAGGAAGGGTGACGTAGGAGTTTCATCTCCGAACATCCATAAAACCTATCTTGTTAATTACTTTCCGTCGGCTTTACATTCTAACCGATCTGCACTAACCTACTAATACCGCTCCAACCGACTCAACATCACCTAAACCGAATTACTAAGCTGCAAAACCGACCCAGCAATCTCCAAACCTATCTTATTCAAATTTGGTTCTGCCTATCTCGTGTGTGTGCTGCTTCAACCTAAAATAAACCACTTCCGCACTTGAACTCGGTTCAAGGTTTTGTGACAGTTTGTGTAGTATTGAAACCCCGGTGTTAATCTTTAACCGGATTAACCACCAACCTTTGAGTGAGACGCGTTCACCGGCCAGACATCGGTTCCCCAGCCGCGACCTAGATCCTAACAACACTCAACCTCGTGCAAACATCTATCAATCTCGATAGACTAACTGTGTCAAAATAATCTTGAGAAACTAACTGTGTCAAAATAATCATGTGCAGATTAAACCAGATCAGTATTCAAATTAAATTCGGTCTTGTCAAAAATCGGCTTTTGGAACATAACGGTATTTGGAATATATTGGCATTTGAAATATATCAGCATTTGGATCAAATCGCCTTTTGGTGCATATTGGATTTTGGTACATATCAATATTTGGTACAAATTGGATTTCTGGAACATATCGACTTTTGGTGCATATTGACTTTTGTTGCATATAAATATTTGGTACAAATTGGCTTTCTAGAAATATTGACTTTATGTGCATATCGGAATTTGAACCAAATCGACATTTGGAATAAATCAGATTTTGGGACAAATTGACATTTGGTACAAATCGGCTTTTTAGAAATATCGTCTTTTGGTGCATATCGGTATTTGGACCAAATCGGCTTTGGGAAAAAATCGGAAATTTAGATATAAAAGTATTTTGCAGATTGTCTATCTGCAAAAACGCTTCCGGTATTTTGTATATCGGCTTTCTGCAAGCACATCCGGCATTTTATATTTCGGCATTCTATGAAGCGCATCCGACATTTCAGAACTCCCATGCTTTACTAACCTGGGGAACATATATATGGATTCTTTTGGCAATTTCACACATCATCTTTAAACTTCCCAGATGAATGTTTCCATGTAAGTGCAAAGACTGATGAAGATCTCTCTATAGTAGTAGAACCAGAATCAAACACATGTCAAACAATCCGAATCATACATCCCTTGGAGATTGAAATCACATTAATGTAACTTTGTCTTACTATCATCCAAGTACATATAGGATCAAAGAATATCTCATCTATGGTACTATTCTGGATCTCAACCAATCTATGAAGCAGATATGGCCGTTCAGCTGCAAATATGTCCGTTGACATATGCCTATTTAAGAAGACTAAGCTCAACCTGCTTCAACACCTTTTTCCTGAACATTTTACCCATTGTTCACCTTTTACTAACCTTCAAGTAACTGATCCTTTTCAACAATCTTGAGGTACGCCGTAGGGAAGAGTTGGCGTACCTCTTCTTCGTGTACGCAGTTAGTCCCCCTACGAACTTCTTCAGACCAGTTTCCTCGAGGGTTTAAAACATCTCCACCATCTTAGGTAATGCTAGAATGTAGACAGATTCGAAGTGTACTGGCATAATGTTTTGAGAGAAAGATGCCATTTCAGATGCTTAAGGTTTCAGGGAGGAAATTAAGAAAGTTAGGGTTTAGGGCTGAAATCGCAAGAGAGAGAATATGAATTGCCTTTTGAGAATGTGAGTCGTTTAGAAATATTGTTCACATATTTAAATGAGTTCCAGAGCTTGATTAATCAATTGTCAGTGATGGAGATGACCTTAGAAGATTAGCTACAAGCCTTATTGCTTTTGGGATTATTGTCCGACAGTTGAGAGACATTGGTTATGACAGTCAATAATGCAGCTTCGAATGGTGTTCTTACTATGAGTATAGTTACTAGCAGCTTGTTCAATGAGGAGACAAGAAGGAAGTCAACTAATACAAATAGTGCATAGAACCTTGTCACAGAGAATAGGGGAAGAGCTGAATACCAACAACAATAAGGAGGCCATAGCAAGTCTAGAGGAATACAGTGTTATCACTGTGGTAAAGAAGGTCACATGAAGAAAAATTGTAGAATATAGAAAAGACTTCAGAATGAAGACAAAAATCAGAAGAAATATGATGAAAACAGAAATACCACAGCCACATTAATTGTAGATGATGTAGTGATTCTTTCTTATGAAAAAGAACAATATCTACATGTAGAAGGTCAGCAAGGAGTTGAGTGGATAGTTGATACAGGTTCTTGCTATCATGCTACACCAAATAGAGAGTTTTTCACGAGTTACAAGGCTAGAGATTTTGGTACAGTGAAGATGGGTAATACTAGTCACTCGAGTATTATGGGTATTGGTGATATTTGTTTGTAGTCAGAGCTGGGACATCAGTTAACACTGAAAGATCTGCGACATATTCCTGATTTGCGTCTAAACTTGATATCAGGTGATGCATTGGACAAACATGGATTCAAGCATTACCTTGGTAGTGGAGAATGGAAGCTCAGCAAAGGATTAATGAATGTAGCAAAAGGGAAGTCGTGGAACTCCTAATACAGAACCCATGCGAACATACTCAAGAATGGGTTGAATGTAGTACAATCTAAAAGATCTTTAAATCTGTGGCATCAACGTCTCGGCCACATGAGTGAGAAAGGTTTACGAATTCTGGTGAGGAAACTTCACATCCCCTCAACCAAAGATGAGGTTTTGAATCTATGCGACTAATGTCCTTTGGTAATCAACACAGCGTCTCTTTTAGTCAAACATCAGAAAGGAAACATAAGGTGTTGGACTTGGTTTATTCAGATGTGTGTGGTCTTTTTGAGGAGGACTCATTCGGTGGCAATCGATACTTTCTAACATTTATTGATGATGCATCTAGAAAGATGTGAGTTTATTTCATGAGAACGAAAGATTAGGTATTTAATTACTTTCAATAGTTCTGTGTCATGGTAGAAAGAGAGACAGACAATAAGATAAAATGTCTTCGCTCTGATAACGGTGGAGAGTATACCTCCAAGGAGTTTAAAGCATATTGTGTAAAATATGGAATTCGACATGAGAAAACAGTGCCTGGAACTCCACAACACAATGGTGTGTCTGAGAGAATAAATCGCACCATTGTAGGAAAGGTGAGATACATGCTGAAGATGATAAAGTTGCCAAAACAGTTTTGGGCAGAAGTAGTTCGCACAACTTGTTATCTCATAAACATGTCACCCTTTGTTTCTTTGAAGTTTGAAATACCAGAAAGAGTATGGTCTAAGAAGAATATTTTATACTCGCATCTAAGGGTGATTGGATGCAGAGTATATGTTCATATTTCAAAGGAACAAAGATCCAAGTTGGATGATAAAGCAATTTCATGTATTTTCCTTGGATATGGAAATGAGGAATTTGGGTACAGATTATGCGACCCTGAAAAGAAAATAATTGTTAGATGCAGAGATGTTGTGTTCTTCGAGGGACAGAATGGGATAAATCTAGAAATCAACGAAAAGTCAGAGAGAGTTTATGAGTCCATAGAACTCATACCAATTCCTTCACATGTAGTAACAGATGAATATGAACATAATGAAGAAGCCAATGAGGAAACCTCTAACATGAATGGTAGTAATGATGATGAGTTTGTTTATGATATTTCTAAGCAGTGGGAGCAACATCATCAAGAGGAGCCAGAAGAGCCACCATTAAGAAGGTCTAAAAGAGAGCACCAACCTTCTAAAAGGCACCCTTCTTCAGAGTATATACTATTGACAGAAGAAGGAGAGCCAAAATGTTTTCAGGAGACACAAGTTCATAAAGACAAAGCTAAGTGGAAGAATGCAATAAAAGATGAGATGAAGTCATTGCAAGAGATGAGCACATATGAGCTGGTGGAACTTCCTAAGGACCGAAAGGCATTGAGAAACAAATGGGTGTTCAAGCTAAAGAGAGATGAAAATGGAAAAATTATGAAGTACAAAGCTCGACTTGTTGTAAAGGGTTTTGGACAGAAACAGGGTATCGACTTTGAGGAGATTTTCACACCAGTGGTAAAGATGACTTTCATTCGTACAGTGTTAGGTCTAGTAGCTAACTTAGACCTTGAGCTTGAGCAACTTGATATAAAAACTGCATTTCTTCATGGTAACTTGGAAGAAGAGATCTACATGGTGCAACTAAAGGGATTGGAAGTGAGTAAAAAAGAGAACATGGTTTGCAAATTGAAGAAGAGTCTATATAGTTTGAAACAAGCTCCGAGACAGTGGTACAAGAAATTTGACTCTTTTATGATGAGTCATGGGTACCAGAGAACCAAGGAAGATCCGTGTGTTAACTTCAAAAGATTTTCTAATGGAAAGTTTCTAATCCTTTATTTTATGTTGATGATATGTTGATTGTAAGACATGATGCTCAGATAATAGTCATGTTGAAGAAGGAGATGTCCAAGACATTTAACATGAAAGACATGGGCCAAGAAAGTTAGATATTGGGAATGCAGATTACTCGTGATAGAAAGGCTAAGAGACTTTTGTTGTCACGAGAAGTACATTGAAAGGGTGCTTGAAAGAGTCAGCATGCAAGGAGCAAAGGAAGTAAGTTGTCCACTTCCTAGCCATTTTAAATTGAGCAAGAAGATGTGTCCATCAACAGAGAAAGAAAATGATCACGTGTCAAGTGTTCCATACTCCTCAGCTGTAGGGAGTTTGATGTATGCAATGGTTTGCACTAGGCCAGATATAGCGCATGCAGTCGGTGTGGTAAGTAGGTTTCTCTCTAATCCAGGAAAACAACATTGGGAAGTAGTGAAGTGGATTCTTAGATATCTAAGAGGCACTTTCAATTTGTGTTTGAGTTTTGAAAATGGTGAAACTGTGATAGAAGGTTACACAGATGTAGATATAGCTGGAGATATAGATCACAGAAAATCCACTTCGGGTTATGTGTTTATTTTTACAAGGGGAGTCGTGTCATGGCAATCTAAGTTGCAAAAATGTGTGGTTTTATCAACAACAGAAGCAGAATACATTGCATCAATTGAAGCTGGTAAGGAGTTATTGTGGATGATTATATTTCTCCTAGAGCTTGGTATGCAACAAGAAGATGCAATTGTTTTCTGTGATAGCTAGAGTGCCATAGATTTGAGAAAAAATGCTACATATCATTCCAAAACTAAGCATATTGATGCGAGGTTTCATTGGTTAAGAGATGTAATAGAAAACCAACAGATGAAGCTTAAGAAAATCCACACGGATAAGAACCCATCATTGTTCCAAAAGATAAGCTTGAGTTCTGTTGTCGGCTTGTCGGTATGAATACCAAGTGATGACTTGAAGATCGGTGTGCTTCTCTCCGTGGATTGGAGGAGGAGATTGTTGGGCCTTTGGGTACAACCCAATCAGACATTTAATTAAACAAGAAAACTCTAAGAATGCTGCTTATTCTATCACTTCTAGAGATAGAACATTCTACAAAGAAGAAGAAAAACATAGAAGAAGAAACAGAGGAAGAAGAAGAGAAGGAGGCAGTAGATCTCTTACATGTTCACCTTCATGTTCCAATTTCTTGTTGTCTTATATCTAGACTAGCTTGAGTCTGAATGAAATTGGTTTTCTCTGTTTGTATATCTCAACTTTGGGTTTAAAGTTGAGAAGAACATTTGTATCCGTTTCTTGTTTATAGTGAAATTTGTTGGTTGACCCCGTGGTTTTTTACCCGCCAGGTTGAGAGAGTTTTCCACGTAAATCTGGTTTTGTTTTTTTCTGTGCTTGATCTTCTGTTTTAGACTTGGATAACCTGTGCATTTACCCATCTCACATTGTTAGATTACAGTGTAAAAGTAATATTCGTTTCAAAATTCCTAACAATGCAGACACGGAAAGAAAAACGTTATATTGATGACTTGTTAATTAGTTCTTGGGGGTCTTGCTTCGTTGTTGGTTTTAGATAGTTCTTGGGGCAGTCCAGCTCTTTCTACTTATCGAAGAAAAAAAAGGTTTTTCATAGATATTCACTTTCTATTTGCTGAAGTAAAAAAAGGGTTTTCTTAGTTATTGAAATATGGATAAAAGAAAAACAACAATGCTACTGTAAAGAAGAAAATATGTCGGGTCGGGTCAACTATTTTAATGTGAGGTAAAGTTATTGTTTCTACAAAATAAAAAAATGTTTGATAAAATAAAATTTCAAAAATAAAATATATTTAAATTTCAAAGATAAAATACATTAAACTAAAATCTTAACTTTTAAAGTTATTGATAATTATTTTGATAAATAAAATGTAATCATTAAATTTTCTAAATAACCAAAATTTTGAAAAGTAAACCTTTATTAACTGACACGAAGGACATATCGCTTAAATCATTTTTGAGTGTCCCTGAATTATGTTTATACACATAAAATTATTTTCTTGATTTATTTTAAAATAAATTAACGGGTTAGCCATTTAAAATTAATTTTTTTTAAATTATTTTTAAATTAATTTATTCTGTTATAAAATTTTCGTCACTAGTTATTTTAAATATACAAACTTTATTGTAAAAAAATAGTAACTAAATATTCTAAATACACAAATATTATTTCTAAAAAATCAACTAGTTGTTCTAAATATATAAACTTTGTTTCCAAGTAATCATGACAAGATATTCTAAATATACAAACATTGTTTCCAAAAAATTGTGACAAGATATTCCTAAATATACAAACTTTGTTTCCAAAAATCCGTGACTAGTTAGTATAAATATACAAACTTAGTTTCTAAAGAAATCGTGACTACTACACTCTACACAGAAACAAAGAATGGCAATACCTGCAGTCAACCCTGATCGTGCTATGGCTGAGTTGAGAGAGAATATTTTGAGTATGAAAGGTGATGTCTTTGATACGATAATCGCTTCTATTTCATTGGCAGCGGAGATGCGACCACAATAATTCTCACTAAGAAGGGATCAGATAATGACGCATCTTTTATTCCCATCAAAACAGAACAAATATGTCGCCTTCTTTTCTTTTAGGACGGAGGAGATGAAAGATCTCGATCTCAAGGCGTCCATGCCTGAACCTGATGATCATGTTGCTGATGATTCACAGCAACACAAGTACGTGAAGCCACAAAATAAGAAGAAATTGGATCACCTCATTATCCGAATAAAGAAGAACAATCTCACGATCATCAATGGAAAATCAACTACCATTCATAGACATGATGAAAACAATGCAGCTCATGATAACAACGTCGGGATAATATTAGGCGCTCCTACAAATGATCGAAATCATACCCTGGGTTCTAAAGATGGTGAAAAATCATGTTCCAGTTTGAGTCAGAATTTAGACAAAACAAAGCCAAGAAAATTTATTTATGCAGAGAAGAAGATATTCGAGTGCTCAAAGAAAAGTACGGTTGAGTATATGAAGTTCGAGTCTAGCAAGAGGAAGATGGCAGAAGAATACAAAGGAATAAGAGATTCCAGAAAGAAAATAAAAATGATCGACATGAAGGATCTTCCCAAACTCATTCAACCGTACTCAAGTAAATGCAAGCAAGCCCATTTTAGAAAATTTGTGAAGTGATACCGATTATAAAAATGTAATTAATGCACATATTCTTATTAACTAATAATAATAGTAGTTCAATTTGTGTTATTGTTAATTTTAGAGCTTTCCCATTATTCACAAAAGAGTAGAGAGTGCGAAACGGGTAAACAATGTCTTTATATTTACTTATAACCTGCATTGAATTCTTTAAATAATCTAGAGAGACGTCTGAATGTTTCTCTCAAGCATCGATTGAATCACTAATATCTTTTCGTACTTAATAAGTAATTAAAAAAACTCCATTTAATAAATAAATACTAAATGTTCGGCACGATCAGTACGATCGGCATGTTCAACACATTCGTCATAGTTTGCACGGTCGAGCGATTCGGTTGATTTGGTGTTCATTCAAGGCTTCATTGTTAAGAACCGACTCAGATCCAGTGGTTGGACCTTCCACAACAACATCGTCTCCCTCCTTCACTTCATGACTGGCCTCCATCTTCTAAAAATATTTTTCTCTCGATGTTAGGAAGGAAGGAAGATGATACGTGTGAAGAGACTAAGTTGTTTTACAATATATATATACACTAATCTTGTAAATATGAAACCTAGCATGACTTCACAACCATATATATACACTTTAACTTAAATATGTTTTAGTAAGAATCAATCATGCATCACTAGTAGAAGTTTGTTGATAGGCGCCCTTTCCAATATTACTTTTGTAATTATTAATTTCAATGTAATAAAGTAATATAGGTTAATCAACATCAGTAAAAAAAATTAAAAAAATTAAAAAAGGTAAAATACAAATTTTAACTTCATATATTTACAAAATAAGAAAATCTTCACTTTTTTTTAAACTAATATTTTACTTGTGTACTTTTTATTTAACTAAGCATACAAGGAATTGAATTATAGTTTACCATAAATAAATCATTATTCATAGATACTTAAAAACCCTAAGTAATGCGACATCTTTTCCTCCCTACCTTTTCTCAGTCATAGTTTTTGTAATTTAAAATTTTGGTCTTCTCCTTCTTCGCGGTCTATCATCTAGTTCTACTTCTTTAAACGTTATGAAAGATTATATTCAAATTTGAATTTCTGGATTTTATTTATCGGTTAAAACTATGTTCTTTCAATGCAAGTTAGAATTCATTGAATGTATATTTTAGTCTGTTATTTTAAATTTGAAATTTTGGTGAAGAAAAAATTTAAACTAAGAAGTAATATATAAAAAATACTTCATTGACGCAAAATAACCTCTGAATTATATATAATAAATTACTTTGGAAATTTATATAAATTGTGAAACCAAATATAATTAATTACTTTAAAAAAAATTGACGATCTAAAAGAATATATTTAATTAGGAATCGGTTCAATTTTGAACCGATTTTGCCTATGTTGATCGGTCAAAGACTTCGCTATATTTTTTTATATAACTTCGGTTATTATGCAAATTAATATAGTATATATTAATTCATGTCCTTCTATTTCGGTAATGAACTACCTATTATTTCAGATAATATCCCTATTAAAAATCTGAAATTAACATCATGTGTAACCATTAATCTCTTAGGAACCTAGACACTTGAAGTAAACTGAGTGAGTTACATTTTATATATATATATATATATATATATATATATATATATATATATATATATATATATATATATATAGTTATAGTAAATTACCTAACCTGTATAACTCTGATAGATACTGAATGATAAGGTCAATACATTTTTTTTTGAGATTTGATTCAATATTAGTACTAATTGATATTTACCATTTACATTGGCTTGATTGTATTTTTGGTTTTCATGCATTAATGTTGACAAATATGCCTACTTAAATAACACCAACTTAACACATTACACATTTAATTTTTATATATGTACACCATTTGAACTATATATGTACACCATTTGAACTTCAAGAGTGTGTATTTAACTAGGATGGAGGTAAGTTTAATTATTTTCTTTACAAATTAAAGTCATATCTTCTCTATTTGTCTTATATAAATTACAAAACGTGTTATTATCTTTGATATCTAGTGTGACAATATTATGATATAGCATAATAAGCCGCACTTTTAAGGGTGCTTTAATATGTCATAGATCTTGATTGAACCATTTTGATTAATCTTGGCTTATTTCATTTTAAAATATGAATTATAGATTTAATTGATTATAAAATTGAGCAATAATTTAAGTGAAGGGAAATTAATTAATATTTCAAATGATGATTTGAATTCACGAGATTGTTTGAATTGGGAATTGAAATAGAAATGAGGTTTATGATTTGATAAAAACAAAATGCGTTTACGATGATGAATTGTGATTGGCAATTAACTATTTTATTTTAGTGAGATGCATGTATTTTGAAAGATCGAATTGAACACTTGATTGAGGATGAACGCACTTATTATATGCTTTGAGCTCTCAATTAATTGTCAATGTGTTAATAATTTTATTATAGATATATAGTTATCTCTTAGTGTCACGAATTTATGTGTCAATATATTAATAAAATATTTATTTATCGGCTGAAAAAAAAGGTTTTATGTAGATAAAAAACAATTTTAGTGCAGTGATTAAAGAATGAAAAAATAAATTTATTGTCAATCTTCATTTTGTAATAACTTATTTTAATGATTTGGGAGGATAGGAGAATTATAAAACAAATAAATATTTTTCTTATTTTTTTCTTCTTATTGTAGCTTTTTGCATTATTGTTATTATTTTATTTTATTGTGCATGTATGTTTGGTATTTGCAATAAAAATAATGAATACATTAAATTAAAAGAATAAATTATATTAAAATCCAAAAACATGTTACATACCATTTAATAAATCAAAAGTCCATAAAAGCTACAAATTAAGAAATGCAATCATAATTGTTCAACATCATTCTTCTTAAACAACAACAAAAACTACTAGAAAAAATGAAAGAGATGAAAAACTAAAAACAAAACTCACAAACAAACTGAAAATCATGACATCCTTCAAAGTTTCAGATCCAAATCAAGTTCACCTCCACCATCACCTTCCACAGGTCCATTACCAAGTTTCAGAAAACCTGCATCCATGTTGTGTATACTAAGGGGAGCCAGTGGTTTTGAAAGATACCTCGACACACCTCCTCCATGGTTACTACTACTTCCCGGGAACCTAAATGGTGGTGCAACATTGATGTTGTTGCCTCCACCACTACCACTACCACTACCAGTACCATCACTATTAATGTTTGCATGAAACTCTCCAAAACTCCTAAACCTACTTGAATAGAGTGGCTGTGGGAGCACATAGTTGTGAGGCATGATTGGGGATCCTGTGCTAGAAAAGGACCCAAAAGTGGATCCATAACGATTGTTTGACCCATTAAATGGAGGCCCATTTGTATAAGGGCCCATTTGTAACCCTGAAGAAGATCTGTTTGTTGGCCTATTAGTGTATCTTAACCTTAATGGAGAAGATCTGTTTGATGCGGAAGAAAACATAGGTGAATGGTGATGGGTGTAAGGGTAGTGAGGGTATGCCGGAGGAGGGGACCAATTATACCTGCCCATCTCAGATAACTTGCGTTTTTTTATGAGGTCACGCTCACGCCTATGGGCATTTTGGTGCCCTGCCATAGCATGGAAATTCGAGAAAGATAGATTACAGTAGTTGCAAGAGAAAGTCCTTTTTTGAGAAGGTAGCACTACCTGATTTTCCTCCAAGGTTGAAGAGGAATCCAACACACTAGAGCCAACACTTTGGCCACCCTCCGTGTTCAAAGACTGCTCTTGTCCGATAGTTGGATTCTCAGTTACATCATCATCTACTTCCGCCATTTCTTGTATGGCTTTTTTCTTCAATTCAACATCATGTGGCAATATTAGCACCACATTAGGGTCAACAACCGGGTTGTGTTCATTCAAGGGCTCCATGTTATGAATCGGTTCAGATCCAGTGGTTTGACCTTCCACACCAACATCGTCTCCCTCCATCACTTCATGACTGACCACCATCTTCTCATCATTGACATGGGGCTGCATTGTCACCACATCAATGTCAACAATCGGACTTCCCTCATTCAAGGGTTTCACGATCAAAACATCGCATAAGAATTTCCTTGTTTCTGGCTTGTAGGCCATCTTCTTGTTATCAACTAGGATGCTACAAATATTTTTCTCTCGATGTTAAGGAGGAAGATGATATGTGAGAAGAGACTAAGTTGTTTTACAATATATATACACTAAAGAGTTTAAGAGCATTAATGTAAGAGTTATCTAGATGAAATGATATTATACCATAAGTATATTTTTTATATAAATACTAAAGATTCCTAGTAGATAAATATTCAATTGATGATTCCCAATTAATATCATCCTACATCTACATGAGGGAAGTTTGAATTATTTTTTATTTAAATTTACAAATAAGATTTGTGTTAAAATTACACAAATCAAACTATATATGAAAATACTCAAAATGACTTTTACTTTTCAATCAAAGTACCTTAATATTTTTTTATATTAATGTTTATCTATACTAAGAAAAAAGGAAAAAGTGTAATGGTAATAAAGGAGGACAGAGTTTTAATCAAAATAGACTCTATGCCAATTAATATTATAATATCTTTTATTTTTGTAACAATATAATAAATTTATTTAAAAATCAAGAATCATAAAAAAAAGACTGCATAATGAATTTGCAAGTGTAATAACAAACAAAAATGAATGTTCAAAAAAATAATCATAGGAATACATAAAATACTTATGAATTAAATAATTTTAAACCTATTAGATTTAAAGAAACGACAACTAAAAATTGTCAAAATCTTAAATATTCATTCCAAAAACATCTTCAAACTAAATATAAGGTTCATTAAAGCGACATTTCAAAAACATTCTTTTATATGTAATACGACAAACAACACATTCAACCGAGCTACCTTACTTTATAAAAGTTAAAAATTACACAATATTATATGTTAAAAAAATACATTTTAGTTGCTAACAATTCAATATTTATTTTTGAATACTTTATTTCTAACATTTTATTTAGATTGGATAAAAACTCTAAAAGAGAGAAATGGAGATTGGATCTGGTTCTGGTCGAGGATGGATATTAGAGAGAAAGAGAGAAGAAAGAGATGTCAAGGGGGAGCGGATTTCGGAAAGCAAAAGAAGAAAGTAAAAGAAAAAGAGAGATGTGTTAATTAAACTTATATTGAATAGTGATTGGTTACTTATCCAATCTTTACTAACACTTCAAAAAGGCTGTAAAACATTGCGCCTCTTTTTCCGTAGTTTTTATTAGGTTTATAGAAATTGGTTTTCTAACCAATTGTCTTTATATCAAGGTAGTAGAGATTGGTCTAAAGGTCAATCGCTATTATCAATGAAATAACAATTGGATTTAAACCCAATCGTTACTACATTGATAATAGCGATTGTCATTTAGACCAATCGCTATGTTTACTCGCTTCATGGCCTTTTTTGTACTAGTGATTGTTTCCCCATATGAAGTTCCTCATCAGTGTATCTAATTCCTTCATTATTTTCATTAGGAGAATAATCTGTTGTGCCCAATATCCTATGATTCCCATAACCACACTCTTAACTAGTTCGATCCTTCCAACATGCGTGAGTTTCCTTTCTGCCCATCATGAAATTGTGTTCTTTGCCTTCTCGGTCAATGGTATGAAATGTGAAATTTGTATATGTTTTTGTGTAAGCGGGATCCTTAAGTATCTAACTGGAAAGCTTCTTTCTGCAATGCCCATGATACTAAAAATATTCGCCTTCATGTCCTCCTTCATGCCTCCATAGAATGCCAAGATTTTGTTTTTGTTAATTGTCAAACTTGTAACCTCAGAAAAAATGTTAGTGCATCCCTTTCAGTTTTGATGTAATCAACGTCCGCGTGTGTAAGGATGAAAAGATCATTAGCAAAGCATAAGTGGGTAATCTCTTTCTCCTCACAAAATGGGTGGAAGTGATATAGTCAATTCTTTTGGAGCATTGTAAAGATGTTCTCAAAGATCGCCATGTTGATGACAAAAAGATAAGAAGAGAGGGGATCTCCCTATCTCACTATATTTTTACCCTTGACATAGGCTTTGTAGATTCCATTGACGCTAACTACAAAATGAGAGGTAGAAAGACATTGCAAAATCCATTCTATAAAAATCATAATAAAACCAGATACAACCATGAAATCTTGAATGGCTTCCCATCTAACTGAATGAAAGGCCTTTTTTATATCAATTATGAAAGCAATTCTCGGAAATATTTTTCTTTTCCAATAAACTTTAAAAAGATTCTACATGAGCATAATATTATGAGAAATAATTTGACTAGGGATAAATGTATACTAATTTAGACTGACAATCATACCAATGACATTCTTAAAGCGTTTTGAATGAATTTTTTAAATAATTTTTGTAAATAAATTACAGTAAGAAATTGGTCTAAAATCTTGAAATCTTTTAGGAAACGCGGGTTTGGGAATTAGGGTCAAAACTTTAGTGTTCCATTGTTTAAGCATTTTTCTATTTATGAAGAATTCTAAGACCAATCAGTTTTCTGTAAAGAATTGAGCATTGAATCTGTTATGGCATGGGTTCTTGTTCACATTAATGTTGAACAAAAATTCCTTGAATTCTTCTCTTGTGACCACCTTGACTAACTCTTGACTATCATCAACAAAAGTCTTTTTGCCAATGATTTGGTACAAAGTGTTCAAATGGTTTGGCTGCTGTTTTTTTGTTCTCGTAAGCTGTTTGTAGAACTGGATAGCAAGTTCGTGAACGTCTTTTTACCCTTAATATATACTCATCGTCATCATTCTTGAACCTAAAAAAATTGTTTCTCAAAAGAAGTGTTTTTGTCACCGAGTGAAAGTCAATTAACCCTTGACGTCTGTCTCGCAAAACTCTCCTATAATAAACTCAACCTTATGAAATTTCCATGATCAACTTTTTCTTCATCATTAAGTTTTTCTTCACTCTCTCCCAATTAATCGACTTTGGACATCTACCAATTCAACTCTGGAAGCCTGAACTGTTGGGTCAAATTATTTTGACTAAGTGTTGAAACAATTTAACCACTGATATTTTGATGATGAAATAACTTATGAGTTTTGATACAGTTGTATTGAGACAATATGTTATAAGACTTGTATAGAATTAGACACACAGTCTAACTCATCGGAGTTAGACGTGTAGTCTAATAGACGTGTAATTAGATGGATGGTCTAATGAATACACGAAATTAGACGTAAGTCTAATAGAATTAGACGTACAGTCTAACTCATCGGAATTAGACGTGTAGTCTAATAGATGTAAAGAATTAGACGCAAGTCTAATGAATACACGAAATTAGACGTAAGTCTAATAGAATTAGACGTACAGTCAAACTCATCGGAGTTAGACGTGTAGTCTAATAGATGTAAAGAATTAGACGCAAGTCTAATGAATACACAGAATTAGACGTAAGTCTAATAGAATTAGACGTACAGTCTAACTCATCGGAGTTAGACGTGTAGTCTAATAGATGTAAAGAATTAGACGCAAGTCTAATGAATACACACAATTAAACGTAAGTCTAATATATTTGTAATTAGACGGGTAGTCTAATTGATATTCGGAATTAGACGTACAGTCTAACTCATCGGAATTAGACGTGTAGTCTAATATATTTGCAATTATACGAGTAGTCTAATTTATGCGGAATTAGACGTGAAGTCTAACTTAATAAATTTAGACATGCAGTCTAATAGAAAGTGAAAGTTAGACGTGCGTCTAACTCCTTCAGACAAGTCTGAGGTAGAACTGGAATTAGACGTGTAGTCTAACTTAGTGGAGTTAGACGTGCAGTCTAAATGGTTATTGAATAATTAGACGTGTGGTCTAATTAATGAAAGTTAGACGTGCGTCTAACTCCTTCAGACAAGTCTGAGGTAGAACTGGAATTAGACGTGCAGTCTAACTCAGTGGAGTTAGACGTGCAGTCTAATGGTTATTGTAATTAGACGCGGTCTAATTCTATTAGACCATGCGGTCTAATAGACGTTTTTCTATTAGAAGGAGATGACATATTTCATTAGACTGATTTTCACAATCCGTCTAACTGAAATACGTCTAATGCTCAATTTAAGCAGTACACTTGAATCTAGCATCTCACCTACCCACGTGCTATAGCTGTACCCTACTTCTGCTCCACTTTCTAGTGAAGATTAGTACAGCAGCTATACGCATCCAATCAAGAAATGCCACGTAAGAGAATTTTCCTCAAATTACTTGTTTTTCAAGTACATCCCTGATGGAATATTCGGCGCACTACTAGTTCTATACGGCCACGATCCTGGTGCTCAGACCCTGTTGTGTACAATGGAGGCTTTCCAATGGAAGAGTGGCACGTATCATTCTTGAAATTTCGACCGTTAGCTCCTGCTCAGTATTTAACCAATCCTAAGGACAACGGATGAAGCACCTGTTACTTGCCAATCTTGCTTACTGAAACTACAGAGAATTCAAGCCTTTGAATATTTTGAAGCTTCTTTCTGATTATACTGTGTGTGAATCGAGAGAGAGAGATAGAATCAAAACACCTTTATCTGAGTGATATTCTTCATCTTGTAATTGAACAAAAAGTGTTCTGTTCAATAGTGAGCTAAGTGTGTGAGTAAACTGTATTTGATTCTAATAATATTATAGTGAATCCTTCCGTTGGTTGGAATAAAGGGTGACGTAGGAGAGTTTCTCCGAACATCCATAAACAAATTGTTGTATTCTTCTTTTCTGTCATCTTTTCATATTTCATCTTGTGCTTCAAACCCAAGTAACAATTCCGCCTTGAATCCGTTTCAAGTGTTTACACAAGTTTGCGTAGAATAGAAAGCGAATTAAATCCCTAAAAGGATTTCTTTCAAACTATTTTTCATAAGCCTTCATCCTTAGCCAGACCCCCGTCTCTATCGATAAAGCTGATCCTATCAATTGGTATCAGAGCCCTATTTCTATTCTCAAGCCTTTCCTCAAATATGTCGAACATATCCATAGATGTCAGTGCTACAGCCATTCCAACCTTCTCTCGTGAAAACTACATTGTTTGGAAGAAAAGAGTTCGTGCTCATCTCTCTTCTCTTCATGATAACATGTGGAGCGTTGTCACAGAAGTTCCTATCAAGATTAATAAGGAGAAGGCCGACTAGATAACTGATGAAAAGAGGCAGAATAACCTCAACAACATGGCTCTTGATGTTCTGTACAGATCTCTCAATGACAGTATGTTCAACTACATCATCGAATGTGACATTGCCAAAGAGGTCTGGGACAGACTCACTCAACTTTGTGAGGGAAACGAGCAAACCAAAGAAAACAAGATCATGGTTTCTACTCAACAGTTCGACAACTTCAAAATGCGTCCTGGTGAAACAATGAACGATTTCGACACCAGATTTAGCAAGATCGTCTCCTCCCTATCCATTCTAGGCAAGACATATAGCAACTGGGAGCTTGCTATCAAGGTAATGCGTGCTCTTCCAAGAGAATGGGACATAAAGACTATGGCGATGAGAGAATCCAAAGATCTTAACAAGATCTCTTCGCTGACTTGAAGGCCTATGAGTTCGAGCTGAACTGTAGGATGGAAGAAGATCAACTCACGTCCGTTATCATTGCCAAGGCGCTGGTGACTGCTTAAGAGACACCAACCGCTCCAGACGTGAAGATGGCAGCTCAACAGCTAAGCAGCGATGCCATGTCTCTATTTGTGAAGAAGTTTGGCGACTTCATGAAGAAGAGCAACTCTAACTCAAACTATTCAAATTCTAATGATAATAGAAAATCTAAAGCTAAACTTACTTGTTTTAACTGTGGTATTAAAGGTCATTATGCATCGGAATGCCGAAAACCAAAGCGTGAAGATGCCAAGGAAGATGGAAAAGAGCTGAAGGCTCTTATGGCTGGTGACGGAAAGAATAGAGGAAGCAGCCGTGGTTCGTACTTCTCATCCATTGAAAGTGATGAAGAAGACGTGGCTTGCTTCATGGCCAAAAAAGATGAAGAAGGAACTCAGGAGACTGAGGTATTTGATTTTTCTTCCGAAAGATTTTCAAGAGAACAACTGGTAGCTGCACTAGATGACATGGTCATCGAGTACAGGAAGCTAGCAGAATCTCTAAATGAAACTAAATCTTCATCAGATTTAAATAAACCAAATCTGTCTAAAGAGGAAGAGTCAAATGATTTTGAAAAGAATATTGAAGAGATCTCATCTGAGAATGAGATACTCAAGGAACAGATTCAAACTCTTTCATATGAAAACAATAGGCTTAACTATGTTGTCAATGCATGGAAAGATCTGGTGATGCTGTCAAATATCAGATCAGCATGTTGAAACCTGCTAGATCTAGATCCGGATTGGGATTTGACAGTAATGATCTTAATCTGTCATGCAAAAAGTCAAAACCAAATGACCAACTTAAGCCAATAAGTTTTGTCAAAGGAAGTATGACTGACATTGAATCTGATCCTATTCATGAAGAAGTTGCATTAAAAAAAATAGTTTATGTTCCACCGACTGTTAGCTGGCTTAAGAATAAGCTAGAAAAAGTTAATAAGTCTGGTAATTTAAAACCTTACTTTAAGTCAAGGATTTTTAAAAGAAAATCTTCTTCAAAAGTCAAAGGATTATTGGCTAGCAGGAAGTCATCTGCTAAGTCAAAATCTTATGCATTAATCACAACAAAATGGGAAATCCATTAGAATAACTCAAATATGGATTCCTAAGGGACAAATTGATCGAGGACCCAATTAAGTATGGGTACCAATGTTTGTCAATAGTTTATTTTGTAGGTAATGCAGGAGGATAGCAGGAAGGAAGCTAGAAGAGTACTCCTCTGAGTACACAGCTTGGAAGATCAACAATGGCATTTGCCATTCTGGAAGAATAAATGTTTTTATTTGTTAAAAATGTTTTTGGTCTTTAGACCACAAAAATTGTTTATTAAACTCTAAATGTCCATATTCATAATGAGAGGGAAAAATCAATTTGGAAGTAAAGATACTCTCTAGACGAATATCCTTAATCGGTCTAATTGGACAAGGGTGTCTAAAAGAAACAGTATGTACTTAGACGTATTTTTGCGCATAATCCATACATCTAACTCTATATGTTGAGGTGTTATACCTACGTAATTAGACGGACACGTCTAATAGACGTTAGACGTTTTACGTCATGATCAAAAGGATGCTCACGTCTAATAAACACACGTCTAACACGTGGTGTTTATGCGGAATTAGACGTACACGTCTAATAAACATTAGACGAATATTTTTACAAACACGGAATTAGACGTATGCGTCTAATAGACGTGTGTAATATGGATTTGTGGAATAAGAAAAACGTCTAACTACGTGCCGATTAGACTGATCAAGGACAGCTGTCCCACGTTGAGAGCTATCTGATTTCCCGCTCAAAACATCAAACAGTCATCTCTTAATAACATGAAGACACGTGTCTATGAATTTAGAGAAAATAACTGATATACCCTCATTTTTAATGATGATGTCTTGAAAAAGGATGTCTAACATTTATTAATGGGCCATACCCCTAGAATAGACGGTTAATCTGTATATCCTTCTTTCATCTATATAAGGACATTTCTGCATGATTTTGAAAGCTTCCAATCTCTCGAAATCTTTAAGAACCCTAGCTTTATTTGCAGTTCTGTCACTAAATCTCTCTGAAATCCTGTGTCGATTCATATTCTCTCAAAAATGGTGAAGAAAATCACTCTCGGTCACTGTACTTTGCATGTGGACTTTCCATCGGTGTATATGTTTGATCAACCGGAGGTGGTGAAGATGTTCCAAACCCTACAATATTCTGGGTTAAGGAAGTATCTGGGCGGACCGTTCATCTTCTACGAAGACGAAGTTCGCGATTTCTTCAAAACGGCAACTATGGTGGATGATTCCATCGTAGCAACCGTCAACAGAATGAAGTTTTCTTTTGACAAAGCAGTTTATGAGGAGTTCTTTGAACATCCGATGGAGGGTCATCTTTTCGACTTGGATCTCTCTTCAGAAATCATGGAGGAGATGAAGACAACTTTCTCTGTAGACGGTTTAAAAATCCATGTGAATGGATCCAAAAAGGTATTCAAACTGCATTTCATTCTTTTGAACGACGTGGTGGCGAAGGCGCTGCAAGGGAAATCCGGTTCCTTCAATCTCTATAGTCAATACCGTTTTGACTATATGTGTGCTATCTCAAAAGGGATCCAGGTAAACTGGGCGCATACCTTTTTCAGAATTTGTGTTATTCTATCAGTCAGACGAACAAAGAAAGTATTACATATGCGGCTCAACTAAGTCACTTGTTGAAGTATTTGGGGGTTCCCGTTGGTGAATCGGTGCAGATCAATTCTCCACGATATTTACTGCTCTTACAGTGGCTAGTACACTTACGAGGTTGAAGAACAACCTTGAATCTACATCTGGTGCTTCCAGTTTCCAGACCGGTGGAAAAGCTTCCACCCGATCCAAGCCTTTTGCTTCTGTTATGTCAACAGGGGCAAAGAGAACCAAAACGGTGAACGAATCGGAGGAAAGTTCCTCCAGTCTAAAAAGTCCAAACTAGAAGGACTCTGAATCTGTTGAATCAAGGTTGAAGCCAGGTCCAGGCGTACTTGCTGCAACGCCAATGTCATCATTATCCACTCCCTCAACCTTTTTGAGGAAACCTTCGAGGTCTTGTGCCTCAAAGGAGAAGAAGACAAGGGCGCCACGAACATCTAAATCTGCAAAGGTGAAGTCCTCTAAATCTTTGGCTGATGTGCCTAAATTTGATGTTCCCGTAGTAGAACAAGCTGAATCTGTATTCTCTCCTTTGAGAGAATCTGCTAAAGGGCCTACTGTTAAGTCAGCCGGTCCAAATGATGAAATTGTTGACAGGGTTGAGTCTCTTGTTGTTCAAACAGATCTTGTAGCCGCATGTGCTACAGAGTCATCGTAACCAGAACAAGGTGCCGTTCTTACCCTTGTGGCTGGTGAACCCACTATTCCTGTTCTTAAAGATTCTTTGGTGGCCGGGAAAGTTGTTTGTATGGAGATTCCTGCTGAGCTCTGTAAGAAACCACAATCTGCTTTTGAACTGTTGCGCTCCAGAAAAGGGACAAGTGGAATTGTGATTGGTGAATCAAGACCCGCTCCAAAACCCATAGAGGTTGTTGGAAAAGGAAAATCCATTGCAATTCAAGTTCCTGAGAATGTATCTGAGGCAACAGGTATCGTTGACCTTATTTTGGATCAAGTTAAAGTTCTTACTGCTAAGAAATTGGAAATTTATGAGTCCTGGTCCATGTAGAGGCTGTCCTCCAAGTACAACGACTCTCTGTCAAACGCTGCCATAACAAAAGAATGGAAGAAGATGGTGGCAAACGAGAAGAAAGTCTTGAAATGGGCAAGAACTTCAGAAGTTGATGAGGCTCTGAAGAAAAGAGAACGGGTGGAAGCTTGCATTTTTGGAAAAACTCTTTTTCCAATTTTTGAAGCCAAGAAAGCTAACTTCTATCCTGATGTGAAAGGAGATGATGTTGAAGTAAAGGTATTGAAGAAGTTGAATGATATCCTGGACAGTTATATCTCTGTCGCTTCTAGACACATTCATGGCGCTGATTGCTCTGGCGCAGAACCTCTCAATGAAGAAGAAGCTATGGATATTCAAGATGCTGATGAGCTAGATGCTGCTCTCCTGATCGAATTCGGGAATCTTTCTGCCGAAGAGAGACGCATTCTAGATCAACCCTTCCAAGAACGTTCGAATGAAGAAGAAGAAAATGTGACTGTTCAAGAGCCTGAACAAGCTCTTGAGATAAATGAAGAAGATATTCTTGTGGAAGATGTGACTAAGGAGGCTTTTAAAGCTCCTATTGAAGAAAAGGTGATTTTAACCCTTGTTGCAAGAACAGATGGTGTTCAAGAGAAATTGACCGAGGATATTCAGCCAGAAACTTTCAGAACTAAGGGGGAACCCTCCAAAGAGAAAGACGATAAAGAAGAAAGATCCTCATCTGAGGAGGAACATGATCAGCAAGCAACGTTTGTGAAGCCCCATTTATTTCCCGATGCCGTTGTGGGAAGTGTTCACGAAAACATCAACATTCCTCGTCACTACTCTGGAAATATGCTTGAGAGATTTGAGAGGGCTGAAAAAGAAATTGAAGAAGAAGAACGAGACAAAGCTGCTAAGAATGCCGAAATGAATCATCCGGAGCAATCCTAGCAGGTTCATACAAACTTTGAGCCTATTCAAAGTATAGCAGCAGAATCTGAAGAAGTTTCGTCTTAAGAAGAGTCATCTGCCGGAGGAAACAAAGTGCTAAGATGTATGAGGTCTATGATTTCATCGATTCAGAAGACCATGTCTCAAACAATGAACTCAAGGGAAGAAGAAAGGGAGAACTTTCGCAATATTTTCAAGGTCCTCACTAAGCTAGATAACACTTTGAAGAAGAACACATATGAGACCCATATCGCAAATGTAAACTTTTCAAAGTTTCAAAAAGATCTCTTCAACCGTCAAAGTGAATTATTGCACATTGAAAGGCAATTCAATGATGAACGCCACAAGAAAACTATGGAAGAATTCAGTCTGGTGAAGAATCAGATGGTGGAAATCCAGGGTTGCATGAGTAGAAATGATAATGAACGCCAAGAATTTGTTGATTCCATTGCTATAAGGTTTCAAGCGAAGGAGGTTGCAAAGGTCAATGCTGAAGGTGTTCAACCTCGACTAGTTTAAGGAGAGTCAAGGAGAAGAAATGATGGTGTGTCAACTGGCACAAGATCCAGGCGAGCCCCAATCACTGATGACAATCCTAGGCCAACCAAGAGAGGTGGTGGTCGAAGTGGTGGTGAGCGTGGAGGTCGAAGTGGTGGTGGCCGGAGTAGGCTATCCAATGTCGATCAAGGTGGACGTGCCAGTGGTGGTGAACGCGGTGGAAGATCAAGTACAGGCGGTCGTGGTGGTCGCGGCTATCCTCCTTTCTTCAACATGCTTCCCGGGCAATAGATAAGTCCAACCGATCCTCGAGTTAAAAGGGAAGAACAATGATTTCTCTTCTTTTAACTTATTTAACTCTTATGAACAATTGACTTTGATAGTTTCTCGAATACTGGTTTTTAGATGAATGATGTAAGTGAACAAGGTTTTTGTTTGTTTATATGTTGAATGCAAGCTTTGAAATATATATGAAGGTTTGCAATTTCTTCATCAAAGAGGGGGAAATTGTTGGGTCAAATTATTTTGACTAAATGTTGAAATAATTTAACCACTGATATTTTGATGATGAAATAACTTATTAGTTTTGATACAGTTGTATTGAGACAATATGTTTTAAGACTTGGATCTAATGAGGGTCATTATATCGATTTTGGCTTTCATTGCATAGAATTAGACGTACAGTCTAACTCATCGGAGTTAGACGTGTAGTCTAATAGACGTGTAATTAGACGGATAGTCTAATGAATACACGGAATTAGACGTAAGTCTAATAGAATTAGACGTACAGTCTAACTCATCGGAGTTAGACGAGTAGTCTAATAAATGTAAAGAATTAGACGCAAGTCTAATGAATACACGAAATTAGATATAAGTCTAATAGAATTAGACGTACAGTCTAACTCATCGGAGTTAGACGTGTAGTCTAACAGATGTAAAGAATTAGACGCAAGTCCAATGAATACACGGAATTAGACGTAAGTCTAATAGAATTAGACGTACAGTCTAACTCATCGGAGTTAGACGTGTAGTCTAATAGATGTAAAGAATTAGACGCAAGTCTAATGAATACACGGAATTAGACGTAAGTCTAATATATTTGTAATTAGACGGGTAGTCTAATTGATATTCGGAATTAGACGTACAGTCTAACTCATCGGAGTTAGACGTGTAGTCTAATATATTTGCAATTAGACGAGTAGTCTAATTTATGTGGAATTAGACGTGCAATCTAACTTAATAAAGTTAGACGTGCAGTCTAATAGAAAGTGAAAGTTAGACGCTTGTCTAACTCCTTCAGACAAGTCTGAGGTAGAACCGGAATTAGAAGTGCATTCTAACTCAGTAGAGTTAGACGTGCAGTCTAAATGGTTATTGAATAATTAGACGTGTGGTCTAATTAATGAAAGTTAGATGTGCGTCTAACTCCTTTAGACAAGTCTGAGGTAGAACCAGAATTAGACGTGCATTCTAACTCAGTGGAGTTAGACGTGCAGTCTAATGGTTATTGTAATTAGACGCGAGTCTAATTCTATTAGACCAGGCGGTCTAATAGATGTTTTTATATTAGAAGGAGATGACTTATTTCATTAGACTGATTTTCACAATCCGTCTAACTGAAATACGTCTAATGCTCAGTTTAAGTAGTACGCTTGAATCTAGAATCTCACCTACCCACGTGCTATAGCTGTACTCTACTTCTGCTCCACTTTCTAGTGAAGCAGTTATACGCATCCAATCAAGAAATGCCACGTAAGAGAATTTTCCTCAAAATACTTGTTTTGCAGGTACATCCCTGATGGAATATTCGGCGCACTACCAGTTCTATACGGCCACGATCCTGGTGCTCAGAACCTGCTGTGTACAATGGAGGCTTTCCAATGGAAGAGTGCCACGTATCATTCTTGAAGTTTCGACCGTTAGCTCCTGCTCAGTATTTAACCAATCCTAAGGACAATGGACGAAGCACCTGTTACTTGCCAATCTTGCTTACTGAAACTACAGAGAATTCAAGCCTTTGAATATTGTGAAGCTTCTTTCTGATTGTACTGTGTGTGAATCGAGAGAGAGAGAGCTAGAATCAAAACACCTTTAGCTGAGTGATATTCTTCATCTTGTAATTGAATATAAAGTGTTCTGTTCAATAGTGAGCTAAGTGTGTGAGTAAACTGTATTTGATTCTAATCATATTATAGTGAATCCTTCCTGTGGTTGGAAGAAGGGGTGACGTAGGAGAGTTTCTCCGAACATCCATAAACAAACTGTTGTGTTCTTCTTTTCTGTCATCTTTTCATATTTCATCTTGTGCTTCAAACCCAAGTAAATTCCGCCTTGAATCTATTTCAAGTGTTTACACAAGTTTGCGTAGAATAGAAAGCGAATTAAATTCCTAACAGAATTTCTTTCAAACTGTTTTTCATAAGCCTTCATCCTTAGCCAGACCCCCGTCTCTATCGATAAAGCCGATCCTATCATGAACTCTTTTGGAAATTAGACAATATTAGCTCAATATACACTAGTAAAAATGGGTGTTTTATCGAAACATATTTCCGAAAAATATATAAATCTTTCCGTATACATATCAAAAGGAAGAAATATGTCATGAATGATAACATATACCGACAGGTGCTACTAGCTTGTTAGTATAGTCATGAAATGTCGACATATATAGTCTATATCTATTGGCTTTGGATCCTTCCAATAAATGGGATTTTTTTTAAGGGGAAAAGCCAAAAGATTTATACTAAATTTATTGGTTTTGGAACATTAAAAAACAGGGGAAAAAATCTAAGTGTTTAGATTTTTCTGAAAGGGGAAATGCCTAAAGACATAACTAAATCTGTCGGTTTTGGCCCATTCAAAAAAACAAGGAAAAAAATATAAGTGTTTGGGTTTTTCTAGAGGGGAAATGCCAAAACATTAATAAAACTATCTATTTTGACTCTTTAAAAAAGGGGAAAAAATCTAAGTGTTTGGGTTTTTCTAGAGGGGACATGCCGAGAGATTTATACTAAATTTGTCGGTTTTGACCATTAAAAAACAGAAAAAATTTCTAAGTGTTGGGTTTTTCAGAAGGGGATATGCGAAGAGATATAAACTAAATTTTTCAGTTTTTCTCCCAAAATACCGAATGATTTGAATCAAATCTATTCAAATCTTTCGGCAATGGTATTCTTCACTAATTTATTTTCCTTTTTCTAAGTGATGTTTTGGTTTCTTAGTATAAAGATCTTGTTTAATTATCTAAGAATATAAATTGTGTATCAATATCTAAGTATAGGGATTGTGAATGAATTTATAAGTATAGGTTTGTGTTTGATTATAATTAGAATGTGTGTGTATGGATTGTGTTTCTATGTGTAGGCGTTTTGTTTAATTTCTAAGTATATTATTATGTTTACTTTCTTAATAATAAAATTAATCAAGCTTAAATCTAATTAATTATGATATTTTAAATAATCAAATATAGACAGATTTGAATCAAATCTTTCGGTATTTAAGGGTAAAGGCGAAAGAATTGGGTAATTCTTTCAGTATTGGCCACGTCCCAGAATTTTGAGAATTTATGAGTAATTAAGGCCAAATCTGAAAGAAATGGGGTAAAACTGTCGGTTTTAGAACCAAATACTGAAAGATTTGATTCAAATCTCTCGGTAGTGCCTTCTTCACTAATTTATTTTATCTTTTCTAAGTGGTGTTTTGGTTACTAAGTTTATGGATCTTGTTTAATTATCTAAGCATATGAATTATGTGTCAATATCCAAGTATAGGGATTGTGATTGAATTTACAAGTATAAGTTTGTGTTTGATAATGATTGGATGTATAAGAGATTGTATTTGATTATAATTAGAATGTGTGTGATAGAAATAGTATAATCAATAGAGACGGGGTCTAACTATTGATAACAACTTCGGATAAACAAAATGATAGAAATCCTATTAGGGATTAATATCTCTTTCTATTCTTCGCAAACCTTCAAATACTCTTGAAAACAATTCAAGTGCGGAAATATTTGTTTGGTTTTAAAGCTTTGAACCAAGAAGATTGAAAGGACTGAAAGTAAAGAACACATCAAGTTGTTTATAGATGTTCGGAACTAGCTCTCCTACGTCACCCCTTCTTTCAACAACCAGAAGGATTTCTCTAAACTTCTTTGAATCAAATACAACTTACGGAATAAATAACACTCTGATCAACTTACAATATGATCAATAATATCTCTCAGCTAAACAATGTTTGATTCTCTCTTGAACTTGAAAAGATGTACAATCAATAAGTGCAAGAGTAGATGAGTAAGATTATAGAAAAACGAGCAGAGTAACCAGTGATTCGGTTGTTGTCCTTGATCATCTATTTGTTGTACAAGGACACCAACGGTCGAATCTTCTTCCCAGACACGTGGCACGCACCCATAGGATGGCCGCCTAAAGGACAAAGTACATCAGATTCTGTGCTTCTGGAACGTGGTCGTACTAAACGGTAGTGCACGGGATATCCTTCTACAACTGTCCTAAACTGAACAAGTAGTGGGAGGAATCTTTGCGTATGTGACGTTCATTCATTTCATGCAAATAGCTATCATACTAGTCTGTAAGAGAAAGTGGAGCAGGAGTAGCGTAGAACTAGTTAATCGTGGGTAGACACATGTTAACTTCAAACAGCTTCTGAAGTAGGGAAATAAACGTGCTCCATTAGACTGCCAAGTCTAAGGGAGTTAGACACCAACGTCTAATAGTGAGTTCCATTAGACTACCACGTTTAATGGAGTTAGACTGCAACGTCTAATGGAGTTATACTACAACGTCTAATGGAGTTAGATTGCAACGTCTAACTTCATATCCCTTCAGACTGATCTAAAGGAGTTAGACGCCGACATCTAACAACGTGCCTGTTAGAGTGTCACGTCAAACTACGTGTCTGTTAGAATGGAACGTCTAACTACGTGTCTGTTAGAATGGAACGTCTAACTACGTGTCTGTTAGACTAGCACGTTTAACTACGTGTCTGTTAGACTAGCACGTCTAACTACGTGTTTGTTAGACTGACACATCAAACTACGTATATGTAAGACTGGCACGTCTAACTACGTATCTGTTAGACTGGCACGTCTAACTATGTATCTGTTAGACTGGCACGTCTAACTACGTATCTGTTAGACTGACACGTCTAACTACGTATCTGTTAGACTGACACGTCTAACTACGTATCTGTTAGACGTGCACGTCTAACTACGTATCTGTTAGACGTGCACGTCTAATTACGTATCTGTTAGACTGACACGTCTAACTACGTATCTATTAGATTGGCACGTCTAATTACGTATCTGTTAGACTGACACGTCTAACTACGTATCTGTTATACTAGCACGTGTAACTACGTATCTGTTAGACTGACACGTCTAACTACGTATCTGTTAGACTGACACGTCTAACTACATATCTGTTATACTGACACGTCTAATTACGTATCTGTTAGACTAGCACGTCTAAATACATATCTATTAGACTAGCACTTCTAACTACGTATCACGTCTTATTAGCCTACTTAGACCATATCTAAATTAGCCAAAACTGATGCACCTGCATAGAAACAATTAGACGACTTAGCTTCTTTCATATTCAAACATCATCAAAACTTAATTGATTAATATTTAGCACTTTTCTGTTAATTAACTTTTTACTTAGTTTCCCAAACAATTTCTTATAAGTTAATTAACTCTTAATTTTTCCCAACAATTTCCCCCTTTTTGATGATTTAAGATAAATGATCAAAATTAGTTGAGTTAATTTAATTCCGAAAATTTTTCCCTTTTGATGATGTTAAAACCATGCAATCTTAAATAAATCATTGTAGATACTCATGAAGTACGATCAAAATGATTCACAAAAATATCCCAACAAAAGTTAAAAACCAGGAAAACTTTTTAAATCATAAGTTTAAAAATGAAAATGAAAGAGATTTATGGTCCTTCCCTTTTCGCGTTTGCATCATCATCTTCTGCATCCAAAGAGTTGCCAGTTAGGAGATTGAGATAACGAGTGGCAGCACCTCGGCCGCCTCCACTTCCACCGCCTCTATCGCTTCCACGACCGAAGCTTTTCTTTCTTGGTCTTAAACGTTCTTCATCCTCTTCACTAGCTTTTCGTTCTGATCGGGTTCCTCTAGAAGTTCCTTCTGACAGCTCCACCTCTAGAACTGCCTCCTCTTGAGCTACCTCCCCCTTTTTAACATTATCAACTATAACATCATCAGGAAGTACCACACGAGTTCTTTCCTTAGAGGCATTGGTTTCTTCCACTTCGATAGCTTGAATAGACCTAGCAAGGGAGTCATCATGCTCCATTCTTTATACTTCAACTCTACTAATTGATCTGGATACTTCCACCATTTGAGCTTGAACGAGATCTATTGAAGATATGAGGGCCTGATGAAGTTCTAAAGTGAGAGTCTTTGTCTCGGCATGTTGCTCTGTTTAAGTATTACTGACACTTTTCTCAAACTTATTGTACTTGGAATTTGCAATGTTGATTTCGTATGTGTTTCTGTGCAGTCTTCTCCAATTCTTTTTGAATAGCGAGGATGGAAGACATTTCGTTTTGGCTAGACACTAAGCCCTTTTCAAGATTAACCAAACTTGATTGCATATCGCCATTTTCAGATTGATGGAATTTATTGCATCCAACATAATAAGAAAACTTGAATTTCTATGAAACGCTTCATCAGAAGAGTGAGACACTGAGGACACAGTTTGAGAATGAGCCGGAGTAGTCCGAATAAGATTTATATGCGTGGTTACATATAAAAAACATTCAGGTTCTTTATCCTTGGACTAAGAAGAGGGAGTCTTGGACGCATCCTTAGATTTGTCTTCTTCATTAATAATATCAGCACATACATTTTGAATTCCACTTGAGATGTCGTTAGAATGCAAAGGTAATTCATTAACATGATCAGCAATGTTTGCAGCTGTAATGAAGGGAGATGATCGAGGAACAGGAGAACACGGAATGAAGAATTCTTCTAAGGGAATACCCTCAAAGGAATTTTCCTTATTATCTTGTTCCCCTCAACAGAGGGAGTCTTTTCTAAGTCTATCTCCTTCAATGGTTCCCCCTCAATATTTGATATAGGAGACTTATCATCAATCTTTGCTGATTCTTCTTCTCCCACCGAATATTCTTCCACGGTTTCATGAAAAATAGTATTAGGAGCCACCTCAGATGTCTCCTTCTGTTAGATATTAGATAGAAGAGCTTCAACAACAACCTCTCTTTCTTCTTCCAGAACAGTTTCAGCTTGACCCAAAACAGGGGTTTGAATAACAATCTTAAGGGGCGATAGACGCGTCTCTTCAAAAGAGACGTTTTCCATTTCAACAAGATGGGCAACAACCTTCTCATCTTCTCCTAGTCCGGACTGATCAACATAAAAAATTTCCATAGGCTCGTCTTCATCAAAAGAGTCATGAAATAGAGTTAACCTAGACGATTCTATGTCGTGAACCTTTTGGAGAACGATTGTGCAATAACTATGCATAATGAGATCCAGCCTCTTCAAAGCATTTTGCTCCGTACGAGCATCTTTGTCCATAGGGCTGAAGTTGGCTTTTCTCTTTTCGACCAAGGGAAGAAGGATATGCCCCATGATGTTGGCCATCACCAATTCCTTTCGATTGAGGGCTTTAGAAACCACCTCTGGCATAACCCATCTTAATATTTTTTTCACGTTCTTTATTACGTTCTTCCATTCTTTAACGATCTCCTCTTCTGAGAACATCTCATCTAATTGAGTTTCTATTCTGTAATTCACCCAAGTGTCAAAGATGTTGATTTTCTCAGTATCCCCTTGTTCAACCTGCTTCATTACAAGCTTGACAATGCAGCCAGATTCATATATCTTCTCAAGAGATTCAACAGCAGTCTCTTTTCCTTTTTCCAGGAACCTCATCAGGTTTAAGTTTAGGAAAGTACATATATTCACGAATATTGATTCCAGGGGCTCCTTTTGTTCGATCTCATAATTTCAAAAGGGGTTATAGGCTTCAGAAATGCCCCTTATGGAAGAACGGACAGAACGCCCATCCCTATAAAATTAGATTGCATTTGAACAATCTTGGCCGCGAGAGGCTCGACAATAGGCAGAGTAGGACCCTGCGCAGATGATGCAACAACAACAGCACACGTTGGAATAGTGGTATCCTCTGTTTTAGAGGGGATAATGCTAGTAGTCTCAACAACTGTTGGCATTTTCATAACACTGACAGCGACAACAACCACTGGCACTTCGGGACGGACAAGCAACGGGACCCTGTCAATATTTTCAATAGTTGGACCGACTTGCTCAATGGTCGGCCCAGAAGCTTGTTCCATCACAAGAACATCAAAAATGGGCATAGAGGCCAAAGGAGAGGTGGAGATTACCTTTTTGGTCTTCTTAGATGCTTTAGATGCACCAGATGCATTAAACGCTTTAGACGCCTTGGACGCCTTCTTCTAATCTGCAGTAGGACCAGATGGATTAGCCGGTTTCTTCAACGGGTTGGGGGATGGGGAAAGATATGAAATAGGAACAACGACAATACGAGGAAGATTTCTTATTGCCCTGGAGTAAACTACTCTAGAATCTTTCTTCAAGGAGCTCTTCTGGCTGTTTATGCTCGTCGCGAACTCCATTACCGATTTGGTTCGTGTAGCCCCTATAGACATCACGGAAGCGGCATGTCTTTTAGAATGAGTGACCGATCAACCACCACTCTATTGGATGGAAGAGCCAAAAACCATCTCTTTGGAGAGCTTCATTCATGCAAGAGCGCTCTTCATGGAGAAATTTGTGTATATGTGACTCGGGTTAATAGCCTCACCGTCGCCCATAGGGACACCCAAATGCTTCAGATATCGATTGAGTTGGGCTGCGAAACTCACACTCTCCTTGTTCTTGGAATATATCGATTCACAGAGATTAAAAAAGAGAGTTGAAGCCCAGTTTACTTGAATACCTTTTGAAATGTCAGTCATATAGTTGAAGCGATCCTGACTATATGAATCGAAAGAGCCTACTCTACCTTGGAGAGCCTTCGCCACAATGTCATTTAATAAGATGAAATGAGGCTTTAGAGCCTTCTTCTTCTTCCCGTTTAGCCTTATCTCAGAATCTTCGTTGTAAAAGACCGTCTTCATCTCTATGATAGTCTCTACCGGTAAAGTAAGATTGAACTTGTGACCCTCCGATGGAAGTTCAAAGAACTCCACATAGGCAGATTCGTTGAAAGATATAAGCGATTCGTTGAAAGATATAGGCGATTCGTTCATAGTTGTCGTAATAGATTCTCGAATTAGGTCTACTAGTTAGTTAGCTAGTAGAATTGAAAATTAAAACTTGTAATTTCTATTTAGTTCATATAACTGCTGCACAAAAGAAGGAGATGATCTAGTTTCTGAAAAGGATTGTGTCTCTAATACAAGGATGCAGCTTTAAGTAGAAAATGATGCATCTTAATATGTGACTTTTCTTTTCTAATAATGTTTCTTCTTCTTGTGGTGAATTTTATAGTGAATTTTACATAAATATGTAGTAGTTGTGACTTGTGATCGATGTGTACTGAAATTTTAAGGTTTATTGAGAAATTTGGTGTGAAGATAGGTAAGAAGGATGTTATGCATGGGATGCAATAATATGCATCTTCTTTGCAACTAGGTTTAAATCTTTGATCACGGTGCTAATTGTGAAATTGACTAATCTCGGATTTCTTCTCTCTCTTGAGTTGTATATAATTCTATTCTCTAGTAGTTCTTCTCACAGCGTTGTTTACGACACTTTTTCTTCTTGGTGCATACCCTGAATATTCCAACGGTCATTTCTTGGTCGTAGGGTTCATCGATTTTTATATAAACATCCAACAATTTATAGGTAAAGAAGAGAAGTGGAGATAGTGAACTGCTCCTCAGTGCCTTTGGTAAGTGTTGTTCTTCTTTTTCCACTTAAACAACTGATTGTGTTTCAATAGTTTTGATAGGAAAATAGTAATAATCTTCTTAATTCGAGTGTTTCATTAGTGTTTCATTAGATGCATGATTTCTTTAAATCTCAAACCAACTTTTCTTGAATCAAGGGAATATCTTAATCTGTTTTCTTTTGTATTGATGGTTGTTCTAGGGAAGAGGGTGTACTTTTGGGGTTAAAGAAATGGGACATACTCAGAAATTCTGGCACATTTATCCAGACTCTTGGGGTTAAATCTAGGCATGCTTTATCATAAACAGGTTGTAAATCCATTGATTATTAGAGGTTTTCATGCTTCAATTATTATGTATTTCTATTTAATCTTTCTCAATCAAAAAGTTTGTTACCTATAGTGATTAAATAGAAATCAATGATTTGCAAATGAAATGATGAAAGTGTGAAATATATCTTCTTCAAAAGTCTTCCAATTTCATTTTCAATTATTCTGTATTTTTTGTTTTGTGTAATCATCATAACATCTATTGTTGGACCTTCCTTTTGTTTTGTAGGTCACAGAACTAAAGGACTGGTGTTAGTTTGTTTTACTAACGACAACTAAACATTCTATATGAGCTTTAGGTACTCATAGTCATTCAGATGAAGAAGCTTTTCTTTTTCAGATCAACATCATCATCTTCAAGTGCTGCAAATAATGATTCTGTTTCATAAGAATCAAAGGATGATCAAACTTTCTGAGGGGAAATAACTCAAAGTTCGAAACAAATGATCAATTTACTGAGAATTCTAGAGATAATCATCAAAGCCCAAGGCATTCACTTTCAAAATCTCAAAAGCACGTATCTGAAGAGCAGTCCTCACATCTCAGTCCATGCCTTCGGAGAAGCTTTTCGTTCTCATCAGCTGTATTTCAATGAAGCAGATTGACTACAGAGAAATGCTCATGTCTTCATAGAACAGATTGTGTCTCATAATAACAAAAATGCTTCATCAAAAAGTCAAACAGACGATCATATTAGTAAGAAATTTGATGTTTCAGACAAAAGGTTTACGGGTGCAAGCGAACAATTTAATGGCAACTCAAGTCAGGATTATGCTGTATGTTAAAAAAATTATGGATAAAAGACTTGCTAAAGGAATAAAATTATAATAATTTTTTTTAATTGATAAAGGAAGTGGCGATTGGTTAATAAACCAATTGCTAAATGATTTTGAGTAGTAGCGATTGGTTATTACACCAATCGCTATAAGACTATAACGATTGGTTATCTACCAATCGTCGTTGCTAATTAAGGCATCAACAAGGAGACTTCTGTCGATTGAGAGCGATTTGTATATGACCAATTGCTATAGGTTTATAGCCATTGGTTTAGAGGTTAATAACGATCGGTTTACCAATCGCTATAGGGTCTATTTTTACTAGTGTACCCAATTCTTTCGGTAAATGTCACTTCCCTAAAATTTGAGAATTTCTGGGTAATTAAGGCCAAAGCTAAAAGAAATTGGTATTTCTTTCGGTATTTAAAGGTTATATCGAAAGAATTGGGTAATTCTTTCGGTTTTGGCCCATTCCCAACACTTAGAACAATGTTTAGGTGGTTAGTTAAGAGTTAATATCAAAAGATTTATTATATCTTTAAGTATTATCCCTTTAAATCGCGTTTTTGGTAGAAACCCTTTCCTACACCCTCTCTCTTTCTTCTCTCTACGGAAACCTCCCCCCGCCTCCCAGTCGCCGTTCTTCCTCCAGTCGGTCCACCCTGCCTCTGTTCTACCTCAAGTCGCAGATCTACGCCGCCGCCGCATCTCCACCAAAGGAAGGAACTCTAGCTAGACGATCGATTTACCTCCATCGAACTCTTCTCCCAACAAACTCTTCCTGCATGTATGTCTTCTCTTTTTTATTTGATTAAGGGTTTATGAATATGTAATTGATGTGATTTTTTATACTTCTAGGTTTAGCCTAATTATAATTATAAATAGTTGAAATTGGTCTGATTTAGGGTTTTATATACTTCTAGGTTTAACATAATTATAGATTTACTGAAATTGGTGTGATTTAGGGTTTATGAATATGCAATTTATGTGCAGAGTTGTTTTTAATTTGGACAATAAAAATGTTTGAAGTCGACATTCCACATAAATGTTCATTTGGATAAGTATGATTTTAATAATTGTCTAGTGTTGTTAATAAATCTCTTTGATTGATTGTGGTCTTGTTTTCATATTGCTGAAATTGGTGTGAGTTAGGGTTTATATACTTTTAAGTTTAGTCTAATTATATATTTTCTGAAATTTATATGATTTAGGGTTTATGAAAAGTTTATAGATTAATTAAGATTACTATCAATTGATTGCTAATAGTTATTGTAAAGAGAATTAATTATGATTCCTAACAATTGATTGTCGTCTTGTTCTTATATTGCTGAATTTGGTGTGATTTCTGATTTTTATACTTCTAGGTTTAGCCTGATTATAGATTTTTGGTTCAATATATTAATGGAAAATTCTATTTTTATAAAGGGAAATTTAGTTATCCACTTCTGTTTTACTTAGGTTTTCCATCTTATTAGAATGATGAAAGTACCCGAAAAAACTTGGATGAGCTTACGTCGAGATCATCCAAAATATGAGGAAGGAGTTGACCACTTATTATATTTTGCAGTGAGTAGTACAAGACGACAGAAAATGAAATGCCCTTGCGTAAAATGTTTGAACAAAACTTTTAAGGATATAATCAATGTAAAGACTCACCTCATCGTTTATGAAATAACTCTGAATTATGAATTCTGGTATTTTCATTGAGAAAAGAATAGTACTACTAACGTGGTTTTTTGGGGGAAAAACGACTTAGCGTAATTTCATTAAAAATCCCCAAAAATAGGAAAAAAACTACGAGTTTAAGAGATCATTCTAGACAGACCTAGAATGATTTGAAGTCGTAACATTATGAATAAAAACTAAAAAGCTAAAAACGAAAATGAACTATCTGATTACAATGTTTTCAATTCTAGTGAGTTTAAAAAACGATGAATTTCAGTTCTTATAGATATTCCAGTTCTGCTCCGTGCTTGGACTTCTTGTCCACGTTCCCGCGAGGGCGCTGCAATTTGATACAATATCTTTCCATAACTCTTCAACGCTCCTGCGGGTTCTGCCATATACCCTTGCATTTCGTTTCTTGCTAAATGTTATACACCACTACTCCAATGCCGCACTTGAACACGCTTGTTTCAAATCTATTTCCCTTGGCTTTGAGTAGTGCTACAACTTTGATTTCATTCCATTTGCTCGGGAAACTAATCAGCTTCAGGCTTTTATAGAAACTGTCCCAATGCTCGAAGTAATACAGCAGCTCCCGAATAGGTGATCTATGGTTTCTTCATTTCCTCTACATAGAAGACAGCTTGCATCTGGGATGCTCATATACTTGATGATACGATCACGAGTGCCGAGTCTTTCCTAGAAGGCGAGCCATAGGAGGAACTGGTGTCTAGGGATAATCTTCGTTGACCATACAAGAGGAGCTCATTCTACTTTCTACGCTTTTTCCCGGGTTACCTCTCATATTTTCTTCGATACCAGCTTCCCATTGTACTTATCTTTCCATTCATGAATATTCGGTCTCTCGTGTAGTTTTATGTTACTTATATGATCTAGTATCCTCTGTCCTTCTAGATTTCTTCTCAGGAGTGAGTCTCAATTCTCGTCTTTAATGTCTCTGATTTTCGCTTCTATGCAGTCCCTTTAGATGCGGGTATTTTGAAACTCCTCCTTATGGATAATAGGCTAAATTTCGAACTAGGGGTCGTTCCAGAATAGAGTGCATTTCTCGTCCCCTAGCCGATTGTCAAAAAGATCTACAATATTGCTTCTTAGTTTAAGAATCTTTTTTAGAGACCAGCTCATACCTTCATCAATTTTTCAGGTCCAGATTCTGGTTTCTTATTTCATATACCTCGTATGCACCTATTTGATCCATATTGACTCCTAATTGCGCTCCAAAGCCCATAGATGATCATGATAATGAGGATGATCATGAAGGTGACTCGGATAATGTGGTACCGGAAGTCACAAGTACTCTACCAGTCAATGAAGAACAATATATGTAAGATTTTATGCATGATATGTACTACAACGTTAATGGTGGCTCGAGCAACCATGAACCAATCGAGTATCCGCAAAGATTCAATAAATTGCTTGATAATCTAAATGGCCTTTATATGAAGGTGCACGCATAATAAAATTATCAGCAATTCTGAAACTCCTTCACATAAAGAATTTCGGTCAATGGACAAACACTTCGTTCAATATGTTGTTGTGTCTACTTCAATATGACATATTACCGATGGACGCTCAATTGCTAAATTGATACTACGAATGTAAGAAATTCATTACAGATATCAGGCTTATGTATGAGAAAATAGATGAATGTAAGAGCAATTGTATGCAAGTTTGGAAGAACAACAAAAATTTAGAATCTTGTAGAGTTTGTGGCCATTCTAGATAGAAAGTCGACCAAACAAGTGAGGTAGTTCGGAAGAAGCAAAATGGAAAATTTATGCCCACTAAAGTTTTAAGATATTTTCCTATAATACTAAGAACGTAGAGGCTATACATGTACTCTAAGACTACTCTAATGATGAGATGACACAAAGAAGTAAAAGTTGAAGGTGATATGTTGAGACATCCGACTGATTCATACACCTGGAAAACGTTTGATGATAGGTATAAGGACTTAGGGTTGGACACCTGTAGCGTGAGAATTGGATTATCAAGCGATTGGTTCCAACCCTTTGTAAATGGGAAAAAGTCATACAGTATTTGGCCGATTATTCTAATTTCTTATAACGTGTCACCCACTCTTTGTATGGATCCTAGAAATTTCATTCTATCTTTTTTAATTCCAAGCCTAAAGAATCTGGGAGATGCAATTAACATATTTCCCTAGCCATTGATCCAAGAGTTGTTTGAACTGTGAAATCGTGGTGTGAGAATATTTCATACACACAATCCTTTAACATGCGTACAACATTGTTATGGACCATTAACGACTTCCACCTTACACAAACTTTTCCAACTGGAGTACAAAAGGGAAATTCACTTATCTTTGTTTAAACTGTGACACTATATCTCTTCGATTGAGTAATGGACAAAAACAATATTACATGGGTCACAAACGCTTCCTTCCACCAAACCACAAATACTGGAGGGATAAAATGTCGTTTGATGGTCGAAAAATTTATAGAGAGCCCTCGAAAATGTTAACCGGGAAAGAAATTTATGAGTAAGCACGAGACTTAGAAGGCACAATTCTGACTAAGAATAAGAGGAAGATAACCAAGATATGTCATGAAACTGGGGAGACAATTGGAACAAACTTAACAATTTCTTCTATTTTCACTATTATTGAGACATAATTTGGATATGATGCATATTAAGAAAAATATTTGTGATGGTGTGTTGAGAACAATGATGAATGTGAAAAGGAAGACTAAGGATTGTCCTACAGTCCTAAAAGATTTATAACTCTTGAACATAAAACCTTAGTTACATCATGTAAATATCGGAGGAGTTTTGGTTCATTATTCTGAAGAGACTTTCACTTTGTCCTCTAAGAATAAGCAACGTTTTTGTAAATTCCTGAAGGATCTTAAGTTGTCTGATTGCTTTTTCTCAAACATTGTAGGTTGTGTAAATTTTGAAAAGAAGAAGATTACAGAATTGAAGGGTCATGATTGCCACATTCTATTAGAATATCTTATTCCTTTAACAACCCGTGAATTGCTTCTAGATGCTATCTATGATGCTACAGTAAATTTGTAACTGTTCTTTCATTTGTTGTGTTCCAAAGTGTTGAGTGCATCGGACCTAGAACAATTGTACTTGGATATTGTAACGACACTATACAAATTGGAAATTATTTTCTCACCATCGTTGTTCGACATCATGATGCATCACCCAGTACCCTTGTCACTTGAGGATATAGTTAGGGGTCTTGTCCAATTTCAATGATTATATCCGATAAAACAATATATGTGTACAATGAAAATGTATTTATGGAATAAAAATCACCCAAAAGACACAATAAACGAGAGTTATCTTGTGAATGAAATTATTAGTCTATGTCTCAGGTATTTGGATGAAGCTCTTGAAAACACACAATGTTCAATATCGAGCCTCTCAATATTTTCATCTTTAATGGAAGAACTATCTAACAGAATAATATACAACTTGGATTATTGCGATCGAGATAGAGCTAATAAAACTAACATAAACATTTCAACGGCTAATAAAAAAATTTTTCAAACATTTTAACTTATTCTTTTCTTTTTATTTGAGAAATTTTCATACAAATACATAAAATACAGATAAATTAAATAAAGGCACGGTTTTGCATAACTCCTAACATCTTAAATTAAGAATCAAGTTTATGAGAGCGGCTGAAAACATTCTTTAAATTACGTATCAAGTCAATCCAAATTAGATAATATTGGAAAAATAAAACTTAATAAAAACAACATAGTAAGATAGCTTAAATGACAAATGTAGTTTATAAGAGATTAAATATTACGAGTTCGATTTTCATTTAAAACACTTTAAGTTAAAATGGAAGGTATGAATGTGAGATAATGCTAGTTTTCAAATATAAATTTACTTAACAAAAACATTTTAGTAGCTAGTAAAATTTATCAATTTTTTAATTACTCTTTCATTGGTGAAAAAGGGGTCAAAACCGAGAGTAAAAACTCTCGGTTTTGACCCTATAACTTTCGGAATAGACACTTTACCGAAGGTTTTGGTAACTCTCGCCATCCCTTGGTATTGACTCTCTCGTTAAAAACAATTGGGCATTTACCGAGAGATATCGTAGAGTTTTCGGTTTAGATACCCTAGAGTAAAACCGAAAGGTAATTGAAAAACTTTCGGTTTTTCTCTTTGTGGAAAAACCGAGGGTTTTACAAATAATTTTCAGTTTTCCTCAAATGGAGAAAACCGAGAGTTTTCATTTAACTTTCGGTTTTTCTCTTCGTATAAAACCGAGAGTTTTCTAATAACTCTCGGTTTTTACCCAAAGAGGAAAACCGAGAGTTATTAGAAAACTCTCGGTTTTCTAAAATCGAAAGATATTGAAAACTCTCGGTTTTCTCCATTTGAAGAAAACCGAGAGTTATTAGAAAACTTTAGGTTTTCCTCTTTGTGGAAAAACCGAGAGTTTTCTAATAACTCTCGGTTTTCCTCTTTGGGTAAAAACCGAGGGTTTGTCATATAACTCTCGGTTTTCTCTTTGGGTAAAAACCGAGAGTTGTCTAATATCTCTCGGTTTTTCTATTTGAAGAAAAACCGAGAGATTTCAATTTTACTTTCAGTTTTTTCCCGTAAATTTTTAAAAATGTGCCGATTATTTTGCTCGCAACCAAAACCTTGCAACCAAAACCTGTTCAGCCAAACCAATATATCAATGATAAAAGAAATGCCACATACATTAAACGATCACATTAATTGATCATTATCATTACAAAATTCGAAACCAAACTAATAATCCGAACAATCGATCTGTTACAAATTCAAATTGATACAACTACTAATGAAAACATGTTTTGAATCGAAACAACCTTAGCTTGTGGGGGGAGGAGGTGGTTGTTGCCTCATATACAATTCGATTCTCTCCATTCTTGCGTTCATCTCTAACTTCTCCCTCTCCATTCTTGTCACAATTTCTTCTTTTTCCGCTTCCATTTTTTCCATTCTGCGCCTTCTTTCTTCATCCCTCTTCTCTAGTTCCTCCATCTTGAGCTTCATTATTTGATTCTCTTCTAACAATCGCTCATTGTTACTCTGTGAACTGTTTCCACTTCGACAATCCTCACGAAAGTGTGTGGGCCGGACGCCTGATTCCATTCCGAACACTACCCCGTGTTTTTGTTGTCCGAACAACCTCTCCATCAATTCAAAATCCGATATTCCCGGTTCGTTACTAACAACCTCCTCCATCTCAACCTGCACAATTCAAATAAAATATCATTTCTATAATAAAAAACTAGGCATATTAAATTCACTTACAATTTTCTCTTGCACGTGTTCGTCCGGGACGGGTGTTGGGTTTTCTTTTGTCGGTTTTGGGGTACGGGTCCTCTTGAATACTTCAATTACAGACGGTGCCCGTCCCATTTCAATCGCCTGTTGAAATAAATGATTTATATAATTAATAACAATCTTTAGATAATTTATTACAAATAATGTACTTACCAACTCGTCTTCAATTTGTGCAAACGGTCTACTTCCCGTTCGATGCGGGAATTTCAGCTTCTTCCTGTTCTTCATATTTGTAGAACTGTTTCTCTGTATTTGAAATAAAAAATGAAGTTAGATTAATTAATATCAACTTTTATTTGAATTATGAAACCGTACCTTAAATGTTTCTGTGAAGAAATGGTTGCGACACACATACTCCCAATCATCACGATCGTAGTCTGGTGGAGGATTAGCCAGTACCGCCACCTCGTCTCCTTTGTGGACGCGGATATATGTCTTGTTCAAATTCGACCGCCATCTATCCCATATCTGATTGGCGTGTCCCAATCCTGTCATTCGAAAAGACTCAATATCACCATTAGTAGCTTCGAACGGATCCTGAAAAAAATAACATCCAAATGTTAAAAATAATTATTTAATGACGTAACGTATAATCAAGTAGTAAGTATTACCTTGATAGCAGTCCACAGTGAATCCAATTGGTCTGCACTTAAAGCCTTCCACTTTAGAAGACGGTGTGAGACGGCTGCAGGGTCCCGGATAATCGACCCCACATGTCTAGACCACCGTGTTCTTCCCACGTCTGTACCGCCTGGCCTACCATCCTTCTCTCTAAACGTCAGAGGAATCCTTGTCCCCGCTACCCTCTTAGACAGCGCAATATTTTTGTTCTTCTCCCGTCTCTTGCGGGCAGAAGATTCTTCAAAATTATCAAAATCATAATTAGATATGTCAATCAATTTAAACACTAACTAATTTGTAAACGAGTTACCTGTCGATGATGAGTCGGGAGTGGAACCGTGCTCCCTCTCGCCATCCTCCTCCTCGATAGGCTCCTCGAGACCCTCGTCTTCAGCCTCATCGCTATCCACCATATCAGCAAATGTGCTCTCTATAAACTCTTGGAGCTCACTAGCCTCAACATCCTCGTCTGTTGGGGGAGGTGCAGTAGCAATCGGGACCACATCAATAGGTGGTTGGTCTCTAGAAGACGATCCTCGGAGCTTTAAGGACTCGGATTGGGCAAGTAGGTTTTGGTAGCTTTTATCCAATTTCTTGGGTGTCTTCCTCATACTCTTCTAAGTTGTTTTAGGACCTTCAGACATTCTTAATTCACACCATTAATAAAATTGAGTGAATAATTGAAATAAAGTAGTAATGAGAATGAATATAAAGTTAAAAACATAAATCTACCTAATTAATTAATCTGAACTATATGTTTGTAAAACGCGGTTTTATTTTTGTCACAATCTTCCAACCGGGTCGGGCTGACATATCAGGGGCGTAGAATACTTGTTTCGCTTGATTCGCCAATATATACGGATCTTGACTTTGGGTTTTCAAAATTCGGTTTACATTTATACTTACGAAGCCATATTTATCCACTTTCACTCCTAGTTCCCCCGAGTGTGTATCAAACCACTTACACTTGAATAAAACAACTCGTTTGTGAGAATAGTATTGTACTTCGATTATATCCGTTAAAACTCCGTAGTATGACATAGTTTCAGATTCGTTGTACCCCTCAACAACCACCCCACTATTATGAGTGGTCAAACCTTCGTCGTGTTTTTCTGTACAGAATTTGAATCTGTTTACTTTACACCAAACATACATAGACGAGTACATACTTGGACCTTCTCCTAAGATCTTGAGGTCTCTTGATATGTCGTTAATTTATGCTAAATGGGCGACCTATATATGTATCCGAAATGAAGTTGTGAAGTTGTTAAAATGAATAAAAATAGTTAGGATATATGGTTTATAATTTACTCACTCGATGCTTGAAATATGCGGCAAACGTTTCTCCACTGGACTCGTTGTTATAATCTCTACAAATAGATCGAATATTAAATAGCACACTCATTAATGCTAATTAGTAACAGCAACATCGAATCTTACATGTAAAAAGGTTCTGCTTCGGGACAATTTTTCAAAATGTAAGAATGAGCTGTCACTCGATCAATATAATCCAAGTTGTATACTTTTCCGTTAGATAGGTCTTCCAACGATGCAAATATTGAAATGCCCGAGATTTCAGGTTGTGCATTTTCTTGCTCTTGTTCCTCCATATACCTGTCACATAAACTAATACTCTCATTAACAAGATAGCTCTAGCTTATAGAGGCTTCGGAGTGGTTATTATTCCGCAAATATTTTTTCATTGTACCCATGTAGTGTTCAAACGAATACATCCATCGATACTAAACAGGTCCTCCAAGCAAAGCCTCAAATGACAAGTGAACCGGGAGATGCATCATGATGTCGAAGATTGACGGCAGAAAAATCATTTCAAACTTGCAAAGTGTCAATGTAATATCCATGTACAATTGTTCGAGGTCCTCTTGAATAAACTCTTTGAAGCACAACAACCGAAAGAAACAAGACAAATTTACTAACGCATCATACAAATTATCTGGAAGTAATCCACGAGTTGCTAAAGGAATAAGATATTCCAATAAAATGTGACAATCATGACTCTTTAATCCCGAAATCTTTTTCTCTTCCAAATTTACACAACCGCCGATATTTGAGCAAAAGCCATCAGGCAACTTGAGATCTTTCAAGAAGTTACAAAGACGTTTTTTATTTTCGGATGTCAAAGTGAAAGGCACTTCTGGATAATGAACAACTCCTTCATCATTTATAGGATGTAACCATGATTTTATGCCTAAGAGTTCTAAGTTTTTACGGACTTTAGGATCATCCTTAGTCTTCTCTTTCACATTCATTATTATTCCCAACACGCTATCACAGATATTTTTCTCAATATGCATCACATCCAAATTATGTCTCAATAATAGTGATTTCCAATAAGGCAGATGGAAGAAAATGCTAAGTTTGTTCCAATTGTCTCCCCGCGTTTCATAATATATCTTGGTTCTCTTGCTCAGATCCGCACTAACTATTATGTCTTCTAGGTCTCGTGCTTGCTCGTAACTTTCTTGCCCCGTTAACAATCTAGGGGATCTCTATAATCAGTTCGACCATCAAACGACTCTTTATCCCTTCTGTATTTGTGCTTCGGTGGAAGGAAACGTCTATGACCCAAGTAACATTGTTTGGAACCATGAACCAATCGAAGAGATACCGTGTCGTTGTTACAACAAGGACAAGCGAATTTACCTTTCGTACTCCAGCCTGATAAATTCTCGTATGCGGGAAAGTCGTTAATGGTCCACAACAACGCCGCTCGCATGTTAAAGTATTGCGCGGTGTGTGCATCAAACGTTTTCACACCTGTTTGCCACAGTTCATGCAACTCTTCGATCAATGGCTGGAGAAATATGTCAATTGCATCACCCGGACTCTTTGGACCCGGAATTAACATAGATAAAATGAAATTGCTAGAATCCATGCAAGTCGTGGGTGACACATTATAAGGAACGAGAATAACCGGCCAAACACTGTATGATTTTTTCCCATTTGCAAATGGTTGAAACCCATCGCTTGATAAACCCAGTCTTACGTTTCGAGATTCTGAAGCAAAATCTGTATAATTTTCATCAAACATCTTCCAAGTTAAGGAATCAGCGGGATGTCTCAACGTATCACTATCAACTCTTACTTCTTTATGCCATCTCATCATTGGAGCCGTTTTTGAGGACATGTATAGTCTTTGCAGTCTTGGTATTAAAGGGAAATATCTCAACACCTTTTTTGGAATGAATTTCCCATTTTGCTTCTCTCGAACTGTCCCACTTGTTTGGTCGACTTTCCATCTTGAAAGACCGCAAACTCTACAAGAATCTTCATTCATGTCGTCCTTCCAAAATATCATACAGTTGTTCTTACATGCGTCTATCTTGTCATATTTAAGCCCGATATCAGTAATGAATTTTTTACTTTCGTAGTATGAGTTTGGCAATTGAGCGTCAATCGGTAATATGTAGTCTTTAAGCAGACGCAGCAACATATAAAACGAAGAATTCGTCCATTGACATACATTTTTTATGTGAAGTAGTTTCAGTAGTGCCGATGATTTCGTTATTCGAGCACCTTCATACAATGGCCGTTTGCAATCATCAAGCAATTTATAAAATCTATGCGCATCTTCGACTGGTTCATCGTTGCTCGGGACGTCATTAACGTTGGGGAACATATCGTTTATAAATTCGTGCATATAACGTTCTTCATTGACCTCTTCATTAACTGTATTATTCATCTTCTGTCTCGCGTCGTTGAATTTCGGCACGGCATCCTCCGACTGATCATCGTCATCATCATCATCATCATCTAAGTCATCGGCATCTTCATCGACATCGTCATTAACCACTTGAGTAGTACGTCTCTTTTCTCCATGAAAATACCAATACTCATAATGAACATTTATTCCATAAATGATGAGGTGAGTCTTCACTTCGTCTATTTCCATAAACGGCGTGTTCAAGAATTTCACGCAGGGACATTTCACGGTTTGTCGGGATGTATTCCTAAGAGCATACTCGAGGAATTTGTCAACGCCTTCCTCGTAATCTGGATGATCTCAACGTAAGGTCATCCAGCTTTTATCGGGTACTTCCATATTTCTAATAAAATGGAAAACAACCCGCATTAATATTTACTTAAATTTGTCTAAATTAATTAGGCTTACATAATGCTAACATAATTTCTATCTAATCTATCATTATCCAACCAAAATTGAACATACATATAATCTAAAATTATATCATTCATACACATTTCAAAGCAATCAATTATAATCCAACATAATTTTATTCATGCATAATTCATTCCATATAACAATTCTAACCTACAATAAAATCTAATTCAAACCCAATCTAATCCAACATAATCTAACATAATCTAACAAACATAATAAATAATCTAACATAAATCAAATCAAACAAAAATCTAACTTAAATCTAACATGAAAAGCTAACATAATCTAACATAAATCAAACATGATACCTAATCTAACATAAATCAAATCGAACATAAATCTAACTTAAATCTAACATGAAAAGCTAACATAAATCTAACATTAAACTAAACCTAACCATATAATAAACCAACAAGAACTAACCTTGCACAAAAAGAGCAACGAAGTAGAGCAGCGGATGTAGATTGACGGACGGGAAGGGGGCGGCTGAAATTCGTAATCCAAACCTAAAAACAATAAATTACACCCAAATTAAACCAATCACAATCAAAACAAAATCAAACCAAAACCTAAATTAAACAACATGTAACCTAAATCAAACCAATCAAAATCAAAACAAAATCAAACCAAAACCTAAATTAAACAACATCTAACCTAAATCAAACCAATCACAATCAAAACAAAATCAAACCAAAACCTAAATTAAAAAACATCTAACCTAAATCAAACAAATCATAATCAAAACAAAATCAAACCAAAACCTAAATTAAACAACATCTAACCTAAATCAAACCAATCACAATCAAAACAAAATCAAACCAAAACCTAAATTAAACAACATCTAACCTAAATCAAACCAATCACAATCAAAACAAAATCAAACCAAAACCTAAATTAAACAACATCTAACCTAAATCAAACATCAATTAAACCCAAATCAAACCAACCACAATCAAACCAAAATCAACCAAAACCTATATTAAACAAAATCTAAACTAAATCAAAATCTAAAATCAATTCCAAAATTAAATCCAATAACCTAATCTTAAACTTATTACCTAATTTAACAATAATATATACATAATCTAACAATAATCTAACCTAATTGCAAAAATCTAACAAAAATCTAATAATAATCTAACATAATTTCAAAAATCTAACAAGAATCTAAAATTAATCTAACCTAATTGCAACAATCTAACAATAATCTAACTTAATTGCAAAAAAAATTATAAACTAACCTTGCAGGGTGGCGGCGGCGGCGGCAGAGGAGATTCTTCAAGTTTCAGCGGCGGCAGGGCGATTCTTCAAAAGCTTTCGGTGGTCTTCGGTGGTCTTCGGCAGGGCGACGGCGCGGCGTCTTGGTCGTCGGGGAGAGAGAAGCGGGGCGGCAGAGATGAGAGGAGAAGAGAGAAAGCAAATCGGGAAAGAAGAAGAGAAAGAGGCGCTTTTTTATTTTTATTTTGTCATTTCCGAGAGTTTTATATACAACTCTCAGTTTTGACCCTTATTAAACCCCGAGAGTTTTATATACAACTCTCGGTTTTGACCCTTATTAAACCCCGAGAGTTTTATATACAACTCTCGGTTTTGACCCTTATTAAAACCGAGAGTTGTATATATAACTCTCGGTCTTTAGAAGTATAAAACCCAAAAGTTTTATATAAAACTTTCGGTTTAGATGGATATTTACGAAAGTTAAGTATATAACTTTCGGAATTATCACTTCCTAATTTGTTAAATTCTTTTGTTTCTCACCTTCTAATGACCTTTAACAACATTATTTTAACACATTTGATATCCTTAAAATATTGCACAATCCATATGATCAAACATTACACACATTCATAAGATAACCAAACATAAACATTCAAATACACTTCTCTATAATAATCAAACACAATCATAAACATTTTAACATAAAACACAATATTAATTTTTAAAATATAACCCACACTTGATTATATTAGTTAGGAGTCTATATTGGAAAGAAAAAATACTTTAATTTAAAAAATTGAAAATGTAAAAACTGAAAGTTATATAATTAACTTTCGGAAATAATCATATAAACCGAGAGTTGTATATATAACTCTCGGTCTTCAGAAGTATAAAACCCGAAAGTTTTATATAAAACTTTCGGTTTAGATTAAAATTTCCGAAAGTTAATTATATAACTTTCGGAATTATCACTTCCTAATTTGTTAAATTCTTTTGTTTCTCACCTTCTAATGACCTTTAACAACATTATTTTAACACATTTGATATCCTTAAAATATTACACAATCCATATGATCAAACATTACACACATTCATAAGATAATCAAACATAAACATTCAAATACACTTCTCTATAATAATCAAACACAATCATAAACATTTTAACATAAAACACAATATTAATTTTTAAAATATAACCCACACTTGATTATATTAGTTAGGAGTTAAGATTAGTGGGTTAAAAACAAAATAATTTAACAAATTAGGAATTGTTAAAACCGAAAGTTATAACATTAACTTTCGGTTTTTATGTGTATTTGCGAAGGTTTTAAATAAACCTCTCGGTCATGACCTTAAACATAATGTTTTTGGGAAGTGTTAAAACCGAAGGTTTATTTGAAAACCTTCGGTTTTTACCCTTCCACATACTTAGAAATGTTTTAGATTTTTTTAAGCAGGCGTCAAAACCGAAGCTTTATTTGAAAACCTTCGGTTTTTACCCTTCGCCATACTTGTAAAATTTTAAGATTTTTTTAACCGAAGGTTTTCAAATAAACCTTCGGTTTTTACCCTTCCCATACTTAGAAATTATTTAGATTTTTTTAAGCAGGGGTCAAAACCAAAGGTTTTCAAATAAACCTTCGGTTTTGACCCCTCCTTAAAAAAATCTAAAAAAATTCTAAGTATGGGGAAGGGTTAAAACCGAAGGTTTTCAAATAAACCTTCGGTTTTTACCCTTCCCATACTTAGAAAATTATTTAGAGTTTTTTAAGCAGAGGTCAAAACCGAAAGTTTATTTGAAAACCTTCGATTTTGGCCATGCTGTTTTTTTTAAAAGGTGAAAAGTAAACAAAAATAACATAATTAATTAACAACATATTAAATCCAAACCAAACCAAACATAATAATAATAATTCATGAAAATTAAAACAAAACACATAAAAATATTGTAATCGTTCGTACGGAAAAACAAATAAACACATAATTAATCTAGAAATTATTAGATGGGGTGGGAGGAGGGGGTGGTTGATTCAGTCGAATCCTCAACATTACAAGTTCCTGTTCGAGATTCTCTAATCTCTGGGCCATTTCGGCCCTGTCCGCTTTAATTTCACTGAGCAATCGGCATCTTTCCGCATCCCTCAATCGGATTTGCTCCATTCTAGTGACATCTGTCTCACCTCTTCCTCACGTGCCGCAATTTCTGATTGTGCTATCAGATTCTGGTAACACCAATGTAGTTTCTCCGGTGTATGCCGAAGACTATTCCATGAATCACCCATCCTACATGCATTTCAGATATATGTATATATATATTAATCAAACAAAATAACCGTAACCTAAATCTAATATATATAACTTCAATCAAACAAAAAAACAAAACTAACATATATTTAACAAACTAACCTAAATCTAATCTAAACAATAACGTATAGACAAATCTAAATCAATGAAACAAACAAATAATTTAAACTAGCCTAAATCTAGATAATATATATATATAAACTTAATAAATCTTAATCTAATAATAAACAAAACAAAAAAAACCAAATGAAACAAACCTGGACGAGAGAAGAGAAGAACCGGCGTGGAGAAGGCGGCTGCGGCGCGGGAGAGAGAGAAATGGGAGGGTGGAATGAAAAAGAGAAGGGTTAGGGTTTGTATTTATAGAGGTAGATGCCAAATGTTTTCATATAACTTTCGGTTTTGATATTAGTCAAAACCGAAGGTTTATTAAAAACCCTTCGGAAATAACCATTACAAAACTTAGAATTATTTTTAATTGAGCAAAACCGAAGGTTCTTTGTAAAACTTTCGGAAAAGAGAATTTCAAAAAAGGTAAAACCGAAGGTTCTTTGAATAACCTTCGCAATTAAAAATTCCCGGGATTTCAAAACCGAAGGTTTTTGTAAAAACCTTCGCAAATAACCCATATCCAACACTTAGAATTTTTTTTGGTTTTTTGGGAAGGTAAAAACCGAAAGTTCTACAAAGAACTTTCGGTAATAATTAGTAAACCCGAAGGTTTTACACCCCTCTCGGAATCTATTTTTAATACCGAAGGATTTGTTCCTCTTGGGAGTATTTAGGAGAGTTTTATAAAACCTTCGGAAATAACCGTCGGTAAAGGTCCTTTTTTTACTAGTGTTTGTTTTAAACCTTATTATTTAATTTTAAATTTAATTGAGAAATAATCAAAGAAATACATAAAATACATATGAATAAATAGAATTAAACTTAATAATTTAAGAGAAACAACTTATAAAACGGTGGTTGTTTATATCCCCGCATCTCGTATTAAGCACTAGGTTCATTACAAAACCTTTCTTTAAATTAAGCAAAAGATTAATTAAAGTGACATTCATTTAAAATATGATAAACAACGCATTCAACCAAGTTTCTGTTACGTTCATTATAAAAATAAAAAATTAGACAATATTTTCTCAGTATAATTCAACTAAAACAATTCAGTGGCTAGAAAAATTTGACATTTTTTATTTACTATCTACATATTATGGATTGGATATGTTCTACTTCACGATATCCTTATAAAAGATTTTGAATTTGATACAAAGATTTAAATTGCAAGTTATCTTAGAACGTCTATAAGATAAGATGAGGTCCTTGTAAATCCATTAAATTTAATTATTTCAATATCCTAATTAGCATGAATAATATACATGATAAGTATTAAAAATGGTTTCGATACCTAGACACATGATATGAACATATACAATAATATATGAATATATATGCATGGTAAGATTAAAGATGCTTTTGCCGTCGAAAATCTTTGTCTTTAATGTTTCAGAAATACGAGTTGCGATGTTGCAAAAGAGATGATGATTCATTTCGATAAGTTGAAATTATTCATCTTAAAAAATAGAAGAATTGACTAATAAAAATAAGTCTTTATTATACATGTATATATATATAGTAATTATTAGGAATTTTCTTGTGTCGTAAAAAGCTTAATTTTATAAGCTAATATATGTTGACATGTAAATTTTCTCAAAAAAAATTATATATTCAATATACAAACGTTATCTTGAAAATAAATTAAAAAACAATAATGTGTTTTCTTTTAAATTAAAAGTTTGCTGATTACTAAAATTATTATTAATAATAAATAAAAATAACTAAAAAACTAGCTTTTAATTTTTAGAAATTAATGATTATATTTATTAATAGTAATTAAAATTAATTATAATTGAAACATTTGGTTTCAATTTTAAAATAATTAATTATAATATATACCTTCTTGAATTAATTAAGCATTAAAATTAATAAGAATATGGTAGGATGATTACTAAATTAAGATAGATGTTTTTTATTAAGGTATTGAGATATCATTTTTAAATGTGTATATATTTGTTCGGTTGACAGAGATAAATTAAAAAACAATAATGTGTTTTCTTTTAAATTAAAGGTTTGCTGGTTACTAAAATTATTATTAATAATAAATGAAAAATAATTAAAAAATTAGCTTTTAATTTTCAAAAATGGTTATATTTATTAATAGTAATTAAAATTAATTATAAATGAAATATTTGATTTCAGTTTTAAAATTATTAATTATAATATATACCTTCTTAAATTATTTAAGCGTTATAATTAATAAGAATATGGTAGGATGATTACGGCATAAAGATAGATGATCTATTTATTTATACATATATTTATACATTGTTTTATATACTACATTTTTTTATTATGGTATTGAGATATCATTTTTAAATGTGTATATATTTGTTTGTTGATAGAGTTGAGTCAAGGAAAAAGAATAAATTCTTCTAATTAAAGGAAATAGAAGGTCATAATAGCAATAAATTAGAAGACCAAGAAGTTGGAAGAATTGTTTAGATTGAATTTGAAGAGAGAAAAAGAAGACTCATAATTATGAGGTATTAATAGAGAGGGGCTTATTTAGTTCTAGATCTTAATAATAAGATCTTGTTTGATTTGGTTTTACAAGGAAAAATCTTAATTGATTTCAGAATTGATGTGGCATATGTGTCGACATCATCGGATGCAAACGTGCAACACAAAATAAATGGTCATGCGACTTCAGCCAAAGTTGCTTGAAACATTATGATTTTTTTTATAGAAATCATGTGACATGATGATAAATATTTATTTGATTAAATATTCTAATTTATTTTATTGAAATAATATGTTGAAATGAATATTTTAATTGATTCAACATTATATTTTATTATATAGAGATTGTGTGAAGAATGGTTTATATATGAATAAATATACGAATCTCTTATATAGAAATTATATATGAATAATTTAGTCAATTAAATATTCACAATAATAGTTATCTTATTAATTTAATGTTAGGTATAACACATGAGTTGTGTGGTAATCTCTTGATTAAAAAAAACTTTTGATTTAATTCACATAGATGTGTGTTTTAAAAGGTATCAACACGAATGTGGGGCAAATATTTTTATTGATAATACCACAAATTATTATTGTGTATGTTATAATAAATAAAAGGATAATCTATTTCTAGAGAAATATATTCTCTATAAAAGATAAAGTTGCACAACTTAACATAACTAGAAAATGTCTTGTTTATATTTGCTTAGTTGGTGCTCAATTTGATTTTTTTAGGGTTTAAAATCAATAGACGCGTTTTTCTTTAATATTATTTTCATACAAATCAGAAGAGTAAATATATTCAAAATAGATTTTATAAAATAATTTAATAAAGAAAATTTAGCTTGTAAAGTTTTGTATGACTAATAACAATGTTACAATAATGATTTTAACTGAAAAGTTAATAAATGTGACAATTGTGTATATCATGAAGAAAACGAAAGTTGTTATTTCATTATATGTCTTTATACGATATTTTTATCGTTAGAAATTATGATAAAAATGATTAATCCATTAAGGATGTGAGTTATACTAAACAAGGTATCATGTTATTATCAAATAATAAAGTGATATGAAAGACTTTACGTCTACAAGTGAATATGTTTACACTTGAAAGTGTAACTATATGGGTGAAAATCTTCTAACGAAAAATATATTTTTTGTGAAATATGTAATCGTTTACGCGAAGGTATAATAGTTCAAAGACATTTTGTTTACTATTTAGCCATGTAAACAATATTTTCACAAAAAATTGTTTAAATGATAAGTATGTATGAATGACTATTCTTATTAGAAGATATTTTAAGAGTGTCTAAAAGGATATTTCTAATTATTGTGATAATGATATGAAATTAGACAAAGTTAGAGTAAATGACAAATTTAGACATACAAGTCTTAGACATAAATAATGTCATTAGACTATACTCTCTAAGATATCACATTTGACTATGTTAGTCAAAATAAAATTGTGGATCCACTAACCAAACTGTTGAATAGAGAGTTAGTTTAAAAGTCTTTAAAGGCATGAACCTACTATAAGTTGGTACGAAGGAAAACCCAACCTATGCAGACTAGAGATCCCAAGAACTAGGTTCAATGGGATAACCTAATTGTACTGACTTGGAAGATTATTGTTGAAGATTAATCCTACAATGAAACAATATATATTTTGACGAGGATAAGCAAATCGTTTTTAATGATTCTTTATGAGTAAAGAGATCACCTATTTGAGGGAGAAATGGGGCTACTTCGATGGATTTTCACGACTCAATTCTAGACTCTCTCAAAGAATCAGGCGCGTATTCCATGGCCAAAACAGACACAACCATGAGAGCTTGACATGTACTAGGAAGAATTGTATGTGAAAGTGTGTATTCGTTTACACAAATGGTATAATAGTTCAAGAAAACCGAGTTTACTAATCGGTTAGTAAGTTATATACTTTTATAAGGGAAGGTTCAAAGGGTTACACATACGTATCCTCTATAGGATTCAACTATTGAACATTTCACCGGGTTAATCTTTCAATTTCCATTAATGTGGGGATTGTTATATTTTTAAACTAATTACATTAATTAAATGGAAATGAGAATTTGGATAAATAAATTAAATGTAATTTAATTCAAATAAATATAAATTCATACCAAATTCAAATGTGAATCTTTGGTGAAATTTAATGACAGTGTATAAGATCGAATGCCAAAAGTCTTGGAATATTAAGAGTCTAGGAATGCTAGGAATGGCAGTCGTTTGATGAATTATAAGTTATTGAATTGATAAATGAATTTATTGTGATGGTTTAATTTTCAGCTATAAATATCCCCTTCATGTTGGAACTCTGAAAATATCTCATATCTCTTTTTCACTCATTCCATAATCTCTCTAGAATTCGAAAAGTTTCTTCTTTGTTTTATTGAGTGTTCTTCGAGTTCTTCATTCATCTGAGTGTTCTTCGAGTTTTTCACTCAATCGAGTGTTCTTTGAGTTCTTGACTCGTCGTATTTCTATTGAAATCCAGTGATTGATTTAGGTACTTTGTCAAGCTCGTTGTGTAGTGATTGAATACCAGAATTACTACTAGATTCGTTATACCTAGGAGATAGCCATCTATGATATGATCTAGCATAAGGAGAGATGATGGAATTTTTTTTAGAGAAATGTGCTAAGTACATGTCTCGAATCAATATTGTATTTGGTGATTTCGTTCTTCTTTATATTTAACTTAATTTAATTTATTTGTAACATCATTTATTTCTTTATTTATATATATTTCTGTTATTTCAAGATAAGATATCTATTAAAAACATCATAGGAACAAATATTATTTAAGTCTAGACACATGATGAAAATGAGAATTATCTAAACCAATGTGCATGTTATGAATGATAATGTTCTGGATCTCTTTCATCTTAGATTTCAAATAAAAAAGGAAACATAAAAGGTTATATATATCTAGGAATAACAAAAAATTTAGAATAGAGACCATTACAGGACGGTCAGGGACATAACGCTGCGTCTTTTCTAAAGTGTAACCAAGACCAATAAAAAAACAAAATCTTTCCACTTTTCCATTACAACATGAAAAATTTTTAAATTTTAAGTTTCTAATAGAGAAAACTGTATGGTAACTAGTCAAAACTAGTATATTTCAAATTGGTTTTAATTGTTTTTCTTGAGTATTAAAAATAGAATTAAAAAGATGTCTTACTTAAGATAATTTTCAAATTAAATACTTAATTTGATAATAAGGAACAAATTGTCCAACAAGAATCAAGTAATTAAACATGTTAGAAAAGGTATATATATATATATTTATATATATATATATATATATATATATATATATATATATATATATATATATATATATATATATATATATATATATATATATATATTGAATGTTATATAAAATTATATATTTTATATTTAGATTATTGATAATACACTAATTTTATAAGAGATTTGATTATATTAATGTAATTGTTAGATATAAAAAATATATATTGTATTGTATCCTATATAAAATTACATATTTTATGTTTAAATTATAGACATTATATTAAATTTATAAAAAAAAATTAATATAATTAAGTTCCTAAACATATAAGTATTAATTAGATAAAGTATCAAATGTCAATATTTTATATTACAATTTTGAAAGATATATATTTTGTTTTGAAATTAATAATTAAGATCAATTTTTTGATAAATATTCAATTAAATTCATAAATAGAATATGGGGAAAAAATTAGTAAAATAGTAACATAATTACATAAAGAAAAAATATATAGATAAATTAAAATTATATTATTTTATTGGAGAAGATAAATATTTCTAGGTTTATAGTACATAAATAAATACATATTTTTATCTCATTTTGGTTGCATTTATAATATTGATTCACTAATATTTTAATTATTTTTTAAAATTCATACAAAAAGAAAGAAAATTACTCAATGAGAAGATAATAGTAAAATGAAAAAAAAAGTTAATAGTAAATGGAAAAAAGTGATAGCCACAAACATTAAAGTTATATTATTTTGTTAAACAAGATAAACATATCAAAATTTATTGTACATAGACATGTAATTTATATCGTTTTGTATTTGTTTAACACGCCAAAAATGACATATTCAAAGATGATAAAATGTATTTAATTCAAAAAACCATTCTCATGAATAACTTTGCATGAGAATATCATCATATTATGTTTAACTCTAGACAAACGGTTATTTTAAACTTTATAATACGTATTCTAAAATTCGTATTATTAGAGACTCGAATGAATAATAGATAAATATAAAATAATTAAAAGAAAATTAATTAATTATATAAGTAATAAATATGTGGAGAGAATGAATATTTTAAATAAATTATTTGAATTTTGAAATAAATAATAAGATGAAAATATTTTTAAAATTTAATATATAATTATATATTATAAAATAATTCATACAAAAAAGGAAAAAATAAAATTTATTTTAAAAAATAAAATATTTAAAGAGTAATTTTATTAATATAAAACTATATTAATATAAGAGGAGACAAAAATCCAAAAGATAAATTTGTTGATTTGACCTCATATCTTCTTTAACTTAATTACTGTTAGTAGAAAAATTTTCATATCATTTAATTAAATTTTCTTCCCTTTTTTTTTTATTAGAATGTTAACCTTGTCCGTTTTGGCTTACAAAATGGTCATGCGTTATGATGCAAGTACACACTAATCTAAACTTAAACTTAAGCACTATTTTATCCAAAATAATATTATCATAATATTTAATATTTTTAATAATACAAAATTAAAAAATGTAATATTTTTTCAAAAGTTTATAAATATATTAATACAACTAATATAATAACCTAGCAATCAAAGAATGATGTTAATAATATTACTAAGATATTATAACGACAAAGTTTGCAAGTTGTTTAACAACAAAATATATTTACATTATATACAGTAACACATAATATATAAATAAGGTAATTTTGAAGTAAATGATATAGTTATGATAAGTACATTTTTAATATATATTACATTAATATATATATATATATATATATAATATTTTCGTATTATTTCGACAACTATTTGATAAAGTATTATTATAAACTAAATTGTAATCATTGTTAATTATTTTTCATGTTAATTTAATTTTCAACTATCTATGAAAGTTTTTATAATTTGTTTACAAGTTGTTTTGCATTAAAATATTTTCATTTCTACTCAACTTGTTGTTTGTAAAATTAGTTTTTTTTGTAATCTCATTATTGACCATCGCTGTAAATAACATTTCAGATCGAAGGACATTTTTAATAATTATTTTTCAACTTTTAGATCGAAATTTCATATTTGTTTATGCAATCTTATTTATTATAATGATGTTTAATTTTGAAAATGTCTGGATTGTCGGGTCGAGATTTATGATTAATTTAAATATATATATGACAGTAAATGGATAAATGGGTCGTATTCTTGGTTGACCCGCCCATAAATTTAAAACGGTTAAAAATAAAATTAAAAATGTTATAGGTCTGTTTTGAACTCGCAACATAATAAAATAAGTACAACTCTTTAATCAATGGAGCTAATAACACTTTATATTTTAAATTCAACACCAAATTTTATGAACGGGAGACGTTGTAACAATATAAGTTCAAATTTTTAACTAATTAATATATATATATATATAATGATGCTTAATTTTGAAACTATCTGAATTGTCGGGTCAAGAGCTATGGTTAATTTAGATATATATGTGAGAGTTAATTAATACTTGGGTTGGATTCTGGGTTGACCCGCGCATAAACTTAAAACGGCTAACAAAAATTAAAAATGATATAGGTATGTTTCCAACTCGCAACCTAACAAAACAAGTACAACTCTTTAACCAACTAAGCTAAAAACACTTTATATTTTAAATTCAACACAAAATTTGATGAACGCGGGACGTTGTAACAATATATTTTTATCCGTGTGAATCGCACAGGAGTCTTTCTAATTTTATAAATTCCTCAATTCATCATTGTTGGATTGAATAACATTTTTTAGTAATTAATATTTAACTATGATGTAGAAATCATTTTTCTTGTGTAACCTTATTTGCATTAAATGATATTCATGGTCACATTACAATAGTTATAGAAATTTTGTTATTAGTTATTGTCGCAGTAAATGTTGTGTATTCAATGATATTTTCTGTAATTATTTTTCGGCTTACGGGATTAAATATCTGATTTGTGTGTGCAATGTTATATGTATTACATAATATTAACCGCAACATTAATCTAGCGATTGCTCTATGTTGCGATAAAATTTGCATAAATATATATATATAATATTATATGTCATTTAATTTATTTAAAATATTTTTAATAAATAAATTAGTACATTTTTTTGCGTTAATTATAAAATAATATTTATAATAACTACCGATAATACTAGTATTTTTTTAAAAATATCCCAAATAAATAAGCTTATTTTTTTAACGAGTGATAAGAGTAAGAAAATTGGGGGAGAGAATAAGGGAGAAAATAACGTGTCATCACGTCATTGAATGGAAATAAAAAAAGTGTGGGAGAGAGAAAAAAGATAATGTTGTTTATTTTTTCAGGTTATCAGATTGCGCCATCTCATTCCTTCTCCCAATCTCTTCCAAATCCCTCTCCATATTATTTATTTATTTTCACTTCATTCATTTCTATAACCTCGGAAATTTTTTGTCCCATTAAAGCTCGAAGTTCGAGAATTTAAACTTCGATTTTGCGTGTCAGAAATCATCTTTTTAAAATAAAACATTATTTCAAAGATGTTTCAAAGGATCCCTAACTATTTTTTAAATTAATTAACAAATAATTAACTTGGAGTTCAATTTTATATAATATGAGGATTTGCGGTAATCCAATTAAATTTGATTTTTTTGAAATCCGTTTATTTTATTAATTAAAAATTATTAATTTAAAAAAAAGGTTATTTATTTGAAACAGAGTTGTCAATAGATTTTTTGAAAACTAAAAAAATGACAATATTATACAAACATATTGGCTAGAGTTTATTTTAGTTCGTAGTTTAGTGATACTTGGGAAAGGCTTCCGCGCTTCACCCCCATACCTGTTTATAAAACGGTCTCCACTTATAAACTTGGATTTTGAAAATCGATTGTATAACGTTTTATTATAACCAATAATTTTTTCAGTCTTAAGCATGCATAAGCTTTGTACGTTATTTTAATAATTGTAAAAATAGTTATTTAAATGTTGGTACATGTTGTTGATGATAACTTAGGGAAAAAAAGTACATGAAGAACATCAGTCATTTAAAAGCTTTAGGGTTTAATCAAAAATCCCAAATAATTCTTTATCAAAATATTTTTTGTAAAAATATCCCAAAAATATTTTAAAATTATTTTCTAAGTTTTCGTAATTTAAGAAAATGATTTGAGGTTCCATAATTAAAAAAATAATTTTGGATTTTGAAAATGAAAACCAAACAGGCCTTAGGACCCTGGGTCAGACCCACTAGTCTAGGTTAATAAACCTCGGTCGAGGTGATAAGGACTCTTGGTCATGGGTTAGCCCTGGGCTAACTTTATCGGTCTTATTTTTGGGAATTCTCGGTTGGTGTCGAGAGTTATCAGTACTAGGTTTGACCTCTCGGTCCTAGTTGAAGAACATTGGTCGGACCTCTCATTTTTGTTTGTCGCTTTGACTGCACTATGGGTTTGGGGTCTATAGGGCGATGACTTATAATGCTCGATCTTGAACTCGTTGTACGTTCCTTTTGGGTCAACTAACAAAATACCAACTATGTAACCGTGCTTTCAAGAAGCTCCGTCAAATACTAGTTTCCATGTGTTTGATCTTATACTCAAAATTCCCTCATTGTTGTGTTTGTTATAGTAAGGTAAAGGATGAAAGGAATGCTGACTCTATGCGACATAAGTGTGGGAGGAGATTTTAAATAATCCTTGATTCTATCAAATTCCTGTTGATATTTTTCATTGCATATAAAGTTTTGGTATTTCTTTAGTAGTTAAAATAGTGGATCGCATGTTATGGTATGCTTGTTGATGAATCAACTAATGTATTGAGTTTTCCCAAAACCTCTCTTTCGTTTTAGGGACCGGCATAACCGTTATTGCATCTATATTAGAGTGATCGACTTCGATATAACTCCGAAGGTACATTTCTTCGGGTTGAGTCATAACTGATATTTCCTAATTCGTTGTAGGAATTTTTCGAGGTTTAAAACATATTTTTATTGATCTATTGATTTGACGATCATGTCGCCGACATATACTTCCACTTCCTTGTGGATCATGTCATAAAAGATCATAGTGACTACGTACCTTCTGATAGGTGGCTCCCGCGTTCTTAAGACCGAAAGACATGACCCTATAACAAAGGTTCCTACCTCTATTATAAACGTTGTATTTTCCTTGTCTTGTGGGGCCATTATGATTTAGTTGTATCCTGAAAATTCGTTCATGAATGAGAATGGTCCATGACCAGCAACATGGTCAACTAATATATCGATGGGTGGTAGCGGGAAGTGATCCTTAGGGATGGCCTTATTTAGATCCTAATAATCTATGCACACATGTAAATTCCCGTCTTTCTTTATGACACGTACCACATTAGCTATCTAGGTAGGATATTCCACTACCTCGAGTAATCTAGCTTCAAGTTGCTTTCGGACTTCTTCAAGGATTTGTTTCAAGCCTCCACTTTCAACCATTCGAGCTTTTGCTTTACTAGCTTAGCATTAGGATATAGAAGAATATTATGTTGTGTGATCTTTGGATCAATACCTTTCATGTCCTTTTATGACCAAACGAAGACGTCTTTGTTTGTGTTTAATAGCTCAACTAACTATAGACGCTCTCGTGGGTTTAAACTTAGGCTAATCAGTATGATCTGAGGATCGATGGTCGTGTTTACATTAATTTCGATTTTCTTTTACAGTGCAAATGCAATCTCATCATCGGTTTCTAAGAAATGTTTGCCTTCGAAATTTAACTCAAAGTAAAAGAAAAGATCATTTTTACTCGTAGATTCGAAGTCTACTTCTTTTGTTATATCGACGTGTATATTACATGTAAGAAAAGATTATCTAACAAGATCATTGTTCTTAGATTTCTTACAATGTACAGTATTTGACATCTCTCTACACATTAGAGGGAAAATAGTTCTACTTTCGTCGATCACAGTATTGATGGATGAAAGGAAATTGGTTCCTTAAAGATTGGAAGAGCTGGCTTCATTAGCTAAATTAGTTGTCTTGGGAGTCCGAGCCATATTTACTAGGGCGTCGCACCAATAGTACATTTTTTCCAAATCACGCAAATATAAGGGTTGAGATTATGAGGACAGTCTTAAAAGATTTCGAGACCTAAAAAACGTCTATGTAAATCTAGATTAGTAAACGTCTATGTAAAGATTTCAGTTGACTTAGGAGGCTGTCTCCTGGGTTAAAAGCTTTGGGCTCATTTTCCGTTCTGGTCCCTATTGGTGGTTGGGACGTGAATTGAACATTATCTAGTGTGGTTTTTATGAAACTAGGTTTAAAATGTGTTCCACCACATGTTGTTGTGTTATCTATTAGAGAGTTGATGTGGGTTGTCGTTTTTTACATCATCCATTTAGAAGTTTTACCAAAATAAGTTTTGGACTTCTTTTTGGGCCAAGGGATCAATTATATTGATTCATGATTTAGCTTCATGGATCAGTTCCAGGATGCTTTGTTGGTTGTGAGCATGTTGACTTGATCATCCAATAGCAGATTCTTTGTAATTTTAGGCTTGGCAATTACGTTATGATCTATCAAGTCATTAAAAAGGTGTTTGAGGGCGCTAAAATTGTCGGTAGCATGGCCCTTTTCTTGGTGGTAGTCGCACCAAGCGTTTTCATACTTTCCCAAGAATGGTATGTTCGTTCTCGGGAGATGGGCTTGATAAGATTCTTTTCCTGAAGAATCTTCATTACCTGACTTAAGGCATTCCTAGGTCATCAAATACTCTTGGTGGTCTAGGTTCCTTTGGAGGTGTGGTCTTTATAGGAGTGGTTGTACATACCTTATCCTGTAAAGACTTGCTTGGGCTTGCCTTTTGAGGAGGACGTTCCTACTAGACAGTGGTTACCTGGTACACTTTTATCTTCTATTTTCTTAGGAAATGACTTGGAGGTGGGGTAACTTTGACTACTTTTCCCTCTCTTCATTCTTTCTCGCTGGCGTCATCGAGGTTATTGCCGGTTTTAGCAACTTTTCATATTTTGGAAGGTTTTGATGGCGAATCAAATAGAATATCACCCGTTAAAACTTTCCAAGATCATATTGATATGTCGTTGTTCTCTTGGGAGGGAATCAATTTCCTCGACGATAGTTTTTCATCTTTCGATAAAAATGGAGAATTTCTCATTTTCTCCTTGTTTGATGTTCTTAACCTCTTTTATGGTCGTTCAAGGTTGAGATGCATTGAGAAGCGTTCTATGAACATTGCAGTCAGTTCTTCTATGCTTTGTAGATAAACTATCTTTTACTAGAGATACTAGTGTATAGCAACATCATCAAGGTAATGGGGGAATAGGTGGAGAACGTCGGTTTGCTAACTCGCCATGGGGTCATTCCAGAGGTGTACATTTTGAAAAAAGACTGACGGGTTGCATTTTTCGATGTACGTGGATTTGGATGGAAGTTTAACGCCTAATGGAATGACTTCTCTTTAGACAACATTCATAGCATCTTTCCAGTTATAGTGTTACTCAGTGCTTTTGTCCTTAACTTTTTTGTTTAGCTGGGCTTGCATCTCATCTACCTGACATGAATTTTAGCCATTTGACGTTCATATTCCGTTAGCGGTGGTTGATTAGCCGTTGAAATTTGTTTTTCTTGTGATCCTAGAGGGTTGAGTACCTCCTCATGTTATGTCTCTGTGGTTAGGTCAATATCTTTTTCAGAGTCTTCATAGAGAGAGACTTCCACTTGGGCTTAATAACCAATACAACGAGGGTTGATGGGGTGAACATGCAAGTTGTTCTGTCACATGTTACTAAACTACGTTCATTTCCTTTAATTTGATCGTAGAGACCATTTCAGGTACTAGGTGATCTTCAGCCATCTGGTAGCGTATAAAACGTCTGATTTTGGGGTCTCTCTTTCTGGGAGGTCGTGTCGGCTGTCGTAGTCATGGACTGTTGCGAAGAAAAAGAGGTGAGAATTGCAATGGTAATAAAGTACGATGCAATGCATATGCACATAAGATGAATCTTAGAGTGTGAATATCTCTTTTGTGATTTGGAAAAGAAAACATAGAGTTGTTATATAAACATTTATTTATTTTCTTATTTATTCAATAATTTTGTGTGGTTGTTGGCTTAATGGGAGGTGCGGAATTAGGGAACGATCTTTAATAGTTAATGGTTCTTCCTAGAATCAACCATTTCACCTGAACAAAATTTAAATACTTCAATCTTTCTTTCATTTTGTTATTTGCAATTCTTTCCCCTGAACTTTCTATTGCTGCTCATTTCTCATCCTTTGATGAGTAGATTCTATTAACTAGCTTATTTGGAATTGAAATTTGATTAATAGATATTTAATTATTGACTTTTTAGAAGAGGTGTGTTATAAATAATATAATAATTTGAGAATTGAAATTTATAATTTTGATTTTAAATATTTAGTTTATGTATTGATAATACATTAAATAAAATAAAAGTAAAATAAATTTAAGAATAATAACAACATCTAAAATAGATTTATCAGCTCATAATTATTAACTACACAAATTTATGACTTTTTTTTAGGAAAAACGACTTAGCGTCATTTCATTAAAAATTCCCAAAAACGGGAAAAAAAACCACGAGTTTAAGATATCATTCTAGACAGGCCTAGAATGATTTTGAAGTCGTAACATTCTGAATAAAAGCTAAAAAGCTAAAAACGTAAATGAATTATTTGTTTACAATGCTTTCAATTCTAGTGAGTTTAAAAAACGGTAAATTCCAGTTCCTGCAGATATTCTAGTTCTACTCCGTGCTTAGAATTCTTCTCCACGTTCCCGCGAGGGCGCTGCAATCCGATACAATATCTTTCCATAACTCGTCAATGCTCCTGCGGGTTCTGTCATATACCCTTGCATTCCGTTCTTGCCAAATGTTATACACCACTGCTCCAAAGCCACACTTGAACACGCTTGTTGCAAATCTATTTCCCTTGGCTTAGAGTAGTGCTGCTTCTTTGATTTCATTCCATTCGCTCGGGAAACTGGTCAGCTCCAGGCTTTTATAGAATCTGTCCCAAAGCTCCGAAGCAATACAGCAGCTCCTGAATAGGTGATCTATGGTTTCTTCATTTCCTATGCATAGAAGACAGCTCGCGTCCGGGATGCTCATATACTTACTGATACGATCACGAGTGCTGAGTCTTTCCCAGAAGGCGAGCGATAGAATGAACTGGTGTCGAGGGAGAATCTTCGTTGACCATACAAGAGGAGCCCATTCTACTTTCTGCGCCTTTTCCCGGATTACCTCCCATATTTTCTTCAATACCAGCTTCCCATTGTCCCAATGCTCCGAAGTAATACAGTAGCTCCTAAATAGGTGATCTATAGTTTCTTCATTTCCTCTACATAGAAGACAACTCGCGTCCGGGATGCTCATATACTTGTTGATACGATTACGAGTGTTGAGTCTTTCCTAGAAGGCGAGCCATAAGATGAACTGGTGTCTAGGGATAATCTTTGTTGACCATACAAGAGGAGCTCATTCTACTTTCTGCGCTTTTTCCTAGGTTACCTCCCATATTTTCTTCGATATCAGCTTCCCATTGTACTTATCTTTCCATTCATGAATATCCGGTCTGTCGTGTAGTTGTATGTTCCTTATATGATCAAGTATCCTCTTTCCTTCTGGAATTCTTCTCAAGAGCAAGTTCCAATTCCCGTCTTTGATGTCTCTAATTTTCTCTTTTACGCAGTCCCTTCTGATACGAGTATTTTGAAACTCCTCCTTGTCGATGATAGGCTGGTTTTCAAACCAAGGGTCATGCCAGAATAGAGTACCTTTCCCGTCCCCTAGTCGGATGTCATAAAGATCTGCAATATCGCTTCTTAGTTTAAGAATCTTTTTTAGAGACCAGCTCATACCTTTGTGAATTTTGTAGGTCCAGATGCTGGTTTCGTGTTTCATAAACCTCGTATGCACCCATTTGATCCATAGTGACTCCTGATTGCGCTCCAAAGCCCCCACAGATGCTTGAAGGTTAGAGCCTTGTTCCACTCGATACAGTTCTTCAAGTCGATGCCTCCCTCGTCCTTCGGTTTGCAGAGAGCGGTCCATTTGACTTTCTTTCCTCCTCTTCCACTACTACCCAGATAAAGTTTCTCATCAGTGTGTCGAGTTCCTTCATTACCTTCTTCGGAATGACCATTTGCTGCGCCCAATAGCCAACTATGCCCATAACCACGGTTTTGATAAGTTCGATCCTCCCTGCATAAGAAAGTTTTTTTGCTGCCCAGCCAGATATCGTGTTTTTTACCTTTTCAATCAGCGACTTGCAGTGTGAGATCTCGATCTGCTTCACAGTTAACGGAATTCCTAAGTACCTTATGGGAAAGCTGCCTTCCTTAATGCCCATGATGTTGAAGATGTCCTGCTTTCTTTCGTCCTTCACGCCTCCATAAAATGCCACACTTTTGCTTTCATTAATAGTTAAACATGTTACCTCAGAAAAGAACGTTAGTGCAGCTCTAATAGTTTTAATGGAATCAACGTCTGCGTGCGCTAGAATGAACAAATCGTCAGCAAAGCATAAATGTGTTACCTCCTCTACCTCACAGAATGGGTGAAAGATGTATGGACGATTCTTTCGGAACATCGCGAAGATGCTCTCAAAGATCGCCATGATAGCTACGAAGAGGTAAGAAGAGAGGGGGTCCCCTTGCCTTACCCCGTTTTCACCCTTGAAATAGCCTCTATGGACTCCATTGACGCTAACAACAAAGCAGGATGATGAAACGCATTGCATAATCCAATCGATGAAAATCATAGGAAAAGCAGAAACAACCAGAAAGTCTCGAATCACTTCCCATCTAATAGAGTCGAAAGCTTTCTTGATATCTATTTTAAAAGCCACTCTCGGGGATATTTTCTTTTTTCTGTAGCCTTTTAATAGGCTCTACATGAGAAGAATATTATGAGAGATTGTCCTACCGGGGATGAATGCAGATTGATTAAGATTTATTGTTTTTCCTATTACATTTTTAAAACGTTTAGAAATGATTTTTGAAATTATTTTATAAATCACATTGCAACAGGAAATTGGTCTGAAATCTTGTACTTTCTCAGGTACCGCAGTTTTGGGGATCAATGTTAGGACCGCTGTATTCCATTGCTTTAACATCTTCCTATTTTTGAAAAACTCCAGAACCCCATCAGTAACATCTTTACCCACAACCGACCAATTATCTTTGAAGAACTGTGCATTAAACCCATCAGGACCCGGACTTTTATTCCCATCAATACTAAACAGAGCTTCTTTACCTCAACCTTCGTGACCACCCTTATCAACTCGCAACTATCTTCGGCAGAGATTTTCCTATCAATAATTTGATACAAGGTATTCAGGTGACTTTGATGCTGCTTTCTTGTACCCATAAGTTCTTTATAGAAATCAATAGCCAGATCTTGGACACCCTTTTGACCCTGAACATATTCACCATCATCATTCTTCAGCCTGTACACATTGTTTCTCATGTTTCTAGCCTTGCATTTTCTGTAGAAGAAAGCTGTGTTTTTGTCACCCAACAAAAGCCAGCTCTGTCTTGATTTCTGTCTAACAAAATTCTCTTCAAGCAGACTCAGTTTCCTAAAGTTTTTAAGCGTATATCTTTCTGTTTCATTGAGTTTTTCATCACTATCATCCCTTAATAACTTTTTCTAAACCTCTTCCAGTTTTTCTCTAGCAGCCAGAACTCTATTGGAGATATTACTGAACTTCTTCTTGTCAAAGCTTTGGAGATGATTCTTCAGGAGCTTAAGCTTCTCAGAAACCCTGTACATGTTGGAACCTCTAACATCTGTTGACCATACGCTTTCGAGAATACCCTTGAATTTATCATTATCCATCCAGAAATTGAAAAATTGAAAGGGCCTTTTGAGCCTTTCTTCCTTTTCCCAGAACAATTTAATCGGGCAGTGATCAGATATACCCGGATTCAAAACATGAAGTTGACTTCTCGGAAATTGGTTAATCCACCTCTCATTTACCAGACATCTGTCAATTCTACTTTTTCTAATTTGCTCATTCCCTCTCGTAGAAGACCAAGTGAAGAAGTTCCCAGAATTGGTAGGCTCGATACAACCCATATCTCTGATGCAGTCATTAAAGTCAATCATATCCCGAGTAATTTCAGATTCTGGGCTACGATCAGATTCGTTTCTGTTTACGTTGTAATCACCGAGGACAGCCCAAGATTTATCAATACCGATCCAGTTTCTAAGACAATTCTAGAGGAGTTTTCTGTCAGTGCTTGAGTTGCTACCATAGACAATAGCAAGATTAAACACGATTCTTGTGATTCTGTCTTTGACCTCCACCAGGATTGCTTGATCATTCGAAAAGAGAGTCATCACCTCAACAACTTTGTTATCCCAAATAACCCAGATTCTGCCCGTTTTGTCATTTGAGTTGTGAATGATTTCCCAGCTACTATCAATACACAGTTTGCTAACCTTCTCAACGTTCCGACTTTTGACTTTTGTCTCAAGAATACCCATAATAGTGATCTTCTGATTCTCAATGATCCTCCTGATTTCTTTACATTTTAGAGGGTCATTGAGTCTCCTTATGTTCCATGTCACTATATTCATGAATGAATATAAGTGTTGGGTTCCTGACTTTCCAGACTGTCCTGGACCTCTTCATCAGAGAAATCATAAGCATCACTTGCCTCACTATCCTCAATGGCTACAGTTTGATTACTTGGAATACTATTGCCATTGAGTGAGAATTGCCTCATGTAGATCTCATCTTCTCCCGTGATAGATTTAGTAGCTTCTGGATCCAGGATCTTTCTGCTTTGTCTTCGATTTTCATCGTGTTCTGCTTTAGTAGGTTTTTTCTGACTTTGAACCTATTCACTACTGGATTCATGTTTGTTATCGGTTTTAATTCGCCCTACTTCAGAACTAAGGCGCACTGCCTTATTCAAGACCAAATTGTCTTCTTCTGCACTTGATCTTTTTATTTCACAAAACCCAAGATTTCCTAGTCCATTCTGAAGAGCTTCTTTATTACTTATTCCAAGATTCTCCTGTTCATCATCTCGAACGGTGGCTCTGAGCCCAAGGATCAGGTCATTTCGAATTTTGATGACATTGTTTTTTCGGTTCCTGCTTGCATTCCTAGAACTGTAAAGAGTAGACTCACGACCTATTGGAGTGCCTTAAGATCCAATTTTGCTTGTTTCATATGGGCCAAGATCTTTGAATTTCAGAAACTTTAGAACTAGGACATGTAGTTACATCAAGACCAGTTCTTTGATCAGTATTGGGATCAGTGGAGTTAGGATCAACAATAGTATCATCCACAATAATAGGACTTGTGCTAGTATCAGGACCAATATAGTCGGGATCAGCAATGGTTGCACATTTTTCATCAGGACCTGTAGTCGCAAGTCCGGTAGCTTGAGTAGTTTCATGATCAACAAGTCCAGGACCAGGCTTAATATGGTTAATATGGCTAGGAACAGTAGCTTTATGAGAAGCTCTAGGATCGGTGTGTCTATGTCCAGCTTTATCAGGACTGATACCCTGACCAAGACTGACATTTTGAATAGGACTTATTCTTGAGAAAACAGAATCCCTAGGACCGGTGCCCTAAACATGACCAATATGATCAACGTTAGTAGGGCCAGCTTGTACCCTTACCCACTTTATTCTTTTTCCTATCTTCTTCCTTACCCTTATCTGTTCTTGCTTTTGGTTGCCCATCTTATCATCCTCAGTGCGTTCATTGCTGTTAAGTTCATACCTGTTCACATTTCTCTCAACCTGAGCCTGGTTAGAGTCATTGATATCGCTTACTTGAGTGTTGTTATTGGCCTTCGATTTTAGATTATTATTGACTGGACATTTATTCGTAGCATGTGTGAAAGTGCCACACCATATGCATCGATTTGGTTTCCATTCGTATTGTACTCCAATGTCAAATAAATTTCCCAGTCTATCTTTAAGTTCAAGCTTGATTGGAAGAGAGCTACTTGGATGGATTTCGACACTAACTCTGGCCACAGATGCACGCTCGTAGCCTTCCATTGATGGGTCAAACATAAATGGTTTGCCTATAATGCTTGAAATATAGGCAAGACCCATCGGGTTGCACATGTGTGGTAGAACATTCTTGAGATTCACCCAGATTTGTTCAAGTTCAGGCGGTCTATGATTAGTATTAAGTTCATCGCTCCACTTGTACAACTTGAATCTTTTTCCCCTGATAAAAGTATATTCTCTTTCTATGATCGACTTTATTTCACTTCCATTCCTGAAGGATAGAAAGTAGAATTCGTGATCATTGATTGTGATCCTCTCTAGACCAGAGGATTCCCACTGACACATCAACGTTCTTTTAACCTCAGCAAATGGTGCCTTCATGTTGCCCATAAAATGACCAACTATGATAAACTCCCATGCCTTGACACATTTTTCTTCAATTTCTGGTGGGAGCTCAAACCGGTGCGGATGATCAAGTGTAATTACCTTTGGGAATAAAGTGTTTATCTGGAATTTTCCCTTTTCTGGATCGCTCATGGCATTTCCATTCCACAAATTTCCTTCTTGCCAGGTTTTGTTTGGGTTGTTCATGATTGTGTACACCTTTGTTTTATTACATTTCGAAATTTCATTCATGGCGTCAACCGTCCACTTGATCACTTCATCATATTGGTCTTTGTTGAAGAGATTCCAATTCTCTAGATAGTGACGGTTGAACTGAGCATTCAACTGATTATTTCTTTCTTGGGGAATCGTAATCTCTTGTTTATTAATTTGGAAAAATAGCTTCTTCATCTGGTTTCTCAGTCCTGACAAATTTGCTATTTCGTTTTTCCTCATTGACCATGTTGGACCAGCAGTAGGATCCTTGTTATCAGCCTGAGTATTTTCTTTACCAGGAATTGAAGCAGTAGGAGGAGCTGAGGAGATGACTGTTTCAGGGATGCTATCTTTCCTGACTTGTTTGTTCTTTTCGGCCCATCTAACCCTTATATTTCCCACAAAACCGTTGCCTTCAATTGTTCCGATCTTCTTTAGAATATTTCCTTTAGTGTTCTTCTCTTGTGTATCAGTTTTCCTCTTTTGAATGTTATCAATTGGCATTTCAGGATCCAGATTAACGAGTGGAGAAAATGCACCCAGGTTCAATATCTCAGGGTTAGCCTCGGGTATCACAATTTCCTTGGGATTTACTTCAGCATTCTTCTTAAAACTTGAGTTATTTGCCTTCATGTTTTTCCTTTCTTTGATTTTCGATCCATTTTTACCCTTCTTAGCTGTTTTAGAATTATTCGATCCGGTTTCTTGATCGATCTTTTCAATTTTAGCACTTGTTTTGGAAGAATTATGCCTCTTTGCTTTTGGTTTGATCTTTGTTGCCGATATCTTCTTCATGGACTTATGATATTCGAGGTCGCATATTATTGTTTCAGCATAGTCGGTGCTATCGTCTGATTCCAAATCAACATCTATGCTTTGGTTCTTTTGATTCGACCGGTGGCTCATAGCTTTGTTAGTAGATTTATTATCTTGGCGATTAGGACCGGTAGAAGGTGGATATGTGATGTCAGGACCGGCATTTAAAGAGATAGGACCGGCATTAGAAGAGCTAGGACTGACATTAGAAGAGCTAGGAATGGCATTAGAAGATCTAGGACCAGCATTTGAAGAGCTATGACCGGCGTTTGAACAGCTAGGACCGGCATTTGAAGAGCTAGGACCGGCATTTTAAGAGATATGACCAATGCCATGAGTAGTTTTAGTGTGTCCAGGACCGGCGTGTTCAGGATCAATGACTTGAATATTCATGTTATCCACCCTTGTTAGACCCAACTTTTTTGCAACCAAATTATCTTTTTCAGACCCAGCCAAGCGAAAACCGTTGGCTAACCCCATATTAGACCCGGCCAAGCGAAAACCGTTGGCTAACCCCTCATTAGACCCGGCCAAGCGAAAACCGTTGGCTAATTCTTCCAGTTTCATACATTCTTCACCTCTTATACCCTGACTTATATTCTGACCCAACTTATTTGTAGCTTCCATGATATCCATACCCAGATTGTCATTCATGATGTCATCAATCAACGAATCAATATAATTTCCAGCTAAGCTTTCACCATTGGCTATATCAATCAAGTTCAGTTCATCATCCTTTAGATCTATATTATTAGGCTTTTCTAATTGAGCTGAATTTATTTCCATGAATAGCTCTAACTCAGATCCAATTTCTTCAGTGTTTCCAGATTCTGTTAGACTATGTCCTTTAATAGTTTAAGCTGGATGTGCAGGCTGTTTAGAAGATCCTGCAATTTTAGCCTCAGTTTCAAAATCCTGGGCGCATTTAGTGTCTTCTGTCCAACCTTTTTCAAGCCTAGTACATAGTCTGGATATCTGACTTTCCATTTGATCCTTAGCAGGACAGGTAGACTTAGCATTCTGATCATTAATGGAACCCGAGACTTTTAGATTTGCAAGATTTCTCATTGTAGAATAAGACTCTGAAATTATATCCTTCTTTGGACCTAATGGACTCTGAGCAGCTGATATCTCCAACCCTATAGAGGCAATTTCAAAATGATCTATTTTTCCCAGTTTATCATCCTCTCTAGTAGGACCGGTAAAATTTGTTTTCTGATCTTTCTCTGCACCTGAATTACCCAAACTGTCATGTTTTCCTGCTTCTGAAACTGACCCCGACCTTGTAATATTCTTTGAACCTATTAATTCTCGATCAACAGTCTTATTCAGCTCTGTCATACTTACTTGAATAGGAACAACAGTACCAACTTCAGTAGGATCATTCAAAACAGACATAAATCTCAGCATAATATTTTCACCCGATTCAGAAACAGATCCCAATTTTGAGCTTTCAATAGGACCCAATAAACCTATACAATTTATGTCATTTTCCTGCATTACCTTAGAGCCTTTTTGACAGATTATCTCCAACATTGGGACCGAATTTTCAGCACAAGCGACCCGATTGTCATCAATTTCAACAAGACAAGATTTCAAATCCAATTTCCCAACAGAATGGCCGGTCAGGTCTAGGGTACCAACCAGCGACTCTAACGGTCCATTCTGTGCAGCAAGTCCAGTAACAACGGAATTTTCTGGAATTAAAGTCCTATAATTTCTATATGCAGTACTGTCTTTTCCTATCCATTCAATCCTATCATTTCTATTATGAACATGCATATTGTTACAATATGAATCCCCAATAAAACTATTCTCATGTAATTCATTAGCATGTGGAAAAGAACTCATACATGATGCTGTATTTGGCATAGAATCAATAGGCGCATTTTCTCCGTTGTTTAGGACTTCATCCATGATTTCTGGCTTCTGCTACCTGGGATTGTTAAGAGACCTGCGAGTTCGTCTATCAGACCTAGCCTTGCTGCTTGTCGACGGCCCCTTCAGCACCTTCTTAGGATCATCAGGGCGGACTTGAAGGACGCCCCTTGTCCGAGTAACTACACTGGACGGGCGCGTACCAGTCATTGGAAAGATCAAGCGCAAACTGCCTAATCTTCAAAGGAGCCACAAAGGTTGGAATTTTGCAGCAAAGGGTGGGCGCAAACAGCACGATTGGAAACCAATCGCACCGGAACAGGGGCTTGAAAATAATTGCTCAAACAAGAAAGGGTTTAAGCAATTTTGGAACGGTCTGTAGCTACGAAAGCTTCCTCCAGACCGAACACTTGATTCAAACGGCGATAAAGAAGTTCAATGGAGAACTACCCGCGCCTCGCGGTGTGGTTTGATGTCCCGACCGAGGTCCGAACTAACCTGTAAACGAAAAGTGAGAAGAGGAGGGCGACCGATGCCGATTCGACGTCAAGTCTCTACAGAAGGGGGTTTGACGAAATGCTCCGGTCAACGGTAAGAGAAGATGACCGCGACCGTTCCTTGCACAACAGAACACGTTCCAGAGGGCGCATGACAACCGATCGAAGGTGCTGGAGGATGGAGGCCGACTTCCGATGTAGAAGCGTGGTCGCGGCGAGAATCCGTGTCGTTTGTGTTGTTCGTGCCGATCGTGCCGAATGTGCCGATCGTGCCGATCGTGCCGATCGTGCCGATTGTGCCGATTGTGCCGAAAACGACCTAAATATCCGATCTAGAAACTATAATCGAGATTTCTCCCGATTCCTCCGTTCAAATTGAAATTCCTTCGGTCAGATTGTAGGGGGGAAAGAGACGCACCTGCTGGAGAAATTTGAGATCATTCCGACGTCAAAAGCTCTGACGGCGTTGATGTGCCGGTCGTGCCCGATGTGAGAAAAAAAATCTCCAGAGAAAATTTCTCTCTCTAAGTGCGTTTTTTTGTAAATTTATGACTTAACATAAACAATATGTGAAGCATCGCACTATGCGCTAGAAAAAACGGTTTTATGTGCTTATAAAAATCAGTTTTGGTGTAGTGATTGAAGAGTGAAAAAATAGATTTATTGCTGATCTATATTTTGTAACATTTGTGTGGTAAATAACATATAGCTTATGTTTATTTCATAAATAGGGAGGAAAATAGTTAATACATTATTTTTAGATAACTTATTTTATTGATTTGGGAGGATATTAGAATTATAAAACAAATAAATATTTTTTCCTAATTTAGCGTTTTGCATTATTATTACTATTTTATTTTGTCGAATGGATGTGTTTTCGGAATTTACAATAAAATAAAATGAATAATCATTAAATTAAAACAATAAATTATATTAAAAACGAAAAACATGTTACATCCCATTTAAAAAAACCATAAAAACTAATAAGAAATGCCATCACAATTATTCAACTTCTTTTTTCTTAAACTACAACAACAACAACAAATAAAAAAAAGTCCTAGAAAAAAAAGAAGGAAATGAAAAACTAAAAATTAAAAACAAAACACACATAATCATAAACTAGCTGAAACAAATCACATCTTTCAAAGTTTCAGATCCAAATCAAGTTCACCTCCACCATCACCTTCCACAGGTCCATTACCAAGATTCAGAAAGCCTGCATCCATAGTGCTATTCCCATGGGGAGTCAGTGGCTCTGAAAGATACCTCAACACACCTCCTCCATGGTTACTAATACTTCCCGGGAACCTAAATGGTGGTGCAATATTGATGTTATTGCCTCCACCACTGCCACTGCCACTACCACCACCACCATTACTGTTTGCATGATACTCTCCAAAACTCCTAAACCTACTTGAGTAGAGTGGTTGTGGGGGCACATAGTTGTGAGCCATGATTGGGGATCTTGGACTAGAAAAGGACCCAAAATTTGATCCATTATGATTGTTTGACCCATTAAATGGAGGCCCATTGGTATAAGAACCCATTTGAAACCCTAAAGGAAATGGCCTATTAGTGTATCTTAACCTTAATGAAGAAGATCTGTTTAATGCGGAAGAAAACATAGGTGAATGGTGATGGGTGTAAGGGTAGTGACGGTATGCCGGAGGAGGGGACTGGTAATACCTACGCAACTCAAATTCCTGGCGTTTTTTTACGAGGTCGCGCTCACGCTTATGGAAAGTTTGGTGCCCCCGCAAAGCACGGAAATCCGAGAATGATAGGTTACAATAGACGCAAGAGAAAGACCTTTTCTGAGAAGGTAACTTTACCTTATTTTCCTCCAAGGGAGAGGAGGAATCCAACACACTATAGCCAACCGGGTTGTGTTCATTCAAGGCTTCCATGTTAAGAACCGGATCAGATCCAGTGGTTGGACCTTCCACAACAACATCTTCTCCCTCCTTCACTTCATGACTGGCCTCCATCTTCTAAAAATATTTTTCTCTCGATGTTAGGAAGGAAGATGATATGTATGAAGAGACTAAGTTGTTTTACAATATATATATACACTAAAGAGTTTAAGAGCATTAATGTAAAAAAATCTCTACACTAATTGATGAAAAGATATTATACCATAAAGAGATTTTATATATCTGAATATAGTAAAAATCTAAAGATTCCTACAAGATAATTCCCTAATAATATCCATCCTAATTACACATGAGGAGAGTTTGAATTATTTTTTATTTACATTTACAAATAAGATGATGTTAAAATGTGTTACAATTTCTCAAATAAAACTATATATGAAAATGTTCAAAATGACATTTCATTTTCAATAAAAGTACATTAATATTATTTTTTTAATGTTTATCTATACTAACAAAAAAGGAAGAAGTTTAATGGTAATAAAGGAGGCCAGATTTTTAATCAAATTAGAATTCTATGCCAATTAATATAGTTCTTTTATTTTTCTAACAATTTTATAAGTTTATTGAAAAATCAAGAATCATGAAAAATGTGACGGTATAATTACTTTACAACTGTAAAAACAAACAAAAATGGATGAACGAAAAGAAAATAATTATAAAAATACATTAAACGTATTAAGTTTAGAGAAACGACATCTAAAAAACATGATTATATATTTCCCAATATCTTAAATAAAATATAAGTTTATTAAAACGGCATTCCACAACTTTCTTCATTTAAAATACGGCAAACAACACATTAAACAGGGCTTTTATGTCTTTAAAAAATGACACAATATTGGCTCAATATAGCTTAATAAAACACATTCCAAACATAATTTTTTATATACTCTTTAATTCAAACATTATTACTTACTTTTAAGAGAAACCATATCTAAGAAACGTGAGTGTGTATAGTATAGTACTTTATGAAAATTAAAAATTAGACAATATTGGCTCAATATAGCTTTAACATAAACATTTCAATGGTTAATAAAATTAATAAAAAAAATCAAACATTATTACCTATTCTTTTCTATTTATTTGAGAAATAATCAATATGAATACCTAAAATACAGATAAATTAAATAATGTCATGATTTTTAATATCAATTAACATCTTAAATTAAGCATCAAGTTCATTAGAGATGCTGAAAATATTCTTCAAATTAAGTATCTAGTTGATCCAAGCCGCATTCCATAAACTTTCTTCATTTTAAATACGACAAATAACATATTTAATTTTAAATACGACAAATAATATATTTAACAAATCTTTTGTTTCAGATAATATTGGAAAATATAACTTAACAAAAACAACCCAACATTCTTCATTTAAGTTGGAGTGAATTAATATTATGATTATGATAATTCTAACTTTTAATAATAAAAATAACTTAACAAAAATATTTTAGTGGCAAGTAAAATTCATCAGTTTTTATTTACTCTTTATTTCAAATCTTATTATTTAATTTTTCAAATTTAATTGAGAAATACATAAAAACATATAAATTAAATAGAGTTATATTTATTAGGTTAAAAGAAACAACATCTAAAAATGGTTGTGTATATCCCAACATCTCAAACTAAGAACTAGGTTCATGAAAGCCGTATTCCAACACCTTTCTTCAAATTAAGCAAAAGGTTAATTAAAGTGACATTCCATAAACTTTGTTCATTTAAAATAATATAAACAATACATTCAACCAAAAACCAATCTTCTGCTACTTTATAAAAATAAAAATTAAACAAGCTCAATATAATTGAACAGTGGCTAGTAAAATTCGTCATTTTCTATTTACTATTTACTTATTATGGATGGGATATGTGCTACTTAGACGATATCCGGATAGAAGATTTGAATTTGACACAAAGATTTGAATTGCAAGTTATCTTTAGGGGGAGCAAACGAGTACCCAACCCGTATTACCCAACCCATATTCAACCCAAATTAAATTTACCCAACCAATAATTCAACCCATATTATTTACTAATATGGGTTGGGTATGGGTTGGGTTGAGTATGAGTTAGGTAACCCAAATTATTTTATTTTTATTTTTTTATTTAACATTTATTTGACTCATTTAACACTTTTTATTCGTTTAACACGTTTTTCACGTTTTTGACATTTTTAATACGTTTTTCACACGTTTAACACGTTTTTGACACGTTTAACACGTTTTTGACACGTTTAACACATTTTTGACACGTTGAACACGTTTTTCATGTTTTTGACATGTTTAACACGTTTTTGACACATTTTGACACGTTTTTTCACGTTTTCGACATGTTTAACACATTTTGATAAATTTTTGGCACGTTTAACACGTTTTGACACGTTTAACATATCTTTCTTATTTTTGACACGTTTCACACGTTTTCACATTTTTGGCACGTTTTGACACGTTTCACACGTTTTTGACACGTTTTACACGTTTAACACGTTTTCGACACGTTTAACACGTTTACTACGTTTTTCCCATTATTGACACGTTTCACACGTTTTTCACATTTTTGGCACATTTAACACGTTTTGACATGTTTAACACGTCTTCCACGTTTTGAGACGTTTAACACGTTTTTGACACATTTTTTACGTTTTCGACACGTTTAATACGTTTTCGACATGTTTAATACGTTTTTCACACATTCAACACATTTAACACATTTGACACGTTGGACACTATTTTCATGTTTTGACATGTTTAACACGTTTTTAACACGTTTGACACATTTTTCACGATTACGACACATTTTTGACGTTTTGGCATGTTTAACACGTTTTGACATGTTTAACATGTTTTTCACGTTTTTCACATTATTAACACGTTTAACATGTTTGTAACATGTTTAACACGTTTGTAACATGTTTTACATGTTTTTACACGTTTTTCACGTTTTTGGCACGTTTAACACGTTTTGACACATATTCCACGTTTTTGGCACGTTTAACACATTTTTGACACGTTTAACATGTTTTTCACATTTTTGACACGTTTAATGTCAAACGTGTTAAACGTGACAAAACGTGTTAAACATGACAAAACGTGTTAAACGTGACAAAACGTGTTAAAAATTATCAAAACGTGTTAACGTGCAAAAAAATATATTAAACATGTCAAAAATATGTTAAATGTGTAAAACGTGTTAAAATGTCAAAAACGTGTTAAACGTGCCAAAAACGTGTTAAACATGTTACAAACGTATTAAACATGTTACAAACATGTTAAACGTGTTAAGAATGTGAAAAACATGTTAAACATGTCAAAAACGTATTAAACGTACCAAAATGTGAATAATGTGTTAATGTGTGAAAAACGTGTCAAATATGTGAATAACGTGTCAAATATGTCAAAATCGTGTTTAACATGCCAAAAACGTGAAAACATATTAAATGTGTGAAACACGTGTTAAACGTGCCAAAAACGTGAAAACCGTGTTAAACTTATTAAGAAAGTGTTAACGTGCTAGTTATGTTAAAAACGTGTTAAACGTGCCAAAAACGTAAAAAAAAAGTGTTATATTTGTCAAAAACGCGTTAAACGTATTAAACATGTCAAAAACGTGTTAAACATGAGAAAACGTGTTATTAGTATGAAAACGTGTAAACATGTCAAAAACTTGTTAAACGTGCCAAAAACCTAAAAACGTATTAAACGTGTGAAAAACAGGTTTTAAGTGTGAAAACGTGATAAAAATATGAAAAACGTGTTAAACGTGTAAAAACGTGTTAAACATATCAAAAACGTGTTAAAATGTTAAAAACGTGTTATACGTGCCAAAAACGTGTTAAACGTGCCAAAAACGTGAAAATCGTGTTAAACTTATCAAAAACGTGTTAAATATGTTTAAAACGTGTTAAACGTGCCAAAAACGTGAAAATCGTGTTAAACTTATCAAAAACGTGTTAACGTGTTAAATATGTTAAAAACGTGTTAAACGTGTCAAAAATATAAAAAACGTGTTAAGCTTGTCAAAAACGCGTTAAACGTATTAAACATGTCAAAAACGTGTTTAACGTGACAAAAACGTGAAAAACGTGTTATTAGTGTGAAAATGTGTTAAATATGTCAAAAACGTGTTAAACGTGTCAAAAACGTGAAAACGTGTTAAACGTGTCAAAAAAGTGAAAACGAGTGAAAAACGTGTTAAACGTATGAAAAATGTGTTAAACGTGTGAAAAACGTGTTAAACGTGTGAAAAACATGTTATAAGTGAAACGAGTTAAAAATATTAAAAACGTGTTAGATATGTACAAAACGTGTTAAACGTATGAAAAATATATTAAATATGTCAAAAACGTGTTCGACTTAAAGTTGGAAGATGATTAGTTAATATTGGATTAATAATAGAGAATTAATCTAAATTTATATAATTTGGGTAATTTGGGTATCCCTAACCCAACCCAAATTAAACTCAACCCATACTCAACCCAACTCATACTCAACCCAACCCATATTAACCAACCCAAATTAATATTTTGGGTTTGGGTTAGTGTTGGGTTTGGGTAAATCCATATTATACTCACCCCTAGTTATCTTACAACATTTATAAGACTAGGTCCTCCTGAATCCATTAAATTCATTTATTTCAATATCCTATGCATAAATTAGATGCATGAAAGTATTAAAAATGACTTCTATACCTAGACCCATGATATGAACATATACAATATATTAATATATGATATATAGGAATAAAGATGGTTTCAATACATAAAAACATGATAGGAACACATGTTATTTGAGTCTAGACACATGATGAAAATGAGAATTATCTAAACCAAAGTGCATGTTACGAATGAGAATGATTTGAACTTAGATGCATGTTAGGATCTGGATGTCTTTCAACTTAGATTTCAAATAAAAATGGGAAAAAAATATTTTATCTATGAATGACAAATATTTTCATTTTCGCATTTCATTACCAAAAACATTATTTTTTCGAGTTTCTCATAGAAAAAACATAATAGTAACTCTAAAAAGTCTAAACTATATTAATCAAATATTTAAATTTGTGTAATTATTTTTCGGTAACTAAATTTAATGCTAAAGAGTTAGAGTATGTAAAGATTTTAAATTTATTTTAAGAGCTAGATGATGAAAATTAAGAGACTCAAGTGGGTTGCTCTTTATTTTTAAATGTAGAATCTTTAATACCATCTCTCAAGCAAAACAGGGAGGCATACACTGTGAATTTGTTATGTAATAATATAAATCGGTTTGATGCAAGTTGTTTAGTGAGGATATCGATAATCTGATCATCCGTAAGTATGTATTGGATGAAGATATATGAATGAGAAACATATTCACGAACTAAATGAAATCAATCTCTATATGTTTTGTATAAGCATGAAAAAATTGGATTGGCTGAGAGAAATCCATCACCATTGTTGTGACGTCATAGAGTGGGAAGATTGAGGTGGGGAGATGCAAAGTTAACATATCAAGACTTGGAGTCGGATGAGTTTGTAGTGTCATGAGATGAACTCAATATTTAGACTCGGTATTAGACTGATCAATGACATGTTGTTTCTTTGAATTCTAAGAGATAAGATTGTCACCAACAAATATACAATACCCAGTTGTGGAAGAATGATCGTCCAAACAACCAACTCAATTGTAGTTTGAATAGGTAGATAAATCGAGAGAAGATGGTGGATGAATTAGATGTCAATGATGAGGAGTATGACAAAGATATCCGAGAATTCTTTTTAGTGCATACCATTGAGTTGTGATAAGAGACGACGTGAATTGGAAAGTAAAGTTCACAACAAAGGCTAGTTCAGGTATTTGAGAGCAGCAACAATGCCGCACTACATAAATGGATCAGGAAGAGTGTTTTCATCATAATGAGATAAAGATGACTAAGAAAAAATTAGCGTATTAAGAAATTTTGAGTTATTCATATTGACTTAGATAAGAATGTCATGGATATAATTTGATTGAGAGAGAAAAATATCGGAGGTAGATTGATGAACTTCAATTCAAAAAAAATAGTGTAGTGTACCTAAATCTTTTAGGGGAGAAATGTGATTAAGTTGAGAGATTATGAAGGAGATATGAAGGAGGAATTACTATTGAATATAATATGATTCACATATACAAGAAATAATGATGGAATTTGTGGAGATTAGTACATGAATAAACACAAATCTTTTTTGAATTCTTGAAAACTAATGAAAAAATGACATATTTCAAAGTAGTATATCATTCACGACGGGAACCCGTTTAAGAAGTTAATTGTTTGGCAACAACATGAATGGAGTAAATTGACAAAACGGTGAAGAACCATTATATTACAAAACTCAGTGAAGTTTCAATTCCACGGAGAAGCTCACACATGATCCAAACTACAATAGTTGTAGAAATTCGGATATTACTAGACATAATTAAGAAGAGGTATTAGTTAAGCAAAATTCAAATTAAATACTTACTATGAAAATAGAGAACATTTATAAGAAGATAAGTTGTCCAACAAGAATCAAGCTATATGTTTAAACCCATAATTAAACAGGTTAGAAAAGAGATATTATATATGTTGACTGTTATATAAAATTATATATTTTATATATAATTTATTGACATTGCACTAATTTTATAAGAAAATTCATATAATAACAATAACATAATTGTTAGATATAAAAAGTATACTTTATTGTATGTTATATAAAATTATATATTTAAATTATAGATATTATATTAACCTTGTAAGAAATTCAATATAACTGAGTGACGTAACAATATAAGTATTAATAAGATAAATGGTGAAATGTCAATATTTTATATTAAAATTTTGAAAGTTATATATATTTTTATTTAAAATTAATAATTAAAATCACATGTTTCAAAAATCATTTAATAAATATTCAAATAATTAAAAGAACACAATATGATAAAAAAAAATATAGTAAAATAGTATAATTGTAAACTAAATTTCAAATTGTTTTTCAACTATTATATAATGTCATCAAATTGAGGGTCGGGAACAAAGACAATAGTAAAAGGGGATTGAATGTTGTTGTTCTATTTTTAACATAAATGCTATTTTAATTTTGTTGAAGATTGAAAATCTGTTTATATTCTGGAATAAATCATAGCAAACTCTTCAAAGGTTTTAAGTGCGGAAAATGTTTGTGGGATTTGAAGCGATAGATATAATAGTGAATGAAGCAATGCAAGACAACATTAGATTTTATGGATGTTCGAAGATAAAACTTCTACATCACCCTTCTTCTGTTTCCAGAAGGATTCTACTAGGAGACTTTGATTTGTATAGACAATACACAAACTCTCTTAGATCACAGGTCTTAACACTTGCATGTCTGATCTTCTAGCTCTCACACTATCTTGTAGAATAGACGACTATTTGTTCAACTTACACAAGTAAAATGATTATATAATGATACAATAGATTATCGCTCAACGTATATCGTCTCGTGTATGCTTAACTTAATGATTTTCAAAGAGCCAGAGAGAATTCCAGAGGATTCGCCGTTATTCACTCATGCTTTTTTTTATCCTTGATGCATATGATAACAGTCGAATATATTTTATTGATACATGGAAACGGTACGTTTGTCGTACGCCTAGTGTACGGGATTTTAGTGCGCAATAGAATGGAATATTCATTTATCGTTTTGCATGCTAAAGTAGAGAGCTGGTTATAAATTTGTGTCGTATTGCAATCTATGAGTGCTCAACTACTTGACTTATCTGATAAGCATGCAGCTGATGTGGAACTCAGCTACTAACGAGCTCTTCTGATTATCAGCTCTGTTGATGAGCTACTCTGTTGATAACGTACTCAGCTGTTGATCAACTCTACTGATGAGCTACTTTGCTGATAGAGAACTCAGTTGTTGATCAGTTCTACTGCCAACGCACTCTACTGTTTGATCAACTCTGCTGCTAGTGCACTCTACTATTTGATCAACTTTGCTTCCAGTGCACTTTGTTGTTAGCACGTATTTAGTTAATGACAACTCTACTAATGGAGCAACTCAGCTGATAGCGAGTCTGCTGATGGAAACTCTACTGCTGCTGAAGGAGAAACTCTTCAGTTTGATCAACTCTATTGTTGGCGAACTCTATTAATTGAGCAACTCTGTTGATTGAACAACTCTGTTGTTGGAGAACTTTGCTGATTAGGCAGCTCTGCTGTTAGCGAGTCTTTGGTTTTATCTACGCATTAAAACATTGTTAAACTTAGTTTTATTCATTCATCAAAAACACTCTACTGTTAGTTTTAATCATCCTAAGTTCATTTTAATCAATTTAACCATTTTTCATAATTCAACTTAATTTAATGATTTCCCCTTTAATCTTAATTTAACAAATTTTCCTCTTTTTTTTCCTTTTAACTTTAATTTAACAATTTCCCCTTTTTAATAATGTTAAAACTAAGTTATGAATATAAATTTCTCCCTTTTTAATTCTTACCCTTTATAGCTTGCTTGAGCCCGCTCTAGTTGGCTTCTCTGCCTTGCCATCTTCCTCTTCCAGGTTTCCCCTTCACAGGTTTCCCTTCGCTACTTTCCTCCTTTATAACATCAACATCCCCTAACCGTTTAAGGAAGTCAATGACTTCAACAATCTATAATCCGATTGTGTCGATCTTTGCGGAGAGCTCCCTATTGTGAGATTTGAGGGAATTGCTCAATACGTGTTTGAACCTGCTCAAAGATTCCCTGATTATAGCAGTCTCTATATTACCCTTCGCGACCTGTTCCAGAAACTTATCCTAGGCTAACGTTGTTGAGGCTTCTAACACTCACTCTTTAATAGATTCCATTTCTCCAAAGAGAGTGGAAATGCTCTATTGCAACGGGACAAAGGAATCTTGGATAAAGTCGTGGAGATCCGTCGTCCCATGTGATAACTCGTCTGGTGAATGAGGAGTCGATTCTTAATGTGTGGATACGACTGGTAGCATTTTTAAGGGAAGAACATGTTCACCTTCCTAAATTTCCACTTCCTTGTCAGCTGTTGGCATAGGCTCTATTTGAGATGATTGTGGAGGAGGAACCTATTGTAGCTCTAGAGATATGAATTCAGACAACTCAAACTCTGCACAAATGTCTATGAATATTTCAGTTGATGCTACAGAGTGACTGGATGTAGCCGGGTAGGTTTGCTGCTCGGTTGGGTTGAGTTGTTGCTCGGTCAGGGAAGATTGCTTCTCAGCAGCTGGGCTGATTGGCACTAAATTGACTAGAACTGATTCTAGTGGAGGAGTGGAGTCGGGAATTCCGTCAAGTGGGAGGCTAGAGGGTTTGCGCTGGATGCAATGAGTGGTTCCCATGATAGCCTAGCAACCCCGGAAGACTCAGTACCATGCTTGATTAAATGGATCTTGAGGTGAATGAGTCCAGGATTTATTGCAGCATCTCATAAACTATTCCATCCATCCATGCAGTTTTGTCCTTTTCCCTGTAATTGTCCATCCTATGGAAAATGAGTGTTTGCAGGTTAGCTCCTCTAAGATTGATTGCAACTAACTCCCTCCTTTTTAGAGCCTCCTAAATGTTGGTAGTAGAGGTCCACTTCAGGATTGCATTCTCTTGAAATATCAGCCCTTTAATCTTCTTGTTAATATCGTTATCACTTGTTAGAAAATCAGAGAACCTCCCGTGAAGCCTCATGTTGCTCCTTTTGTCGAAGAGCTTCAGCCTTTCCTTCGCTTTCTCCTCGATCTCCTCCATTATCAGATCTGTGCTAATTTGTACTGGGGAGGGAGTCTTAGGTTCAAATACCACAATTTCTTTTCCTTTACCTACAACTTTGACATGTCATGCAGTAGTTGTGACTGGTTCTCTTATTTCCACACCTTTAGCAACAGGAGTTGCTTCATTGGTAGTTGCTAGTGAGACAGTTCTTAGTAAATCGACTACTGGTGGAGTTGCTTTTATTGGTTGTGATGTAGTAGGTCCTTTAGTAGACATAGTAGATGGTACTACATCAAGACGTATAGTTGACGCTTTAGTTGTAACCACTGCCACAGAGGTTACCTCCGAAGTTGTAGTCGAGATTGTAGTGACATTTACTTCAATTACTACATCAGAGTCTGTTGTTGCCTCTGTTGTGGTTTCCTCTAGTTGTTCCTTCTTGGCCTCAGAAGTAGTCTCAGCTGACTCTCATGTTAAGTCAAGGGCTCGGTTGCTTGAGCTCTTAATAGATTCATTAAGTATCAGCCTACTTCTCTTTTCTGGAGTTGGTTGCATGGAGAGGGTTGTTGACTGTCCGCTCGAAGGTTGTACGGATATTTCGAGGATGGAGTCCTGCACTTCTATTATCTTGAAAATATAGTTAATGACTGTCCTGGTGGTCGGAATCCTAGATGAGTTTCACTCCCTTGGCCTACATTTACCTTGAGGTGATCGAGCATTTTGCTGATTTGCACAATAAATCCAGTGTGTTGCTTCTTCGGGAGCGTCGCCATGGTCACTAGGGTTGTGAAAAGGACTGATGACCATGATTTCGAAGCGGTACTAAGTGAAAGCGTCAAAGGACCTATCTATGCTCGAAGCGATTTGGCTACAATATTGTTCCTGATAAGTAAAAATAGTTAATTAAGTACTAGTATTAATTAACAATTTAAATAAAAAACTAACTGTGTCATAATAATCATGTGCAGATTAAACCAGATCAGTATTCAAATTAAATTCGGTCTTGTAAAAAATCGGCTTTTGGAATATAACGGGATTTGGAATATATTGGCATTTGAAATATATCGGCATTTAGAACAAATCGGCTTTTGGTGCATATTGGCTTTTGGTAAATATCGGCATTTGGTACAAATCGGATTTCTGGAACATATCGGACTTTGGAACATATCGGATTTGGAACAAATCGGCTTTTGGTGCATATCGACTTTTGTTGCATATCAGTATTTGGTACAAATCGTCTTTCTGGAAATATTGGCTTTTGGTGCATATCGGAATTTGGACCAAATCGGCATTTGGAATAAATCGGATTTTGGAACAAATCGACATTTGGTACAAATCGGCTTTCTAGAAATATCGTCTTTTGGTGCATATCGGTATTTGGACCAAATCCGCTTTTGGAACAAATCGGAAATTTAGATATATAAGTATTGTGCAGATTGTCTATCTGCAAAAACGCTTCCGGTATTTTGCATATCGGCTTTCTGCAAGCACATCCGGCATTCTATATTTCGACATTTCACAATTCCCATGCTTTACTAACCTCGGGAACATATATATGGATTCTTTTGGTAATTTCAAACATCATCTTTAAACTTCCCAGATGAGTGTTTCCATGTAAGTGCAAAGACTGATGAAGATCTCCGTGTAGTAGTAGAACCAGATCAAAGACATGTCAAACAATCTGAATCATACATCCATTGGAGATTGAAATCACATTAATGTAAATTTGTCTTACTATTATCCAAGTACATATTGGATCAAAGAATATCTCATCTCAGGTACTATTCTGGATTTCAACCAATCAAGATCAAGATAAATTGTTCTATGAAGTAGATGTGGCCGTTGAGCTGCAAATATGTCCGTTGACATATGCCTATTTAAGAAGACTGGGCTCAACCTGCTTCAACACCTTTTTCCTGAAAATTTTACCCATTGTTCACCTTTTACTAACCTTCAATTAACTGAGCCTTTTCCACAATCTTGAGGTACGCCCTAGAGAAGAGTTGCCGTACCTCTTCTTCGTGTACGCAGTTAGTCCCCCTATGAACTTCTTTAGACCAGTTGCCTTTAGGGTTCAAAACATCTCCACCATCTTAGGTAACGCTAGAATTTAGACAGAATCGAAGTCTACTGGCATAATGTTTTGAGAGAAAGATGCCATTTCAGATGCTTAAGGTTTCAGGGAGGAAATTAAGAAAGTTAGGGTTTAGGGATGAAATTGCAATAGAGAGAATATGAATTGCCTTTTGAGAATGTGAGTCGTTTAGAAATATTGGTCACATATTTAAATGAGTTCCAGAGCTTGATTAATCAATTATCAGTGATGGAGATGACCTTAGAAGATGAGCTACATTGCTTAAGCCTTATTGCTTTTGGGATCATTGTCCGTCAGTTGAGAGACATTGGTTGTGACAGTCAATAATGCAGCTTCGAATGGTGTTCTTACTATGAGTATAGTTACTAGTAGCTTGTTCAATGAGGAGACAAGAAGGAAGTCAACTAATACAAATAGTGCATAGTCCCTTGTCACAGAGAATAGGGGAAGAGCTGAATACCAACAACAATCAAGAGGCCATAGCAAGTCTAGAGGCAGATCAAAATGTAAGGGAATACAGTGTTATCACTGTGGTAAAGAAGGTCACATGAAAAAAAATTGTAGAACCTAGAAAAGACTATATAATGAATACAAAAATCAAAAGAAAGATGATGAAAACAGAAATACCACAGCCACAATAACTGCAGATGATGTAGTGATTCTTTCTTATGAAAAAGAACAATATCTACATGTAGAAGGTCACCAAGGAGTTGAGAGGATGGTTGTTATAGGTGCTTGCTATCATGCTACACCAAATAGAGAGTTTTTCACGAGTTACAAGGCTAGAGATCTTGGTACAGTGAAGATGGGTAAAACTAGTCACTCGAGCATTATGGGTATTGGTGATATTTGTTTGCAGTCAGAGATGGGACATCAGTTAACACTGAAAGATGTGCGACATATTCCTGATTTGCGTCTAAACTTGATATCAGGTGATGCATTGGACAAACATGGATTCAATCATTACCTTGATAGTGGAGAATGAAAGCTCAGCAAAGGATTAAAGATTTTAGCAAAAGGGAAGTCGTGGAACTCCTAATACAGAACCCATGTGAAATACTCAAGAATGGGTTGAATGTAGTACAAGCTGAAAGATCTTTAAATCTGTGGCATCAACGTCTCGATCACATGAGTGAGAAAGGGTTACGAATTCTGGTGAGGAAGCTTCACATCCCCTCAACCAAAGATGAGGTTTTGAATCTATGCGACTACTGTCCTTTTGGTAAGCAACACGGAGTCTCTTTTAGTCAAACATCAGAAAGGAAACATAATGTGTTGGACTTGGTTTATTCTGATGTGTGTTGTCTTTTTGAGGAGGAGTCATTGGGTGGCAATCGATACTTTCTAACATTTATTGATGATGCATCTAGAAAGGTGCAGGTTTATTTCATGAGAACGAAAGATTTGGTATTTAATTTCTTTCAAGAGTTCCGTATTATGGTAGAAAGAGAGACAGACAATAAGTTAAAATGTCTTCGCTCTGATAACGGAGGAGAGTATACCTCCAAGGAGTTTAAAGCATATTGTGTAGAATATGGAATTCGACATGAGAAAACAGTGCCTGGAACTCCACAACACAATAGTGTGGCTGAGAGAATGAATCGCACCATTGTAGAAAAGGTGAGATGCATACTGAAAATGACAAAGTTGCCAAAATAGTTTTGGGTAGAAGCAGTTCGCACAACTTGCTATCTCATAAACAGGTCACCCTTTGTTCCTTTGAAGTTTGAAATACTAGAAAGAGTATGGTCTAAGAAGAATATTTCATTCTCGCATCTAAGGGTGTTTGGATGCAAATTATATGTGCATATTTCAAAGGAACAAAGATCCAAGTTGGATGATAAAGCAATTCCATGTATTTTCCTTGGATATGAAAATGAGGAATTTGGGTACAGATTATGGGACTCTGAAAAGAAAAGAATTGTTAGATGCAGAGATGTTGTGTTCTTCGAGGGCCGGAATGGGATAAATCTAGAAATCAACGAGAAGTCAGAGAGAGTTGATGAGTCCATAGAACTCATACCAATTCCTTCACATGTACGATCAACAGTAACAGATGAATATGAACATAATGAAGAAGCCAATGAGGAAACCTCTAACATGAATGGTAGTAATAATGATGAGTTTGTTTATGAAATTTCTGAACAGGGGAGCAATATCATCAAGAGGAGCCAGAAGAGCCACCATTAAGAAGGTCTGAAAGAGAGCACCAACCTTCTAAAAGGCACCCTTCTTCAGAGTATATACTATTGACAGAAGAAGGAGAGCCAAAATGTTTTCAGGAAGAACAAGTTTATAAAGACAAAGCTAAGTGGAAGAATGCAATAAAAGATGAAATGAAGTCATTACAAGAGATGAGCACATATGAGCTGGTGGAACTTCCTAAGGGCTGAAAGGAATTGAGAAACAAATGGGTGTTCAAGCTAAAGAGAGATGAAAATGGAAAAATTACGAAGTACAAAGCTCGACTTGTTGTAAAGGGTTTTGGACAGAAACAGGACATCGACTTTGAGGAGATTTTCTCACTAGTGGTAAAGATGACTTCTATTCGTACAGTGTTAGGTCTAGTAGCTAACTTAGACCTTGAGCTTGAGCAACTTGATGTAAAAACTGCATTTCTTCATGGTAACTTGGAAGAAGAGATCTACATGGTGTAACCAGAGGGATTTGAAGTGAATAAAAAAGAGAACATGGTTTGAAAATTGAAGAAGAGTCTATATAGTTTGAAACAAGCTCCGAGACAGTGGTACAAGAAATTTGACTATTTTATGATGAGTCATGGGTACCAGAGAACCAAGGCAGATCCGTGTGTTAACTTCAAATGATTTTCTAATGGAAAGTTTCTAATCCTTTTACTTTATGTTGATGATATGTTGATTGTAGGACATGATGCTCAGATAATAGTCATGTTGAAGAAGGAGATGTCCAAGACATTTACCATGAAAGGCATGGGCCAAGCACGTTAGATATTGGGAATGCAGATTACTCGTGATAGAAAGGCTAAGAGACTTTGGTTGTCACAAGAGAAGTACATTGAAAGGGTGCTTGAATGATTCAACATGCAAGGAGCAAAGGAAGTAAGTTGTCCACTTCCTAGCCATTTTAAATTGAGCAAGAAGATGTGTCCATCAACAGAGAAAGAAAATGATGACATGTCAAGTGTTCCATACTCCTCAGTTGTAGGGAGTTTGATGTATTCAATGGTTTGCACTAGGCCAGATATAGTGCATGCAGTCGGTGTGGTAAGTAGGTTCCTCTCTAATCCAGGAAAACAACATTGGGAAGCAGTGAAGTGAATTCTTAGATATCTAAAAGGCATCTCCAATTTGTGTTAGAGTTTTGGAAATTGTGAAACTGTGTTAGAAGGTTACACAGATGCAGATATAGCTGGAGATATAGATCACAGAAAATCCACTTCGGGTTATGTGTTTACTTTTGCATGGGGAGTCGTGTCATGGCAATCTAAGTTGCAAAAATGTGTGGCTTTATCAACAACATAAGCAGAATATAATACAGCTATTGAAGCTGGTAAGAAGTTATTGTGGATGATTAGATTTCTCCTAGAGCTTGGTATGCAACAAGAAGATGCAATTGTTTTTTGTGATAGCTAGAGTGCCATAGATTTGAGCAAGAATGCTACATATCATTCCAGAACTAAGCATATTGATGTGAGGTTTCATTGGTTAAGAGATGTAATAGAAAACCAACAGATGAAGCTGAAGAAAATCCACACGGATAAGAACCCATCAGACATGTTTACGAAGATTGTTCCAAAAGACAAGCTCGAGCTATGTTGTCGGCTTGTCGGTATGAATACCAAGTGATGACTGGAAGATCGGTGTGCCTCTCTCTGTGGATTGGAGTGGGGGATTGTTGGGCCTTTGGGTCCAATCCAATCAGGCATTTAATTAAACAAGAAAACTCTAAGAATGCTTCTTATTTTATCACTTCTAGAGAGAGAACATTCTACAAAGAAGAAGAAAAACATAAAAGAAGAAACAGAGGAAGAAGAAGAGAAGGAGGCAGTAGATCTCTTACATTTTCACCTTCATGTTCCAATTTCTTGTTGTCTTATATCTAGACTAGCTTGACTCTGAATGAAATTGGTTTTCTCTTTTTGTATATCTCAACTTTAGGTTTAAAGTTGAGAAGAACATTTGTATCCGTTTCTTGTTTATAGTGAAATTTGCTGGTTGACCCCGTGGTTTTTTACCCGCCAGGTTGAGAGAGTTTTCCACGTAAATCTGGTTTTGTTTTGTTCTGTGTGCTTGATCTTCTATTTTAGACTTGGATAACCTTTGCATTTACCCATCTCACATTGTTAGATTACAGTATAAAAGTAATATTCGTTTCAAAATTCCCAACAATGCAGACATTGAAAGCAAAACCTCATATTGATGACTTGTTAATTAGTTCTTGGGGGTCTTGCTTTGTTGTTTATTTCAGATAGTTCTTGGGGCAGTCCATCTCTTTTTACTTATTGAAGAAAAAAAAGGTTTTTCATAGATATTCACTTTCTACTTGCTGAAGTAAAAAAAGGGTTTTCTTAGTTATTGAAATATGGATAAAAGAAAAACTACAATGCTAGTGCATGACTTTGTTCTTAAAGAAATCAAAGAAACTGCAAAGAAGAAAACATGTCGGGTCGGGTCAACTATTTTAATGTGAGGTAAAGTTACTGTTTCTACAAAATAAAAAAATATTTGATAAAATTAAATTTCAAAAATAAAATATATTTAAATTTAAAAGATAAAATACATTAAACTAAAATCTTAACTTTTAAATTTATTGATAATTATTTTGATAAATAAAATGTAATAATTAAATTTTCTAAATAACCAAAATTTTGAAAAGTAAATGCCTTTTTAAAAGACACGAAGGACATATGCTTAAATTATTTCTGAGTGTCCCTGAATTATGTTTATACACATAAATTATTTTCTTGATTTATTTTAAAATAAATTAACGGGTTAGCCATTTAAAATTAATTTTTTAAAAATTATTTTAAAATTAATTTATTCTGTTATAAAATTTTCGTCACTAGTTATTTTAAATATACAAACTTTATTGTAAAACAATAGTAACTAAATATTCTAAATACACAAATATTATTTCTAAAAAATCAACAAGATATTCTAAATATACAAACATTGTTTCCAAAAAATTGTGACAAGATATTCCTAAATATAAAAACTTTGTTTCCAAAAATCCGTGACTAGTTAGTATAAATATACAAACTTAGTTTCTAAACAAATCGTGACTACTACACTCTACACAGAAACAAAGAATGGCAATACCTGCAGTCAACCCTGATCGTGCCATGGCTGAGTTGAGAGAGAATATTTTGAGTATGAAAGGTAATGTCTTTGATGTTGAGAGAGAATATTTTGAGTATGAAAGGTAATGTCTTTGATACGATAATCGCTTCTATTTCATTGGCAGCGGAGATGCGACCACAAGAATTCTCACTAAGAAGGGATCAGATAATGACGCATCTTCTATTCCCATCAAAACAGAACAAATTTGTCGCCTTCTTTTATTTTAGGACGGAGGAGATGAAAGATCTCGATCTCAAGGTGTCCATGCCTGAACCTGATGATGATGATGTTGCTGATGATTCACAGCAACACAAGTACGTGGAGCCACAAAATAAGAAGAAATTGGGTCACCTCGTTATCCGAATAAAGAAGAACAATCTCACGATCATCAATGGAAAATCAACTACCATTCATAGACATGATGAAAACAATGCAGCTCATGATAACAACGTCGGGATAATATTAGGCGCTCCTACAAATGATCAAAATCATACCCTGGATTCTAAAGATGGTGAAAAAACATGTTCCAGTTTGAGTCAGAATTTAGACAAAACAAAGCCAAGAAAATCTGTTTATGCAGAGAAGAAGATATTATAGTGCTCGAAGAAAAGTACGGTTGAGTATATGAAGTTCGAGTCTAGCAAGAGGAAGATGGCGGAAGAATACAAAGGAATAAGAGATTCCAGAAAGAAAATAAAAATGATCGACATGAAGGATCTTCCGAAACTCATTCAACCGTACTCAAGTAAATGCAAGCAAGCCCATTTTAGAAAATTTGTGAAGTGATACCGATTACAAAAATGTAACTAATGCACATTTTCTTATTAACTAATAATAATAGTAGTTCAATTTGTGTTGTTGTTAATTTTAGAGCTTTCCCATTATTCACAAAAGAGTAGAGAGTGCGAAACGGGTAAACAATGTCTTTATATTTACTTATAACCTGCATTGAATTCTTTAAATAATCTAGAGAGACATCTGAACGTTTCTCTCAAGCATCGATTGAATGACTAATATCTTTTCGTACTTAATAAGTAATTAAAAAAACTCCATTAAATAAATAAATACTAAATGTTCGGCACGATCAGTACGATCGGCATGTTCGGCACGTTCGTCATAGTTAGCACGGTCGAGCGATTCGGTTGATTTGGTGTTCATTGAAGGCTTCATTGTTAAGAACCGGCTCAGATCCAGTGGTTGGACCTTCCACAACAACATTGTCTCCCTCCTTCACTTCATGACTGGCCTCCATCTTCTAAAAATATTTTTCTCTCGAAGGAAGATGATATGTGTGAAGAGACTAAGTTGTTTTACAATATATATATATATATACACTAAAGAGTTTAAGAGCATTAATGTAAAAAAATCTCTACACTAATTGATGAAAAGATATTATACCATAAAGAGATTTTTTATATTTGAATATAGTAAAAATCTAAAGATTCCTACAAGATAATTCCCTAATAAAATCCATCCTAATTACACATGAGGAGAGTTTGAATTATTTTTTATTTACATTTACAAATAAGATGATGTTAAAATGTGTTACAATTTCTCAAATAAAACTATATATGAAAATGTTCAAAATGACATTTCATTTTCAATAAAAGTACATTAATATTATTTTTTTAATGTTTATCTATACTAACAAAAAAGGAGGAAGTTTAATGGTAATAAAGGAGGCCAGATTTTTAATCAAATTAGAATTCTATGCCAATTAATATAGTTCTTTTATTTTTCTAACAATTTTATAAGTTTATTGAAAAATCAAGAATCATGAAAAATGTGACGCTATAATGACTTTACAACTGTAAAAACAAACAAAAATGGATGAACGAAAAGAAAATAATTATAAAAATACATTAAACGTGTTATGTTTAGAGAAACGACATCTGAAAAACATGATTATATATTTCCCAATATCTTAAATAAAATATAAGTTTATTAAAGCGGCATTTCCAACAACTTTCTTCATTTAAAATACGACAAACAACACATTAAACAAGGCTTCTATGACTTTAAAAAATGACACAATATTGGCTCAATATAGCTTAATAAAACACATTCCAAACATAATTTTTTATATGCTCTTTAATTCAAACATTATTACTTATTTTTAAGAGAAAACATATCTAAGAAACGTGGGTGTGTATAGTATAGTACTTTATTAAAATTAAAAATTAGACAATATTGGCTCAATATAGCTTTAACAAACATTTCAATGATTAATAAAATTAATATAAAAAAATCAAACATTATTACCTATTCTTTTCTATTTATTTGGGAAATAATCATATGAATACCTAAAATACAGATAAATTAAATAAAGTCATGATTTTCAATATCTATTAACATCTCAAATTGAGCATCAAGTTCATTAGAGATGCTGAAAATATTCTTCAAATTAAGTATCAAGTTGATCCAAGCTGCATCCCATAAACTTTCTTTATTTTAAATACGACAAATAACATATTTAATTTTAAATACGACAAATAATATATTTAACCAAGCTTTTGTTACATTATAAAAATTAAAGTAGATAATATTAGAAAATATAACTTAACAAAAACAACTCATTAAAAAAGTTCATATGACAAAAGTGGTTTCAAAGAAATTAAAAACTACGTGTTTTATTTCATGTTCAAACGTTTTAAGTTGGAGTGAATTAATATTATGTTTATGATAATTCTAACTTTCAACAATAAAAATAACTTAACAAAAATATTTTAGTGGCAGGTAAAATTCATCAGTTTTTATTTACTCTTTATTTCAAATCTTATTATTTAATTTTTCAAATTTAATTGAGAAATACATAAAAACATATAAATTAAATAGAGTTATATTTATTAGGTTAAGAGAAACAACATCTAAAAATGGTTGTGTATATCCCAACATCTCAAATTAAGAACTAGGTTCATGAAAGCCGTATTCCAACAACTTTCTTCAAATTAAGCAAAAGGTTAATTAAAGTGACATTCCATAAACTTTGTTCATGTAAAATAATATAAACAATACATTCAACCAATAACCAATCTTCTGCTAATTTATAAAAAATAAAAATTAAACAAGCTCAATATAATTGAACAAAAACTATATAGTGGCTAGTAAAATTCGTCATTTTTTTATTTATTATTTACTTATTATGGATTGGATATATGCTACTTAGACGATATCCTCATAGAAGATTTGAATTTGACACAAAGATTTGAATTGAAAGTTATCTTACAACATTTATAATATGAGGTCCTCCTGAATCCATTAAATACATTTATTTCAATATCCTATGCATAAATTAGATGCATGAAACTATTAAAAATGACTTCTATACCTAGACCCATGATATGAACATACTCAATATATTAATATATGATATATAGGAATAAAGATGGATTCAAAAAATAAAAACATGATAGGAACATTTCTTATTTGAGTCTAGACACATGATGAAAATGAGAATTATCTAAACCAAAGTGCATGTTACGAATGAGAATAATTTGAACTTAGATGCATGTTAGGATCTGGATATCTTTCGACTTAGATTTCAAATAAAAATGGAAACAAAAAAGGTTTTACCTATGAATGACAAAAAAAAATAGAATAGAGACGGTACGTAGACATAGTGCTGGTGCCATTTTATAACTGCAACCCAGCATCATAATCAAAACAAATATTTTCATTTTCGCATTTCATTACCAAAAACATTATTTTTTCCAGTTTCTTATTGAGAAAACTGAATGGTAACTCTAAAAAGTTTAAGCTATCTTAATCAGATATTTAAATTTGTGTAATTATTTTTCGGTAACTAAATTTAATGCTAAAGAGTTTGAGTATGTAAAGATTTTAAATTTATTTTAAGAGCTAGATGGTGAAAACTAAGAGACTCAAGTGGATTTCTCGTTATTTTTAAATGTAGAATCTTTAATACATTCTCTCAAGCAAAACAAGGAGGCATACACTGTGAGTTTGTTATGTAATAATGCAAATCAGTTTAATGCAAGTTGTTTAGTGAGGATATCGATAATCTGATCATCTGTAAGTATGTATTGGATGAAGATATATTAATGAGCAACATATTCACGAACTAAGTGAAAATCAATATCTATATCCATCACCATTGTTGTGACGTCATAGAGTGGGGAGGTTGAGGTGGGGAGATGCAAAGTTAACGTATCAAGACTTAGAGTCGGATGAGTTTGTAGTGTCATGAGATGAACTCGATATTTAGACTCAGTACTAGACCGATCAATGACATGTTGTTTCTTTGAATTCTAAGAGATAAGATTGTCACCAAGAAAATATACAATAGCCAATTGTGAAAGGATGATTGTCCAAACAACCAACTCAATTGTAGTTTGAATAGGTAGATAAATCGAGAGAAGATGGTGGATGAATGAGAGGTCAATGATGAGGATTATGACAAAGATATCTGAGAATTCTTTTTAGTGCATACCATTGAGTTGTGATAAGAGACGACATGAATTGGAAAGAAAAGTTCACAACAAAGGCTAGTTCAGGTCGATGATACGTCAAATATTGGAGAGAAGCAACAATGCCGCACTACATATCCGTTAGACTGGCACGTCTAACTACGTATCTGTTACACTAACACGTTTAACTACATATCTGTTAGATTGACATGTCTAACTACGTATTTATAAGACTAGCACGTCTAATTATGTATCTATTAGACTAACACGTCTAACTACGTATCACGTCTAATTAGTCTGCTTAGACCACGTCTAAATTAGCCAAAACTGATGCACCTACAAAGAAACAATTGGATGACTTAGCTTCATTCATATCTAAACATCATCAAAACTTAATTGATTAATATTTAGCACTTTTCTTTTAATTAACTTTTTACTTAGTTTTCCAAACAATTTCTTCTAAGTTAATTAACTCTTAATTTTTCTCAATAGTGTGTGTATGAATTGTGTTTGTATGTGTAGGGGTTTTGTTTAATTTCAAAGTATAAAATTGTATTTTAGTTTTTAATGATAAAATATGACCAAGTTTAAATCTGATTAATTATTAAATTTGAAAGAATTAAATACCAAAATATTTGAATCAAATCTCTCGGTATTTAAGGGTAAAATTGAAAGAATTACCACTAGTAAAAAAAGGCTTTATAACTTGCAATCATAGAGATTGGTCTAAAATCCAATCGTTATTACAGAGGTAGTAGTGATTGGTTTAAAATCCAATCGCTTCTACCTTGAAAATAGCGACTGGCCTTTAGACCAATCGCTACTTCCTTGACATAACGACGATTGATTACAAAACCAATCGCATAAACCTAATTAAAAACCGCAGAAAAACTTCAAGAATTACTAGAGATTAACACTAACCAATAGCTACTACTAATGATAGTAGCGATTGGTATCCTATTAAAAATAGATGTCAACCCGAGAGTCTCCCCTACTCTTTTTTTCGCCAATTATTTCTCTCCCTTCTTCCGTCGATCGTCTCCTCTTTGCTATATCACCAAACCGTGTGCTCTCTTCTTCATCTAATCTTTTAAGTTTTTTTTTTCGAACTGATTCTTTTTGTTGCGTCGTCTGTAGCCTATGCATTTCAATCATCAAGAAATAGTTAGGTTTTGTTGCAATCTAGGTGAATCCATATAGATGAAAGGAGACCGTAGATTATGTGTTTCAAGTAACTTCCCTTTTCCCTATCATGCTCGATAGTGAATTACAAGACTCCAATTTCTGTTCATGTTTCCAAGTTAAGCTTCATACAAAGATACACTCTCATGGATGCTGGAGATTCGCCCCTAATCGCCGAAAACTCGCTTGCCCATTTTCTCTATTTCAATGTCTTCGAGTACTTCATTTATCTACCGCTCTATCCTACCGAATTGAGTTCATTTTTTGTTGTATCATGAGTACAATGATTCTCTTAGAATTTTGCTGAATTAGTAGTTTGTGTTTCTATAGAGGTTAGATTTAAGATAAAATTGATAAAGATTCACGCAAACAAGCCTATTGCATATTCTCTTCAATATAATCCAGGCATGTTTATATTGAATGTATATCATACTCATTTATACAAATTGTGTATAAAATAATATGAGGAATGAAATTTGGATATATGATTGTTACAGGTGTTGTCTCATTTTATATTGATTTTCTTGAATACCTATATGAGCTACTAAGATGAACTGCATCTATAACAAGCAAGAATACTAAATATTTGGGTTTCAAATGGAAACTCTTATATATTTATAAATTTACTGGGCCAGATAATTCTAATTTTGAAGAATCTCTTCCTTTCCTCAGCTATCATCCACGTCTCCCACTTAGGAAATATACAATATCTAAATAAGTGACTTTTCTTTTATAATAATGTTTCTTCTTCTTGTGGTGAATTTTACATAAATATGTAGTAGTTGTGACTTGTGATCGATGTGTACTGAAATTTTCAGGTTTATTGAGAAATTTGGTGTGAAGATAGGTGAGAAGGATGTTATGTATGGGATGTAGCAATATGCATTTTATGAGGTCACGCTCACGCCTATGGTAATTTTGGTGCACGGAATCCGAGAATGATAGGTTACAGTAGACGCAAGAGAAAGACCTTTTCTGAGAAGGTAACTCTACCTTATTTTCCTCCAAGGGAGAGGAGGAATCCAACACGTTGCAATCAGATCCAGTGGTTGGACCTTCCACAACAACATCGTCTCCCTCCTTCACTTCATGACTGGCCTCCATCTTCTAAAAATATTTTTCTCTCGATGTTAGGAAGGAAGATGATACGTGTGAAGAGACTAAGTTGTTTTACAATATATATATATATATACACTAATCTTTTAAATATGAAACCTAGCATGACTTCTCAACCATATATATACACTTTAACTTAAATATGATTTAGTAAGAATCAATCATGCAGTCACTAGTAGAAGTTTGTTGATAGGCGCCCTTTCCAGTATTACTTTTGTAATTATTAATTTCAATGTAATAAAGTAATATAGGTTAATCAACATCAGTAAAAAAAATTAAAAAAATTATACAAGGTAATTAAATACAAATTTTAACTTCATATATTTACAAAAAAGAAAATCTTCACTTTTTTTTTAAACTAATATTTTACTTGTGTACTTTTTATTTAACTAAGCATACAAGGAATTGAATTATGATTTACCATAAATAAATCATTATTCATAAATACTTAAAAACCCTAAGTAATGCGACATCTTTTCCTTCCTACCTTTTCTCAGTCATAGTTTTTGTCATTTAAAATTTTGGCATCTCCTTATTCGGGGTCTATCATCTAGTTCTACTTCTTTAAACGTTATGAAAGATTATATTCAAATTTGAATTTCTGGGTTTTATTTATTGGTTAAAACTGTGTTCTTTCAATGCAAGTTAGAATTCATTGAATGTATATTTTAGTCTGTTATTTTAAATTTGAAATTTTGGTGAAGAAAAAAATCTAAACTATGAAGTAATATATAAAAAATACTTCATTGACGCAAAATAAACTCTGAATTATATATAATAAATTACTTCGGAAATTTATATAAATTGTGAAACCAAATATAATTAATTACTTTTAAAAAAATTGAAGATCTAAAATAATATATTTAATTAGGAATCGGTCCAATTCTGAGCCGATTTTGACTATGTTGATCGGTCAAAGACTTCGCTATAATTTTTTATATAACTTCGGTTATTATGCAAATTAAAATAGTATATATTACTTCATGTCCTTCTATTTCGGTAATGAACTACCTATTATTACAGATAATATTCCTATTAAAAATCTGAAATTAACATCATGTGTAACCATTAATCTCTTACGAACCTAGACTGTTACTTGAAGTAACTGAGTGAGTTACATAGCCATTTATAACTAAACCATTAATTGAAAAAATTACTTTGTGTAAGCCTTCTTGTATGTAATAAGAATAATTTTGTTTCCTAGTGGAAGTTGTTGAGATAAATTCATTAACAAACCAAAAACTTCTTTCCCTTTTTTTGGATTGAAAAAATATTGACGCAAGCCATTCTAAAATTTATATAAAAAATAATTAAGCTAGGCCTCTAATTCATATACTATATATATATATATATATGTATATATATATGTATATATATATATATATATGTATATATATATATAGCAAATTTCCTAACCTGTATAACTCTGATAGATACTTAATGATAAGGTCAATACATTATTTTTGAGATTTAATTCAATATTAGTACTAATTGCTATTTACCATTTACATTGGCTTGATTGTATTTTTGGTTTTCATGCATTAATGTTGAGAAATATGCCTTAAGATATTGAATGATATATGGAACTTACATGCTACTTTTTGTCCCTCTAGTGTGTGAGCTTGGGACACAAATAATTCTTAAACTATGTACACCATTTGAACTTCATGAGTCTTTGTATTTAGCTAGGATGGAGGTAACTTTAATTATTTTCTTTAGAAATTAAAATCATATCTTCTCTATTTTCTTTAGTTATTATCTTTGATATCTACTAGTGTAACAATATGTTACGGTCTTCTCATCAAAAACCTCGGTCCTAAAATATTTTATGCACCCGTCTCTCGGCCCAAGTGTCCATATGGGCCAGTTTATGTTTTTTAAGGAATAATTCTGTTTTGTTTACTTTCTCTCTCTTATTTCTTAAACTGAATTATGTTATTTTGAAAGTTTGTTGTAACCGAATACTCTTAGGCAAACCAACCTCTTTAAATGGTGATATCCACCCCACTTTTTGGGGCTATGAATTGAATATTTTGGAACTTGGTGTTTAAGTTATCTCTCGGCCCTCCTCCTCCTTCTTGGACCGCTAGGTGTAATCTAGTGGTATTTCTCTCCTCCCCCTCGGCTCTTCTCTCCCCTAACCTCGAATTCTCTTCTAATTCTATGTCCGCTGCGCTAGAGTGTTGAATTCCACCATCGGTCCCGAACATCAAAAACCCGTTTCTTGAATTAAAGAACTTGAAAGGCTCGGTCATAATTTAAAGTCTAACACAATATTATGATATAACATAATAAGCCGCACTTTTAAGGGTGCTTTAATATGTTTGTTAAACAATAACTTGACTTATCCTAGACTAAGTCTAGTCATAGATCTTGATTGAACCATTTTGATTAATCTTGGCTTATTTCATTTTGAAATATGAATTATAGATTTCATTGATTATAAAATTGAGCAATAATTTAAGTGAAGGGAAATTAATTAATATTTCAAATGATGATTTGAATTCACAAGATTGTTTGAATTGGGAATTGAAATAGAAATGATAGGGAGAGTGAATGAGAGAGTGAATGACATGGCGCAATCTTATTCGTTGAAAAATTAACAAATTTTCTCTCCTCACACTTTACTCATTTTTTAATCAGTGATGTAGTGATACATTGTTCACTCCCTCATTCACTCTCCCAAATTCACTCCCTTATCATCCCTATTATATTAAAATCCAAAAACATGTTACATACCATTTAATAAATTAAAAGTCCATAAAAGCTACAAATTAAGAAATGCAATCATAATTGTTCAACATCATTCTTCTTAAACAACAACAAAAACTACTAGAAAAAATGAAAGATATGAAAAACTAAAAACAAAACTCACAAACAAACTGATCCAAAATCATGACATCCTTCAAAGTTTCAGATCCAAAATCATGACATCCTTCAAAGTTTCAGATCCAAATCAAGTTCACCTCCACCATCACCTTCCACAGGTCCATTACCAAGTTTCAGAAAACCTGCATCCAGTGGTTTTGAAAGATAGCTCGACACACCTCCTCCATTGTTACTACTACTTCCCGGGAACCTAAATGGTGGTGCAACATTGATGTTGTTGCCTCCACCACTACCACTACCACTACCAGTACCAGTACCACCAATATTAATGTTTGCATGAAACTGTCCAAAACTCCTAAACCTACCTGAATAGAGTGGCTGTGGAAGCACATAGTTGTGAGGCATGATTGGGGATCCTGTTCTAGAAAAGGACCCAAAAGTGGATCCATAACGATTGTTTGACCCATTAAATGGAGGCCCATTTGTATAAGGGCCCATTTGTAAACCTGAAGAAGATGGCCTATTAGTGTATCTTAACCTTAATGGAGAAGATCTGTTTGATGCGGAAGAAAACATTGGTGAATGGTGATGGGTGTAAGGGTATTGAGGGTATGCCAGAGGAGGGGACCAATTATACCTGCCCATCTCAGATAACTTGCGTTTTTTTATGAGTTCACGCTCACGCCTATGGGCATTTTGGTGCCCTGCCAAAGCATGGAAATTCGAGAAAGATAGATTACAGTAGTCGCAAGAGAAAGACCTTTTTTGAGAAGGTAGCTCCACCTGATTTTCCTCCAAGGTTGAGGAGGAATCCAACACACTAGAGCCAACACTTTGGCCACCCTCCGTGTTCAAAGACTGCTCTTCCGCCATTTCTTGTATGGCTTTCTTCTTCAAATCAACCTCATGTGGCAATATTAGCACCACATTAGGGTCAACAACCGGGTTGTGTTCATTCAAGGGCTCCATGTTATGAATCGTATAAGATCTAGTGGTTTGACCTTCCACACCAACATCGTCTCCCTCCATCACTTCATGACTGACAACCATCTTATCATCATTGACATGGGGCTGCATTGTCACCAAATCAATGTCAACAATCGGACTTCCCTCATTCAAGGGTTTCACGATCAAAACATCGCATAAGTGTTCCCTTGTTTCTGGCTTGTAGGTCATCTTCTTGTTATCAACTAGGATGCTACAAATATTTTTCTCTCGACTTAAGAAGGAAAATGATATGTGAGAAGAGACTAAGTTGTTTTACAATATATATACACTAAAGAGTTTAAGAGCATTAATGTAAGAGATATCTAGATGAAATGATATTATACCATAAAGATATTTTTTATATAAATACTAAAGATTCCTACTAGATAAATATTTAATTGATGATTCCCAAATAATATCATCCTACCTGTACATGAAGGGAGTTTGAATTATTTTTTATTTAAATTTACAAATAAGATTTGTGTTAAAATTACACAAATCAAACTATATATGAAAATACTCAAAATGACTTTTACTTTTCAATCAAAGTACCTTAATATTTTTTTTATTAATGTTTATCTATACTAAGAAAAAAAGGAAAAAGTGTAATGGTAATAATGGAGGACATAGACTATGCCAATTAATATCTTTTATTTTTGTAACAATATAATAAATTTATTTAAAAATCAAGAATCATAAAAAAAGACTGTATAATGAATTTGCAAGTTTAATAACAAACAAAAATGAATGTAGAAAAAAATAATTATAGGAATACATAAAATACTTATGAATTAAATAATTTTAAACCTATTAGATTTAGAGAAACGACAACTAAAAATTGTGAAAATCTTAAATAAGCATTCCAAAAATATCTTCAAACTAAATATAAGGTTCATTAAAGCGACATTTCAAAAACATTCTTTATATGTAATACGACAAACAACACATTCAACCGAGCTACCTTACTTTATAAAAGTTAAAAATTACACAATATTATATGTTAAAAAAATACATTTTAGTTGCTAACAATTCAATATTTATTTTTGAATACTTTATTTAAAACATTTTATTTATTTCTTTTTCTATTCAAAAGAATACATAAACTACTATAATGAATTAAGTAGAGTTAAAACTTATTAATTTAAGAGAAACAACATATAAAAAAATATGTAAGTCTATCTCTTGACATCTTAAATTAAGAATCAAGTTTGTAAAAATATTTCAAAAACATTTGAGTGGATAACAAAATTCATCATTTTTTATATACTCTTAAATTCAAAAATTATTACTTATATTTATATTTAATTAAAATATCCATATGATGTGTTAAATTTATTAGTGTAAGAGAAACCACATCTAGAGGTTGCATATGTGTTGTGTATCTCCCAATATCAATACCTTAAATGTGTTGTGTATCTCCCAATACCTTAAATTAATTAAGTAGCAAGTTCTTTACATAGCCATTCCAAAAACTTTAATTTTTGAATATATAAGAAACAATCATCAACCAAGCTTCTAGTACTTTAAAAATTGGATAATATATATTTTTTTTAAAATGGCTTAACGTCATTTTATTAAAAAAAAACCCAAAAGAAAAAAAACAATAGCATTATTTTTATCATTCTAGACAGGCCTAAAAATAATTTTTAAAGGAAAACAAGTCTACTGAATTATTACAAACACACAAATAGTTTTAGAGTTTTATCTCACCTTAAAGTTTTCAAGTTGAGTGACTTCATTGTATGAAATTTTCTAGCTTTTACATAGGCTCCAGTTTTTTCTCACTTGTAGGAACACGTCTACACGTTTTCATATTTGAGCTGCAATCAAATACAATGTCTTCCCATATCTTTTCGATGCTTTTACTAACTCTTGAAAATGCTCTTGCATTCCGTTCTCGCCAAATATGATATACAATTGAACCAAAGTCGCATTTGAAGGTATTTGAGTTGAATCTTTTACCTTTTGCCTTGAGTATAACAGCTTCCTTTATATCCTTCCATTCACTTGGAAAATTGGCCAATTCCATATTCTTAGCAAATCTCTTCAATAATTCCAAAGCAAATGGGCAACAACTGAATAAGTTATCAATCATCTCATCGCTTCCTTCACACAATAAACATCTTGCATCCGGGATTTCCATATATTTCCTTATCCGATCCTTTTTATTTAATCTTTCCATAAATGTATGTCAGAGAATGAATTGATGTCTCGGAATTACCTTAGTTGACCAAACCAAAGGAGCCCATCCAAATGTCTATTCTTTATCCCGAATTACATTCCACACCTTGCTGGAGTTTAAGATCTCATTTTCTTAAGCCTTTCACTAGTGTATGTCATCTATTTCATGAAATTGAATGTTGTTGATGTGGTTGAGAATCCTTTGTCCTTTGGTATTTGTCTAAGGAGCAAATTCTATTGCCCATCTCTTACATCTCTAACCTTGGAAGCTAAGTAGTCTCTCCTCAAACGTACTCCTCTGAATTTCTCCTTAGAATTAGTGGATGATCTTTAGACCAAGGGTCATGCTAGAACATTGTGCCACTTCCATCACCCAAGCAAATATCGAATAATGATGCAATACTATCTTTATGTTTTAGAATTTTCTTCAAAGACCAACCCATTCCTTCATTTATCTTGCTTGTCCATATGCATGTCTCCTATTTCATAAATCGAATGCGAACCCATTTAATCCATAGTGATTCTTGTGTACGTTCAATGGACCAAAGATGTTTGTATGTCAGCGCCTTATTCCATTCGATGCAGTTTTCAGTCTAATTTCACCTTATTCCTCTAGCTCACATAAGGTAGTCCACTTAACTTTCTTACCTCTTCTTCCTTTCACTAGTAAAAAAAGACCATATAGCGAGAGATAAATCAATCGCTATTAACATCCAAACCAATCACTATAGGCCTATAATGATTGGTCATATGCCAATCGCTCTCAATTGGTAGAAGTCTTCTAGTTGTTGCCTTAATTGACAACGACGATTGGTAGATAACCAATCGCTATAGGCCTATAGCGATTGGCTTCTTAATCAATCGCCACTTCATTTAGCAAAAAAATAAAAAAATTATTATAATTTTATTCTTTTAGCAAGAATAGTGTTTTTATACATACATTTTAACATACAACATCCTTCAAAATAATTGAAAAAATCTTTCAATTCATTTTCCTGATTGTTCAACTAGATTGACAACCAATAGTTCTATATTAGGTCCATGGTTTACAGTAATCACGCACAATGGATGAAGTATCTCGTTCTTCAACCCCTTACACAATGTATTCTGCTTCTCAGGATCCATAATCTTATCATCACTCTTTTATTGAATGAGCATGTCAAGATGATCACGTGTACCTTTCTTTATAGGACATAATCGACCGTAAGAAGCCTGTTTAAACAAAATCAGACATTCGTTGATGAAGGGTTATTTGGATACAAGTATATATATACATATATATTACTATGTTAGGATCGGGGTCACCCTTGGAGGACCGGGGTTCCGGTTTAAGAAGGGTTGACCGCTCACACAACACACTCACTCTGATTGGTGATAGTCCGATTAAAGACTAAAACCGTTCTTAACACTACGCAAACTGTCAGACTCTTGAACCGGGTTCAAGGGCGGAAATGTCTATTTAAGTTTGAAGCAACACACAAGGATTGGATGATGTTTGTATGGAGTCAGTTAAGGAATATGAATAGACCGGTTCTGATTAAGGATTATGTTTCGGTTAGTAATAGTTCGGTTTTAGAGTAGGTAAGCAGGAAATAAGTAAAAGACACAAGACAATATTTTTTATGGATTTTCGGAGCAACCCCTCCTACGTCACCCTTCTTCTCAGATTATGCGAAGGATCTTCACTAACTTTGAATGTTATAACACTCACAATGCGGACGAGCCTAACTCGCCGGTTACACCACTTCACTCCGATGTAATACAATAACACAATATAGCAACAATGCTTTCGGTAAATGAAACAACAATTTAGGATCGCGCGTGAGATTTCTTTCTCTCTCTTAATATTTTTCGTACCCATTTAATGAAGACCTTTCGTCTTCCTTTTATAGTGAATGATATCCTAACGGTTATCTTCTTCTCTCACTGTAGGATTGGTCAGTTTGAAACCACGCCGGTTCAGAGATGTTGCGTGCACGTTTCATCTCTCTGACACTTGGCAATCATGCATACACCGGTCAAGTATTGATGACGTCCCCGGTTTGCAGTTTTGGACACGTGTCAAACATGCACCTTCCGGCTGTCTGATTCGGATCTTCGGATAAGCAGATCATCATTGTTTTTATGGCATGCTTCTGATCCGGATCTTATCTTCTTGCATTTTCCCAAGAAGCATCTATTTCGTCATATTACGTCATCTTGTATTTCAAAACTTCCGGTTGATCTTCTCATAATATGATCCGGCTAAGATTGAGAACCTTCTTGCTAGGCGGTCTGGTTGAGGTGTTGAAGCCGGTTCCTCTTGATCATGACTTGATCATCTAGAGCCGGATTACTTTTGTATATTCTCCAGCCAGTTTATGCGGTCTCCAGCCGGTTTATACGACTTAATCTGTTTCTGCACATGAGAGTTGTGATTAATTTAGTTTTCTGGCCGTTTAAAATTAACTTACTTAATTTTTCTATCATACTACAATTTACAAATGCATCTTACCTTATTCTAGACATTTTCAAAATTGTATAAGAATCATATTACAAATGAAGTGCTCCAGCAACAGCTCATAAAATAGAATTATTATATTTCCCCAAAAAATAGAATTATTCTATTTTGAACGTCACTATCAGAACAAATTTTAATAAAGATTATCAGGGTCATAGTTGTTATGTTTTGAAAAGCAGAGGACAATTTCCCATATAGATCAAATATACACTATCCAAAATCAATCTTTCATAAACAACAAGGATTCAGATACAAATATCACCAATAACATGAGAAGAGCATAGTATATGTCTAGCTGTAAAGGATAATATACACCAAAATGAAATGAAAAAAGTAGTTAAATTCATAATTAAGACCAGTGCATCCCATTGTTGTTCCGAGTCGTCCATTATGTTTAAAAACGACTAATTTGTCCAAAAGCTTCTTAATTTCCTCAAGTAAGAAATAGGGAACTGAAATCTCCCCAACATAAAACACTCCAACAATAGAAACAAAAAGAAACTAAGGAATTACCATTAGGAATAAGATCTAAGATGTCGTATGGAACGACTACTTCAGAAATGGGAGTATGGATCTTACTCCAGTCAATATGTTGTTCTTCACCACTTGAATAAAGCAATTCACGAATAGATTTAAATCACATTTCTCTATCACACAAAATCTAATCGAAATGATAATCATACTATAGTTAGTTAGATCTAAAATGGGAGCGAATAACAAGATCTTGTCTATAATCCAAATAACAATTGTTAATCAATTAAGCAAAAATGAATATGTAGAAACAATTGATTGATTCATATTAATTTAACAAAAACGACATAAATTTGGTAAATTACGAGTCATGCAAGGACGAAAACATATAAACAAATCAAAATGATGATAGATTTGGTTAAGCAACATTAATATATGAATCATTTACAAAACCGCAATATAGAGGCATGATGAATCAGATCGATAAGCGCAAATGTCATATAACTTACTTGAGATAACGACTGACCAGGTTTATGAATCTAGCTTTTTCGTTCTCATTTTAAAAAAAACAGAAATAGATCATGTATCGAAATTCAGATCTAAGAGTGAAAGAGAGTTCAGTGGATCGAACATACCTGATTTCGTTAAGAGCATATACATATGATTTTTTGATTGGAGTGATTATCAACGTCGGTGGAGCTAGAAGTTGTTGTTTCCATTACAGCGATTTTAATGTAGCTGATTCACCTCTGTGTTTATAGAGAGATCTAATCTGATTTGATAATCATCATTCTTTTGTATCCCCACGATAAACGGGAATAGAGTGCGATGAGAGAATATGCGGATACTACGGTTATCGGGGCAATTGACGGTGAGGATGTGAGGCTCGCCAGGATTCTTACCTTTCCATAGAACTTTAAGGACTCGGCGTTTCTTCGAAACTGGATCTTCCTCATTAGTTGAGGCAGAAACTGGATCTTCCTACAGAGAATAAAAACTCTAAAAGAGTGAAATGGAGATAGGATTTGGTTTTGGTAGAGGATTTCACTTCTCTCTCTATTTCTGGTTCTAGCCGAGGAGAAGAAATGAAGATTGGATTTGGTTCTGGTCGAGGATGGATATTGGAGAGAAAAAGAGAAGAAAGAGATGTCAAGGGGGAGAGGGTTTCGGAAAGGAAAAGGAGAAAGGAAAAGCAAAGGAGAGATGTGTTAATTAAACCTATATTGAATAGTGATGGGTTACTTATCCAATATTTACTCACACTTCAAAAAGGCCGTAAAACGTTGCGCCTCTTTTTGTAGTTTTTATTAGGTTTATAGAGATTGGTTTTCTAACAAATTGTCGTTATATCAAGGTATTAGCGATTGGTCTAATGATCAATTGCTATTATCAATGAAATAACAATTGGATTTAAACCCAATCATTACAACATTAATAATAGCGATTGTCCTTTAGACCAATCGCTATGTTTACTCGCTACATGGCCTTTTTTGTACAAGTGATTGTTTCCCCTTAAGAAGTTCCTCATTAGTGTATCTAATTCTTTCATTACTTTCTTTAGGAGAATAGTCTGTTGTGCCAAATATCCTATGATTCTCATAACCGCCACTCTTAACTAGTTCGATCCTTCCAACATGCGTGAGTTTCCTTTCTTCCCATCATGAAATTGTGTTATTTGCCTTCTCGATCAATGGTATGCAATGTGAAATTTGTATATGTTTTTGTGTAAGTGGGATCCCAAAGTTTTTGACTGAAAAGCGCCCATGATGCTAAAAATATTCGCCTTCATGTCCTCCTTCATGCCTCCATAGAATGCCAATATTTTGTTTTTGTTAATTGTCAAACTTGTAACCTCAGAAAAAATGTTAGTGCATACCTTTTAGTTTTGATGCAATTAACGTCCACGTGTGTAAGGATGAAAATGTCGTTAGCAAAGCATAAGTGGGTAATCTCTTTCTCCTCACAAAATGAGTGGAAGTGGTATAGTCGATTCTTTTGGAGCATTGTAAAGATGTTCTCAAAGATCGCCATGTTGATGACAAAAAGATAAGAAGAGAGGGGATCTCCCCATCTCACTCTATTTTTACCTTTGAAATAGGCTTTGTAGATGTCATTTACGCTAACTACAAAATGAGAGGTAGAAACACATTGCAAAATCCATTCTATAAAAATCATAATAAAACCAAATACAATTGCTATTATCAATGAAATAACAATTGGATTTAAACCCAATCATTACAACATTAATAATAGCGATTGTCCTTTAGACAAATCGCTATGTTTACTCGCTACATGGCCATTTTTGTACAAGTGATTGTTTCCCCTTAAGAAGTTCCTCATTAGTGTATCTAATTCTTTCATTACTTTCTTTAGGAGAATAGTCTGTTGTGCCAAATATCCTATGATTCCCATAACCGCCACTCTTAACTAGTTCGATCCTTCCAACATGCGTGAGTTTCCTTTCTTCCCATCATGAAATTGTGTTATTTGCCTTCTCGATCAATGGTATGCAATGTGAAATTTGTATATGTTTTTGTGTAAGTGGGATCCCAAAGTTTTTGACTGAAAAGCGCCCATGATGCTAAAAATATTCGCCTTCATGTCCTCCTTCATGCCTCCATAGAATGCCAATATTTTGTTTTTGTTAATTGTCAAACTTGTAACCTCAGAAAAAATGTTAGTGCATACCTTTTAGTTTTGATGCAATTAACGTCCACGTGTGTAAGGATGAAAATGTCATTAGCAAAGCATAAGTGGGTAATCTCTTTCTCCTCACAAAATGAGTGGAAGTGGTATAGTCGATTCTTTTGGAGCATTGTAAAGATGTTCTCAAAGATCGCCATGTTGATGACAAAAAGATAAGAAGAGAGGGGATCTCCCCATCTCACTCTATTGTTACCTTTGAAATAGGCTTTGTAGATGCCATTTACGCTAACTACAAAATGAGAGGTAGAAACACATTGCAAAATCCATTCTATAAAAATCATAATAAAACCAAATACAATTGCTATTATCAGTGAAATAACAATTGGATTTAAACCCAATCATTACAACATTAATAATAGCGATTGTCCTTTAGACCAATCGCTATGTTTACTCGCTACATGGCCTTTTTTGTACAAGTGATTGTTTCCCCTTAAGAAGTTCCTCATTAGTGTATCTAATTCTTTCATTACTTTCTTTAGGAGAATAGTCTGTTGTGCCAAATATCCTATGATTCCCATAACCGCCACTATTAACTAGTTCGATCCTTCCAACATGCGTGAGTTTCCTTTCTTCCCATCATGAAATTGTGTTATTTGCCTTCTCGATCAATGGTATGCAATGTGAAATTTGTATATGTTTTTGTGTAAGTGGGATTCCAAAGTTTTTGACTGAAAAGCGCCCATGATGCTAAAAATATTCGCCTTCATGTCCTCCTTCATGCCTCCATAGAATGCCAATATTTTGTTTTTGTTAATTGTCAAACTTGTAACCTCAGAAAAAATGTTAGTGCATACCTTTTAGTTTTGATGCAATTAACGTCCACGTGTGTAAGGATGAAAATGTCGTTAGCAAAGCATAAGTGGGTAATCTCTTTCTCCTCACAAAATGAGTGGAAGTGGTATAGTCGATTCTTTTGGAGCATTGTAAAGATGTTCTCAAAGATCGCCATGTTGATGACAAAAAGATAAGAAGAGAGGGGATCTCCCCATCTCACTCTATTTTTACCTTTGAAATAGGCTTTGTAGATGCCATTTACGCTAACTACAAAATGAGAGGTAGAAACACATTGCAAAATCCATTCTATAAAAATCATAATAAAACCAAATACAAACATGAAATCCCGAATGGCTTCCCATCTAACCGAATCAAAGGCCTTTTTTATATAAATTATGAAAGTAATTCTCGGAAATATTTTTCTTTTCCCATAACCTTTAAAAAGATTCTACATGAGCATAATATTATGAGAAATAGTTTGACTAGGGATAAATGCATACTGATTTAGACTGACAATCTTACCAATGACATTCTTAAAGCGTTTTAAATGAATTTTTTAAATAATTTTTTAAATAAATTACTATAAGAAATTGGTCTAAAATCTTGAACTTTTTTAGCAACCGTGGGTTTGGGAATTAGGGTCAAAACTTTAGTGTTCCACTGTTTAAGCATTTTTCTATTTATGAAGAATTCTAAAACCCCTTATGTGACATCGTGACCCAAAACCAATAAGTTTTCTTTAAAGAATTGAGCATTGAATCTGTTATGGCATGGGTTCTTGTTCCCATTAATGTTGAACAAAAATTCCTTGACTTCTTCTCTTGTGACTCATCATCATCATTCTTGAGCCTATAAAAATTGTTTCTCAAAAGAAGTGTTTTTGTCACCGAGTGAAAGTTAATTAACCCTTGACATTTGTCTCGCAAAACTCTCTTCTAATAAACTCAACCTTATGAAATTTCCATGATCAACCTTTTCTTCATCATTAAGTTTTTCTTCACTCTCTCCCAATTAATTGACTTTGGACATCTACGAATTCAACTCTGGAAGCCCGAACTCTTTTGGAAATTAGACAATATTAGCTCAATATGCACTAGTAAAAATGGGGGTTTTACCGAAACATATTTTCCGAAAAATATATAAATCTTTCCGTATACATATCAAAAGGAAGAAATATGCCATCAATAGGTGCTACTAGCTTGCCGGTATAGTCATGAAATGTCGACATATATAGTCTATATCTATCGGCTTTGGATTCTTCCAAAAAATGGGATTTTAGAAGGGGAAAATCCGAAAGATTTATACTAAATCTATTGGTTTTGGAACATTAAAAAAATAGGGAAAAAATCTAAGTGTTTAGATTTTTCTGAAGGGGAAATGCCTAAAGACTTAACTAAATCTGTCGGTTTTAGCCCTTTCAAAAAAACAAGGAAAAAATCTAAGTGTTTGTGTTTTTCTAGAGGGGAAATGCCGAAACATTAATAAAACTATCGGTTTTGACTCTTTAAAAAAGGGAAAAAAATCTAAGTGTTTGGGTTTTTCTGGAGGGGACATGCCGAGAGATTTATTCTAAATTTGTCGGTTTTGACCATTAATAAACATAAAAAAAATTCTAAGTGTTGGGTTTTTCTGAAGTGGATATGCGGAGAGATATAAACTAAATTTTTCGGTTTTTCTCCCAAAATACTGAATGATTTGAATCAAATCTATTCAAATCTTTCGGTAATGGTATTCTTCACTCATTTGATTTCCCTTTTCTAAGTGGTGTTTTGGTTTCTTAGTATAAAGATCTTGTTTAATTATCTAAGCATATAAATTGTGTATCAATATCTAAGTATAAGGATTGTGAATTAATTTATAAGTATAGGTTTGTGTTTGATTATAATTAGAATGTGTGTGTATGGATTGTGTTTGTATGTGTAGGCGTTTTGTTTAATTTCTAAGTATATGATTATGTTTACTTTCTTAATAATAAAATTAATCAGGTTTAAATCTATTAATTATGATATTTTAAATAATCAAATATAGAAAGATTTGAATCAAATCTTTCGGTATTTAAGGGTAAAGGCGAAAGAAAATGATAATTCTTTCAGTATTGGCCACTTCGTAGAATTTTGAGAATTTCTGAGTAGTTAAGGCCAAATCGTAAAGAAATGGGGGTAAAACTGTCAGTTTTGGAAGCAAATACTGAAAGATTTGATTCAAATCTCTCGGTAGTTCCTTCTTCACTAATTTCTTTTATCTTTTCTAAGTGGTGTTTTGGTTACTAAGTTTATGGATCTTGTTTAATTATCTAAGCATAAAAATTATGTGCAAATATCCAAGTATAGGGATTGTGATTGAATTTACAAGTATAAGTTTGTGTTTGATAATGATTGGATGTATAAGAGGTTGTATTTGATTATAATTAGAATGTGTGTGTGATAGAAACAATGTAATCAATAGAGACGGGGTCTAACTATTGATAACAATTTCGGATAAACGGAATGATAGAAATCCTATTAGGGATTAATATCTTTTTCTATTCTTCGCAAACCTTCACATACTCTTGAAAACGATTCAAGTGCGGAAATGTTTGTTTGGTTTTGAAGCTTTGAACCGAGAAGATTGAAAGGACTGAAAGTAAAGAACACATCAAGTTGTTTATAGATGTTCGGAACTAGCTCTCCTACGTCACCCCTTCTTTCAACAACCAGAAGGATTTCACTAAACTTCTTTGAATCATATACAACTCACGGAATAAATAACACTCTAAGAAACTTACAATATGATCAATAATATCTCTCAGCTAAACAGTGTTTGATTCTCTCTTGAACTTGAAAAGATGTACAATCAATAAGTGCAAGAGTAGATGAGTAAGATTGTAGAAAAATGAGCAGCGTAACCAGTGATTCGGTCGTTGTCCTTGATCGTCTATTTGTAGTACAAGGACACCAACGGTCGAATTTTCTTCCTGGACACATGGCACGCGCCCATAGGATGGTCGCCTAAAGGAAAAAGTACATCAGACTCTGTGCTTCTGGAACGTGGCCGTACTAAACGGTAGTGCGCGGGATATCCTTCTACAACTGTCATGAACTGAACAAGTAGTGGGAGGATTCTTTGCGTACGTGGCGTTCATTCATTTGTTGCAAATAGCTGGCGTACTAGTCTGCAAGAGAAAGTGGAGCAAGAGTAACGTACAACTAGTTAATCGTGGGTAGACATATGTAAACTTCAAACGGTTGCTGAAGTGGGGAAATAAACGTGCTCCATTAGACTGCCAAGTCTAAGGGAGTTAGACACCAACATCTAATAGCGAGTTCCATTAGACTACCACGTCTAATGGAGTTAGACTGCAACGTCTAATAGAGTTAGATTGCAACGTCTAACTTCATATCCCTTCAAACTGATCTGAAGGAGTTAAATTCCCACATCTAACTATGTTCCTGTTAGTTTGTAACGTCTAACTACATGTCTGTTAGACTGACACGTCTAACTACGTGTCTGTTAGACTAACATGTCTAACTATGTGTCTGTTAGACTAGCACGTCTAACTATATATCTTTTAGACTGGCACGTCTAACTACGTATATGTAAGACTGGCACGTCTAACTACGTATATGTTAGACTAGCACGTCTAACTACATATCTGTTAGACTAACACGTCTAACTACGTATCTGTTAGACTGACACGTCTAACTACGTATGTGTTAGACTTGCACGTCTAACTACGTATTTATCAGACGTGCACGTCTAACTGCGTATCTGTTAGACTGGCACGTCTAACTACGTATTTGTTAGACAAGCACGTCTAACTACGTATTAGTTAGATTGACACGTCTAACTACGTATCTATTAGACTGACACGTCTAACTACGTATCTGTTATACTAGCACGTCTAACTACATATCTTTTAGACTGACAAGTCTAACTACGTATCTGTTAGACTGACATGTCTAACTACGTATCTGTTAGACTGACACGTCTTACTACGTATCTGTTAGACTAGCACGTCTAAATACATATCTAATAGACTAGCACGTCTAACTACGTATCACGTCTTATTAGCCTGCTTAGACCCTATCTAAATTAGCCAAAACTGATGCACCTGCATAGAAACAATTAGACGACTTAGCTTCATTCATATCAAAACATCATCAAAACTTAATTGATTAATATTTAGCACTTTTCTGTTAATTAACTTTTTACTTAGTTTTCCCAATAGTTTCCCAACAGTTTCCCCTTTTTGATATTTTAAGCTAAATGATCAAAATCAGTTGAGTTAATTTAATCCTGAAAAAGTTTTCCTTTTGATGAAGTTAAAACCATGCAATCTTAAATAAACTATTGTAGATACTCATCAACTACGATCAAAATGATTCACAAAAATTTCCCAACATAAGTTAAAAACCAGGAAAACTTTTTAAATTATAAGTTTTAAAATGAAAATGAGACAAGCAAGGAAAGAGATTTATGGTCCTTCCCTTTTCACGTTTGCATCATCATCTTCCGCATTCAAAGAGTTTCCAGTTAGGAGATTGAGATAACGAGTGGCAGCACCTCGGCCGCCTCCACTTCCACCGCCTCTATCGCTTCCACAACCGAAGCTTTTCTTTCTTGGTCTTAGACCTTCTTCATCCTCTTCACCAACTTTTTGTTCTGATCGGGTTCCTCTAGAAGTTCCTCTGACAGCTCCACCTCTAGAACTGCATCCTCTTGAGCTACCTTCCCCCATTTTAACATTATCAACAATAGAATCATTAGGAAGTACCACACGAGTTCTTTCCTTAGAAGCATTGGTTTCTTCCACTTCGATAGCTTGAATAAACCTAGCAAAAGAGTCAGCATGCTCCATTCTTTATACTTCAGCTCTACTAATTGATCTGGATACTTTCACCATTTGAGCTTGAACGAGATCTATTGAAGATATGAGGGCCTGATAAAGTTCCAAAGTGAGAGTCTATGTCTCGGCATGTTGCTCTGTTTGAGTATTACTCACACTTTTCTTAAACTTGTTGTAATTGGAATTTGCAATGTTGATTTCGTATGTGTTTCTGTGCATAGTCTTCTCCAATTCTTTCTGAATAGCGAGGATGGAAGACATCTCTTTTTGGCTAGACACCGAGCCCTTTTCAAGATTAACCAACCTCGATTGCATAACGCCATTTTCAGATTGATGGAATTTATTGCATCCAACATAATACGAAAACTTGCATTTCTGTGAAACGCCTCTTCAAAAGAGTGAGACATTCAGGACACAGTTTGAGAATGAGCCGGAGCATTCCGAATAGGACTTATGTGCGTGGTTACTTGTAAAGAACATTCAGGTTCTTTATCCTTAGACTGAGAAGAGGGATTCTTGGACGCATCCTTAGATTTGTCTTCTTCATTAATAATATCAGCACATACCTTTTGAATTCCTCTTGAGATGTCGTTAGAATGCAAAGGTAATTCATTAACATGATCAGCAATGTTTGCAGTTGTAATGAAGGGAGATGATCGAGGAACAGGAAAACACGGAATGAAGAATTCTTCCAAGGGAATACCCTCAGAGGAATTTTCCTTATTATCTTGTTCCCCCTCAACAGAGGGAGTCTTTTCTAAGTCTGTCTCCTTCAATGGTTCCCCTCAATATTTGATCTAGGAGACTTATCAGCAATCTTTGTTGATTCTTCTTCTCCCACCGAAGGTTCTTCCACGGTTTCATGAAAATAGTATTAGGATCCATCTCTGTCTCCTTCTATTGAATATTAGATAGAAGAGCTTCAACCACAAAATCTTTTTCTTCATCCAGAACAGTTTCAACTTGACCGAAAACAGGGGTTTGAATAACAATCTTAAGGGCCGATAGACGCGTCACTTCAAAAGAGACATTTTCCATTTCAACAAGATGGGCAACAACCTGCTCATCTTCTTCTAGTTGGACTGATCAACATCAAAAATTTCCATATGCTCATCTTCATCAAAAGAGTCATGAAATGGAGTTAACCTAGACGATTCTGTGTTGTGAGCCTTTTGGAGAACCATTGTGCAATAACTATGCATAATGAGATCCAGCCTCTTCAAAGCATTTTTCTGTACGAGCATCTTTGTCCATAAGGTTGAAGTTGGCTTTTCACTTTTCGACCATGGGAAAAGGATATGCCCCATGATGTTGGCCACCACCAGTTCCTTTCGATTGAGGGCTTTAGAAACCACGTCTGTCGTAGCCCATCTTAAGATTTTTTCACGTTCTTTATTACATTCTTCCATTCTTTAAGTTTCTATTCTGTAATTAACCCAAGTGTCAAAGATGTTGATTTTCTCAGTATCCTTTTGTTCAACCTACTTCATTACAAGCTTAAAATGCAGCAAGATTCAGATATCTTCTAAGGAGATTCAACAACAGTCTCTTTTCCTTTTCCAAGAACCTCATCAGGTTTAAGTTTAGGAAAGTACATATGTTCTCGAATATTGATTCTAGGGTCTCCTTTTGTCGATATCATAATTTTAAAAGGGGTTATAGGCTTCAGAAACACCCCTTATGGAAGAACGGACAGAACACCCTTCCCTATAAAATTAGATTGCTTTTCAACAATCTTGGCCACGAGAGGCTTGACAATAGGTAGAGTAGGACCCTACTCAGATCATGCAACAACAACAGCACACGTTGGAATAGTGGTATCCTCTGTTTTAGAGGGGATAATGCTAGTAGTCTCAACAACTGTTAACATTTTAATAACACTGAACGCGACAACAACCACTGGCACTTCAGGACGGACAAGCGACGAGACCCTATCAACATTTTCAATAGTTGGACCGACTGGCTCAAAAGTCGGCCCGGAATCTTGTTCCATCACAAGAACATCACAAAAGGGCATAGAGGCCAAAGGAGAGGTGGAGATTACCTTTTAGGTCTTCTTAGATGCCTTAGATGCACCAGATGCATCAAACGCTTTAGACGCCTTGGACACTTTCTTCTAATCTGCAGCAGGACTAGATGGATTAGCCGGTTTCTTCAACGGGCTGGGGGATGGGAAGAGATATGAAATAGGAACAACGACAATAGGAGGAAGATTTCTTCTTGCCCTAGAGTCAACTACTCCAGAATATTTCTTTAAGGAGCTCTTCTGGCTGTTTATGCTCGTCGCGAACTCCATTATCGATTTGGTTCGTTTAGCCCCTGTAGACATCACGGAAGTGGCCGGTCTTTTAGAACGAGTGACCGACCGGTCACCAGTCTGTTGGCTGGAAGAGCTAGATACCATCTCTTTGGAGAGCTTCATTCTCGCAAGAGCGCTCTTCACGGAGAAATTTTTGTATATGTGACTCGGGTTAATAGCCTCACCCTCGCCCATAGGGACACTCAAATGCTTCAGAAATCGATTGAGTTGGGCTGCGAAAATCACATTCTCCTTGTTCTTGGAATAGATCGATTCACAGAGATTAGAAAAGAAAGTTGAAGCCCAGTTTACTTGAATACCTTTTGAAATGTCAGTCATATAGTCAAAGCGATCCTGACTATATGAATCAAAAGAGCCTACTCTACCTTGGAGAGCCTTTGCCACAATGTCATTTAATAAGATGAAATGAGGCTTTAGAGCCTTCTTCTTCCCGTTTAGGCTTATCTTAGAACTGTCGTTGAAAAGACCGTCTTCATCTCTATGATAGTCTCTACCGGTAAAGTAAGATTGAACTTTTGACCCTCTGATGGAAGTTCAAAAAACTCCGCATAGGCAGATTCGTTGAAAGATATAGGCGATTCGTTCACAGTTGCCGTAATAGATTCTTTGACCAACACTTGAAAAACTTGCGAACTTCCTTCTCGTAAACATAAATGGATCACCGAGATACTTTCTGAGACCAGAATATTCCAAGGATCGGAACATATTAACCACATCCTATTGATCGAAAAATAAACTGAAGAGAAGTCCACCTGCAGAAGGTAGTGACCAAGAGTAATCTTCTTGTTAGCCATTTGAGAAAAGATGAAGAAGATGAAGCGATTTCTTAGAGAGAAGTTAGAGAAAACTAGGATTCTTAAGAGATTTGTGATCTTAAAAGGCATCTGACACATGCACAATGTCCTTAAATAGAATCCCAACAGTCGCATTGCTTAACCGTCACATTTATCACACGGGGGACCCACCACTTAATGTTAGACACTTTTTCCCAAAGGTAGTCATCATTAATTTTATGGATATATTAGTCATTTTCCTTATCCTTCAGAGACACGCATGTTCAGGCTTATAGGAATTGACTATTCAATATTTGGAGCGGGAAAGTTATATAACAGAGCATAAAGGATAGCTATCCTTAATCAATCTGAATATGAAGCGTCTAATAGCACACGTAGTTAGACGTTTCACTTACTTCTACCGTCTATGTGGATCGAACGTCTGTTAGACGCATGAGTCTATTTGACGCAGGCGTCTAATCATTTGTCTTATAGATGTCTATCCATCTATTAGACGTAGACGTCTAATTACGTGTGAACAACACGTACTAGACGTGTGTTTGGTTAGACGTGAGAATCCAACTACTCTTGTCTTATAAACATCTAAACGTCTAATAGACTTCGACGTCTAACCGCGTAAGTTTTTCACCAAGACATTTCACATTAGACTGTGTAAGTCTGTATACGACCAAGTACTTGCTTTTTTTAGACATCCTCGTCTTATATACTGATTAAAGCTTTAGTCTGCGTGCATATTTATTTATATAATAAATTTCCCTTTCAAATTTAAAAAAAAAATAAACAAATGTTTTGAGGTCCTTAAGACCAAAAATATTTTAAAAAGAGAAAACACATAGACCTTTGAAGTGGCATGAGACACTGTTGATCCTTTAGAACACATCTTAAGAAGATTATCCTCCAATCTTCCTTTCTGCAGCTTTCCTGTATCACCTACAAAAGAAAATATTTACAAATTTTGGTACCCACATTCACTTGGGTCCTCGATCAATTAGTCCCTTTGTAATCCATATTTGAGTTATTCTGAAGGACTTCCCACTTTGTGTAGTAATAAGTGCGTATGATTTTGACTTAACAGACAACTTCCTGCTAGCCACTGATCCCTTAACTTTACATGATGGTTTTATTTTAAAACTCCTTGACTTATTGTCAGGTTTTGGTTTACTAGACTCGCTATCTTCATCTAACTTAAGTTTCAACCAGCTAACTATTGGTGCAACATAAGTTATCTCATCCTTTAAGGTTAACTCCTCACAACTTAGATAAGTTCTATTATCAGTTAAGCTCTCTTTGACAAAGCTTATTAACTTAATCTTGTCAGTTGTTGAGTTTAACTTCTTATAGGACTTGTCTGAGTCATTGTTATCAAATCCTAGACCAAATTTACATCCAGCAGGCCTCAATAGACTAATCTGATATTTGACAGCTTCTCCAGACCTTGTCCAAGAACTTACAATATAAGTTAAGCGTAGGTTTTCAGAAGAAAAGGTTTGAATCTTTTCCTTGAGCATTTCATTCTCAGAAGAAAGCCCATCCATATTTTCAAAAACTTTTGCCTCAGAGGTTTGAGAAAAAGATGGTTCATCATTTTCAGATTCTGAGCTTGTTTTGTTTTGAGATACTGATAAATTTTTATACTCTGAGACCATATCATTTAGTGCAGCCACTAGGTCATCTCGTGAAAAATCTTCTAGAGAGAAATCCAATACCTTAGATTCCTTAGAATCTTCCTCTTCTCTATCCATGAAGTAAGCAACCACTTCATTATCACTATCATTGGATGATGAATAATCTAAGTTTCTTTGAATCCACTTGGCCTTGATGTCTGCCCCCATGAGGGCCTTCAGCTCGCCTTCATTGTGTTTCTTTTTCTCATCACGTTTCATCTTTCTGCACTCCAACTTGTAATGAACTAGAATATCATAGTTAAAACACGTAACATTAGTTTTTTATTTAAATTTATCATCATTAGTATTATTTGAAGAGCTTGAGTTAAGAATGCTCTTGTTCATGTATTTCCCGAATTTCTTCACGAGAAGAGCCATTGTGTTGTTGCTGAGCTGCTAGGCAGACGACTTTTCTTTGTTGACAACTAGTGACTCCTCGGAAGACACCAAAGCCTTGGTAATGATGACGAATGTGGGGTGCTCTTCTTCATTCCTTGAGTTCAACTCGAACTCATTGGCCTTCAGATCGACAAGCAAGTCGAAGAGCTCCATCTCATTGAGGTCTTTGGACTCCCTCATCGGCATAGTCTTGATGTCCCACTCCCTAGGTAAAGCTCACATGACCTTTATAGCAATCTCTCTATTATTGTAGGTCTTGCCCAAAATGGATAAGGTGGTGACAATCTGACTGAATCTTGCATCGAACTCAGTCATCGTCTCTCCTGGACGCATCTTGAAGTTGTCAAATAGCTGATTGGCTACCGTAATCTTGTTCTCTTTTGTTTGCTAGTTGCCTTCACAAAGTTGAGTGAGTCTGTCCCAAATTTATTTGGCATACTCGCAAGATATAATGTAGTTGAACATGCTATCGTCAAGTGATCTGTACAGGACATCCATGGCCAGGTTGTTGAAGTTGTTCTTCCTCTTATCTTCATTTGTCCACTTAGATTTTTCTTTGTCTATCTTGATAGGTCCTTCAGGGACAAGACTCCACATGTCATCGTGCTAGGAAGCCAAATGGGCAAGAACTCTCTTCTTCCACACCATATAGTTTTCTTTCGAAAACATTGGAATCTTAGAGGAGCTAGCATCTTTCGACATGATTCAAGTTCTTATTGCTTGAGAATAGAAAGCAGAGCTCTGATACCAATTGATAGAAACAGTGTAATCAATAGAGACGGGGGATCTAACTATTGATAACAATTTCGGATAAACGAAATGATTGAAATCTTGTTAGGGATTAATAATTCTTTCTATTCTTCGCAAACCTTTACAAACTCTTGAAAACGATTCAAGTGTAGAACTGTTTGTTTGGGTTTGAAGCTTTGAACCAAGAAGATTGAAAGGATTGAAAGTAAAGAACACAACAAGTTGTTTATGGATAAAGCTAACTCTCTTACGTCACTCCTTCTTCCAACAACCAGAAGGATTTCACTAAACTTCTTTGAATCAAATACAGTTCACTGAATAGCTAATACTCTGTTGAACAGAACACACTCTGTTTAATTTACAATATGATCAATAATATATCTTAGCTAAACAGTGTTTAATTCTATCTTAAACTTGAAAATAAGTACAATCAGTAAGTGCAAGAGCAGATGAGTAAGAGTGTTAGAAAAATGAGGAGAGTAACCGATGATTTGACTGTTTTCCTTGAGAATCTATTTGTAGTAGAAGGATGCCAACGGTCGAATCTTCTTCCTGGACTTGTGGCACGTTCCCATAGGATGACCTCCTAAAGGACAAATTACAATAGACTTTGTGCTTTTGGAACATGCCCGTACTAAACGGTAGTGCGCGATATATCTTTCTACAACTATCCTGTACTGAAAAAGTAGTGGGAGGAATCTTCTCGTACGTGGCGTTCATTCATTAGATGTAAATAGCTGGCGTACTGGTCTGCAAGAGAAAGTGGAGCAGGAGTAGCGTACAACTAGTTGATTGTGGGTAGACGTATGCTAACTTCAGACGGCTGCTGAAGCGAGGCAATATACGTGCTCCATTAGACTGCCAAGTCTAAGGGAGTTAGACGCCAACGTCTAACAACGAGTTCCATTAGACTATCGCGTCTAATGGAGTTAGACTGCAACGTCTAACCTCATATCCCATTATACTTACCACGCATAATGGAGTTAGGCTACAACGTCTAACTTCATATCCCTTCAGATTGATCTGAAGGACTTAGACGCCCACGTCTAACTACGTGTCTGTTAGACTGGCACGTCTAAATACATATTTGTTATACTAGCACGTCTAGCTACATATCTATTAGACTGACACGTCTAACTACGTATTTGTTAAACTAACACGTCTAACTACATATCTGTTAGACTGACACGTCTAACTACGTATCTATTATACTGGCACGTCTAACTACGTACCTGTTAGATTGGCACGTCTAACTACGTATCTATTAGACTGGCACGTCTAACTACGTATATGTTAGATTGGCACTTCTAACTACGTATCTGTTAGAGTAACACGTCTAACTACGTATTTGTTATACTAGCACGTCTAACTACATATCTATTAGACTTGCACGTCTAATACGTATCTGTTAGACTGGAACGTTTAACTACGTATCTGTTAGATGAGCACGTCTAACTACGTATAACATCTAATTAGTCTGCTTAGACCACATTTAAATTAGCTAAAACTGATCCACCTGCATAGAAACAGTTGGACGATTTAGCTTCATTCATATCTAAACATCATCAAAACTTAATTGATTAATATTTAACACTTTTCTGTATTTAACTTTTTACTTAGTTTTCCAAACAATTTATTCTAAGTTAATTAACTCTTAATTTTTCCCAACCGTGTGTGTATGAATTGTGTTTGTATGTTTAGGTTTTTTTTAATTTCAAAGTATAAAATTGTATTTTAGTTTCTTAATGATAAAATATAACTAGGCTTAAATCTGATTAATTATGAAATTTGAAAGAATCAAATACCGAGAGATTTGAATCAAATCTTTCGGTATTTAAGGGTAAAACGGAAAGAATTACCACTAGTTAAAAAAGGCTTTATAGCTTCCAATCATAGCGATTGGACTAAAAGACAATCGCTATGACCAAGGTAGTAGTGATTGGTTTAAAATATAATAGCTTCTACCTTAAAAATAGAGATTGGCCTTTACACCAATCGCTACTACCTTGACATAATGGCGATTGGTTACAAAACCAATCGCATAAACCTAAATAAAAACTGCAAAAAAAATTTAAGAGTTACTTAGCTACTACTAATAATGATAGTAGCAATTGGTACTCACAACAATCGCTATTTCCTATTAAAAACATATCTCAACCTGAGAGCCTCCCCTACTCCTTCTTTCACCGATTATTTCTCTCCCTTCTTCCGCCGATCGTCTCCTCTTCTCTATCTCACCAAACCGTGGGCTCTCTTCTTCCTCTAATCTTTCAGGTTTGTTTTTCCGAACTGATTCGTTTTTATGCGTCGTCTGTAGCTTATGCGTTCAATCACCAAGAAATAGTTAGGTTTTGTTGCAATCTAGGTGAATTCATAGAGATGAAAGGAGACAGTAGATTATATGTTTCAGGTAACTTCGCTTTTTTCTATCATGCTCAATAGTGAATTACAAGACTCCAATTTATGTTCATGTTTCCAAGTTAAGTATTATACCAAGATATACTCTCATGGATGCTGGAGATTCGACCCTAATTGCCGAAAACTTGCTTGCCCATTTCCACTATTGCAATGTCTTCGGGTACTTCATTTATCTCCCGTTCTATCCTACCGAATTATATTATGAGTACAACGATTCTTTTAGAATTCATCTGAATTAGTAGTTTGTTTTCTATAGAGGTTAGATTTAAGGCAAAATTGATAAAGATTCACGCAAACAAGCAAACATTGCATATTCTCTTGATCCTTGGAAATCCAGGCATGTTTATATTGAATGTATATCATACTCGTTTATACAATTTGTGTATAAAATAATATGAGGAATGAAATTTGGATATATGATTGTTATAGGTGTTGTCTCATTTTATACTGATTTTCTTGAATACCTATATGAGCTACTAAGAGGAACTACATCTATAACAGGCAAGAATACTAAATGTTTGGGTTTCAAATAGAAATTCTTATGTATTTATAAATTTTACTGGTCCAGATCATTCTAATTTTGAAGAATCTCTTTCTTTCCTTAGTTATCATCCACATCTCCCACTTAGGAAAAATACAATATCAGTCTATGTGAACTTAAAGAAATTATGCCTTACATGTCTACATCCTAGGTATTACCCAATTTCAAACTTTCAGTTTTACTTTTCATTGAACAATCAGTATGAATGAGCAAAATCTTGTTGAACCCTGTTCTCAAATTAGGTCTACCAGATAGTTAGCTAGTAGAATTAAAAAGTAAAACTTGTAATTTCTATTTAGTTCATATAACTGCAGCACAAAAGAAGGAGATGATCTAGTTTCTGAAAAGGGTTGTGTTTCTAGTACAAGGAGGTAGCTTTAAGTAGAAAATGATGCATCTAAATATGTGACTTTTCTTTTTTAATAATGTTTCTTCTTCTTGTGGTGAATTTTACAGTGAATTTTACATAAATATGTAGTAGTTGTGACTTGTGATCGATGTGTACTGAAATTTTAAGGTTTATTGAGAAATTTGGTGTGAAGATAGGTAGGAAGGATGTTATGTATGGGATGCAATAATATGCATCTTCTTTGCAACCGGGTTTAAATCTTTGATCACTGTGCTAATTGTGAAATTGACTAATCTCGGATTTCTTCTCTCTTTTGAGTTGTATATAATTCTATTCTCTAGTAGTTATTCTCACAACGTTGTTTACGGCAGTTTACTTTTTCTTCTTAGTGTATACCTTGAATATTCCAACGGTCATTTCTTGGTCGTAGGGTTCATCAATTTTTATATAAACATCCAACAATTTATAGGTAAAGAAGAGAAGTGGGGATAGTGAACTGCTCCTCAATGCTTTTGGTAAGTGTTGTTCTTCTTTTTCCACTTAAACAGCTGATTGTGTTTCAATAGTTTTGATAGGAAAATAGTAATAATCTTCTTAATTCGAGTGTTTCATTAGATGCATGATTTCTTTAACTCTCAAACCAACTTTTCTTGAATCAAGGGAATATCTTAATCTGTTTTCTTTTGTATTGATGGTTGTTCTAGGGAAGAGGGTGTATTTTTGGGGTTAAAGAAATGGGACATACTCAGAAATTCTGGCTCATTTATTCGGACTCTTGGGGTTAAATATAGGCATGCTTTATCATATAGAGGTTGTAAAGACATTGATCATTAGAGGATTTCATGCTTGAATTATTATGTATTTCTATTTAATCTTTCTCAATCAAAAAGTTTGTTACCTATAGTGATTAAATAGAAATCGATGATTTGCAAATGAAATGATGAAAGTGTGAAATATATCTACTTCAAAAGTCTTCCAATTTCATTTTCAATTATTCTGTATTTTTTGTTTTGTGTAATCATCATAACATCTATTGTTGGACATGCCTTTTGTTTTGTAGGTCACAGAACTGAAGGACTGATGTTAGTTTGTTTTACTAACGACAGTTAAACATTCTATATGAGCTTTAGGCTGTCTACTCTTAGTCATTCAGATCTTCAAGTGCTGCAAATAATGATTCTGTTTCATAAGAATCAAAGGATGATCAAACTTTCTTGGGAAATAACTCAAAGTTCTAAACAAATGATCAATTTACTGAGAATTCTAGAGATAATAATCAAAGCCCAGGCGTTCACTTTCAAAATCTCAAAAGCACGTATCTGAAGAGCAGTCCTCACATCTCAGTCCATGCCTTCGGAGAATCTTTTCGTTCTCATCAGTTGCATTCAATGAAGCAGGTTGACTACAGATAAATGCTCATGTCTTCATAGAACAAACTGGGTCTCATAATAACAATGCTTCACTTAGTGATCATCTTAGTAAGACATTTGATGTTGCAGACAAAAGGTTTACGGGTGCAAGCGAAAAATTTAATGGCAACTCAAGTCAGGATTATGTTTTATGTCAAAAAAATGTATTGATAAAAGTTTTGCTAAAGGAATAAAATTATAATAATTTTTTTTAATTTATAAAGGAAGTGGCGATTGGTTAATCGCTAAATGATTTTGAGTAGTAGCGATTGGTTATTACACCAATCTCTGTAAGACTATAACGATTGGTTATCTACCAATCGTCGTTGCTAATTAAGGCATCAATAAGGAGACTTCTGCCGATTGAGAGCGATTGGTATATGACCAATCGCTATAGGTCTATAGCGATTGGTTTAGAGGTTAATAACGATCGATTTACCAATCGCTATAGGGTCTATTTTTACTAGTGTACCCAATTCTTTCGGTAATTGTCACTTCCCTAAAATTTGAGAATTTCTAGGTAATTAAGGCCAAAGCTGAAAAAAAATTGGTATTTCTTTCGGTATTTAAAGGTAATGTCGTAAGAATTGGGTAATTCTTTCGCTTTTGGCCCATTCCAAACACTTAGAACAATGTTTAGGTTGTTAGTTAAGAGTTAATATCAAAAGATTTATTATATCTTTTAGTATTATCCCTTTAAATCGCGTTTTTGTAGAAACCCTTTCCTACACCCTCTCTCTTTCTACTCTCTACCGAAACCTCCCCCCGCCTCCTAGTCGTCATTCTTCCTTCAGTCGGTCCACACTGCCTCTGTTCTACCTCAAGTTGTAGATCTACACCACCGCCGCATCGCCACCAAAGGAAGGAACTCTGGCCAGCCGATCGATTTACCTCCATCGAACTCTTCTCCCAACAAACTCTTCCTACATGTATGTCTTCTATTTTTTATTTGATTTAGGGTTAATGAATATATAATTGATGTGATTTAAGATTTTATATACTTCTAGGTTTAGCCTAATTATAGATAGTTGAAATAGGTCTAATTTAGGGTTTTATATACTTTTAGGTTTAACATAATTATAGATTTGCTGAAATTGGTGTGATTTAGGGTTTATGAATATGTAATTTATGTGCAGAGTTGTTTTTAATTTGGACAATAAAAATGTTTGAAGTCGACATTCCACATAAATGATCATTTGGATTAATAAATCTCTTTGATTGATTGCGGTCTTGTTTTCATATTGCGGTCTTGTTCTTATATTGCTAAATTTGGTGTGATTTCTGATTTTTATACTTCTAAGTTTAGTCTGATTATAGATTTTTGGTTCAACATGTTAATGGAAAATTCTCTTTTTATAATCTGTTTTACTTAGATTTTCATCTTATTAGAATGATGAAATTACCTGAAAAAACTTGGATGAGCTTACGTCGAGATCATCCAAAATACGAGGAAGGAGTTGACCACTTATTATATTTTGTAGTGAGTAGTACAAGATGACAGAAAATGAAATGTCCTTGGGTGAAATGTCTGAACATAACTTTTAAGGATATAATCGATGTGAAGATTCACCTCATCATTTATGGAATAACTCTGAATTATGAATTCTGGTATTTTCATTGAGATAAGAATAGTACTACTAACGTGGTTATTTTTGGAGAAAAAACGACTTAGCGTCATTTCATTAAAAATTCCCCAAAATAGGAAAAAACTACGAGTTTAAGAGATCATTCTAGACAGGCCTAGAATGATTTGAAGTCGTAACATTTTGATTACAAAGTTTTTAATTCTAGTGAGTTTAAAAAATTGTAAATTCCAGTTCTTACAGATATTTCAGTTCTGCTCCGTACTTAGAATTCTTGTCCACGTTCCCGCGAGGGCGCTGCAATCTCATACAATATCTTTCAATAACTTTTCAACGCTCCTACGGGTTCTGCCATATGCCCTTGCATTCCATTCTTTCCAAATGTTATACACCACTGCTCCAAAGCCGCACTTGAACACGCTTGTTGCAAATCTATTTCCATTGGCTTTGAGTAGTGCTGCAACTTTGATTTCATTCTATTTGCTCGGGAAACTGATCAGCTCCAGGCTTTTATAGAATCTGTCCCAATGCTCCGAAGTAATACAGCAACTCCCGAATAGGTGATCTATGGTTTCTTCATTTCCTCTACATAGAAGATAGCTCGCGTCCGGGATGCTGATATACTTGCTGATACGATCACGAGTGCTGAGTCTTTCCTAGAAGGCGAGCCATACGATGAACTGGTGTCTAGGATAATCTTAGTTGACCATACAAGAGGAGCTCATTCTACTTTCTACGCTTTTTCCTGGGTTACCTCCTATATTTTCTTCGATACCAGCTTCCCATTGTACTTATCTTTCCATTCATGAATATCCGGTCTGTCGTGTAGTTGTATGTTACTTATATGATCAAGTATCCTCTGTTCTTCTGGATTTCTTATTAGGAGTGAGTCCCAATTTCCGTCTTTAATGTCTCTGATTTTCGCTTTTGTGTAGTCCCTTTTGATGCGGGTATTTTAAAACTCCTCCTTGTGGATGATAGGCTGATTTTCGAACTAGGGGTCGTGTTAGAATAGAGTGCATTTTCCGTCCTCTAGCCGGTTTTCATAAAGATCTGTAATATCGCTTCTTAGTTTAAGAATCTTTTTTAGAGACCAGCTCATATCTTCATCAATTTTTCAGGTCCAAATTCTGGTTTCATATTTCATAAACCTCGTATGCACTTATTTTATCCATAGTGACTCATAATTGCACTCAAAAGCCCACAGATGATCATGATGACGAGGATGATCATAAAGGTGACTCGGATAATGTGGTACCGGAAGTCACAAGTACTCTACCAGTCAATGAAGAACAATATATGTAAGATTTTATGCACGATATGTACTCCAACGTTAATGGTGGCTCGAGCAACCATGAACCAATCGAGGATCCGCAAAGATTCAATAAATTGCTTGATAATCTAAATGGCCTTTATATGAAGGTGCACGCATAATAAAATCATCAGAAATTCTGAAACTCCTTCACATAAAGAATGTCGGTCAATGGATAAACACTTCGTTCAATATGTTGTTGCATCTACTTAAATATGACATATTACTTATGGACGCTCAATTGCTAAACTGATACTACGAATGTAAGAAATTCATTACAGATATCATGCTTAAGTATGGAAAAATAGATGAATGTAAGAGCAATTGTATGCAATTTTGGAAGAACAACAAAAATTTAGAATCTTGCAAAGTTTGTAACCATTCTAGATGGAAAGTCGACCAAACAAGTGAGGTAGTTCGGAAGAAGCAAAATAGAAAATTTATGCCCACTAAGGTGTTAAGAAATTTTCCTCTAATACCAAGAACGTAAAGGCTATACATGTACTCTAAGACTTCTCTAATGATGAGATGGCACAAAGAAGTAAAAGTTGAAGGTGATATGTTCAGACATCCGACTGATTCATACACCTGGAAAACGTTTGATGATAGGTATAGGGACTTAAATATAGTTTACACACACACTTATCTCACTATTAAACAAAACACTTTCTGTTCAATTACAAGATGAAGAATATCACTCAACTAAAGGTGTTTTGATTCTAGCTCTCTCTCTCGATTCACACACAGTACAATCAGAAATAAGCTTCACAATATTCAAAGGCTTGAATTCTCTGTAGTTTCAGTAAGCAAGATTGGCAAGTAACAGATGCTTCGTCCGTTGTCCTTAGGATTGGTTAAATACTGAGCAGGAGCTAACGGTCGAAACTTCAAGAATGATACGTGACACTCTTCCATTGGAAAGCCTCCATTGTACACAGCAGGTTCTGAACACAAGGATCGTGGCCGTACAGAACTAGTAGTGCGGCGAATATTCCATCAGGGATGTACCTGCAAAATAAGTAATTTGAGAAAAATTCTCTTACGTGGCATTCCTTGATTGGATGCGTATAGCTGCTATACTAATCTTCACTAGAAAGTGGAGCAGAAGTAGGGTACAGCTATAGCACGTGGGTAGGTGAGATGCTAGATTCAAACGTACTGCTTAAACTGAGCATTAGACGTATTTCAGTTAGACGGATTGTGAAAATCAGTCTAATGAAATAAGTCATCTCCTTCTAATAGAAAACGTCTATTAGACCGCCTGGTCTAATATAATTAGACTCTCGTCTAATTATTCAATAACCATTAGACTGTACGTCTAACTCCACTGAGTTAAACTGCACGTCTAATTCTGGTTCTACCTCAGACTAGTCTGAAGGAGTTAGACGCACGTCTAACTTTCATTAATTAGACCACACGTCTAATTATTCAATAACCATTAGACTGCACGTCTAACTCCACTGAGTTAGACTACACGTCTAATTCCAGTTCTACCTCAAACTTGTCTGAAGGAGTTAGACGCACGTCTAACTTTCATTAATTAGACCACACATCTAATTATTCAATAACCATTAGACTGCACGTCTAACTCCACTAAGTTAGACTGCACGTCTAATTCCGGTTCTACCTCAGACTAGTCTGAAGGAGTTAGACGCACGTCTAACTTTCATTAATTAGACCACACGTCTAATTATTCAATAACCATTAGACTGCACGTCTAACTCCACTGAGTTAGACTGCACTTCTAATTCCGGTTCTACCTCAGAATTGTCTGAAGGAGTTAGACGCACGTCTAACTTTCATTAATTAGACCACACGTCTAATTGCAAATATATTAGACTACACGTCTAACTCTGATGAGTTAGACTGTACGTCTAATTCCGAATATCAATTAGACTACCCGTTTAATTACAAACATATTAGACTTACGTCTAATTCCGTGTATTCATTAGACTTGCGTCTAATTCTTTACATCTATTAGACTACACGTCTAACTTCGATGAGTTAGACTATACGTCTAATTCTATTAGACTTACGTCTAATTCTATTAGACTTACGTCTAATTCTATTAGACTTACGTCTAATTCCGTGTATTCATTAGACCATCCGTCTAATTCTTTACATCTATTAGACTACACATCTAACTCCGATGAGTTAGACTGTACGTCTAATTCTATTAGACTTACGTCTAATTCCGTGTATTCATTAGACCATCCGTCTAATTCTTTACATCTATTAGACTACACGTCTAACTTCGATGAGTTAGACTATAAGTCTAATTTTATGCAATGAAAGCCAAGATCGGTCTAATGACCCTCATTAGATCCAAGTCTTATAACATATTGTCTTAATACACCTGTATCAAAACTCATAAGTTATTTCATCATCAAAATATCAGTGGTTAATTTATTTCAATACTTAGTCAAAATAATTTGACCCAACAATTTCACCCTTTTTGATGAAGAAATTGCAGACTTGCATATATATATATATCAAAGCATGCATTCACCATATAAATAAACAAAAACCTTATTCACTTACATCATTCATCCAAAAACCAGTATTCGAGAAACCATCAAAGACAATTGTTCATAAGAGTTAAGTAAGTTAAAAGAAGAGAAATCATTGTTCTTCCCTTTTAACTCGAGTATCGGTTGGACTCATGTCTTGCCCTGGAGGCATGTTGAAGAAAGGAGGATAGCCGCGACCACCACGACCGCCTACACTTGATCTTCCACCGCGTTCACCACCACTGGCACGTCCACCTTGATCGACATTGGATAGCCTACTCTGGCCACCACCACTTCGACCTCCACGCTCACCACCGCTTCGACCACGACCTCTCTTGGTTGGCCTAGGATTGTCATTAGAGCTTGGGGCTCGCCTGAATCTTGTGCTAGTTGACACACCATCATTTCTTCTTCTTGACTCTCCTTGAACTAGTCGAGGTTGAGCACCTTCAGCATTGACCTTTGCACCCTCCTTTGCTTGAAACCTTCTAGCAATGGAGTCAGCAAATTCTTGGCATTCATTATCATTTCTACTCATGCAACCCTGGATTTCCACCATCTGATTCTTCACTAGACTGAATTCTTCCATAGTTTCCTTGTGGCGTTCATCATTGAATTGCCTTTCAATATCCAATAATTCACGTAAACTAGGATAAAAAAGGATGCCAGACGGTTGAAGAGATCCTTTTCAAACTTTGAAAAGTTTACATTTGCGATATGGGTCTCATATGTGTTCTTCTTCAAAGTGTTATCCAGCTTAGTGAGGACCTTGAAAATATTGCGAAAGCTCTCCCTTTCTTCTTCCCTTGAGTTCATTGACTGAGACATGGTATTCTGAATCGATGAAATCATAGACCTCATAGATCTTAGCACTTTGTTTCCTCCAGCAGATGACTCTTCATGAGACGAAACTTCTTCAGATTCTGCTACCATACTTTGAATAGGCTCAAAGTTTGTATGAACCTGCATGGATTGCTCCGGCTGATTCATTTCGGGATTCTTAGCAGCTTTGTCTCGTTATTCTTCTTCAATTTGTTTTTCAGCCCTCTCAAATCTCTCAAGCAGATTTCCAGAGTAGTGACGAGGAATGTTGATGTTTTCGTGAATACTTCCCACAACGGCATCGGGAAATAAACGGGGCTTCACAAAAGTTGCTTGCTGATCATGTTCCTCCTCAGATGAGTAATTTTCTTCTTCATCGTCTTTCTCTTTGGAGGGTCTCCCCTCAGTTCTGACAGTTTCTGGATGAGTATCCTTGGCCAATTTCTCTTGAACACCCTCTACTCTCGCAATAGGGGTTAAAATCACATTTTCTTCAATAGGAGCTTTAAAAGCCTCCTTAGTCACATCTTCCACAAGAATATCTTCTTCATTTATCTCATGAGCTTGTTCAGGATCTTGAACATTCATATTTTCTTCTTCTTCATTCGAACGTTCTTGGAAGGGTTGATCTAGAATGCGTCTCTCTTCGGCAAAAAGATTCCCGAATTCGATCAGGAGAACATCATTTAGCTCATCAGCATCATTATCAGCATCTTGAATATCAATAGCTTCTTCTTCATTGAGATGTTCTACGCCAAAGTAATCGGCGCCATGAATATGTCTAGAAGCAACAGAGACATAACTGTCCAGGATATCATTCAACTTCTTCAATACCTTTACTTCAACATCAACTCCTTTCACATCAGGATTGAAGTTAGCTTTCCTGGCTTCAAAAATTGGAAAAAGAGCTTTTCCAAAAATTCAAGCTTCCACCAGTTCTCTTATCTTCAGAGCCTCACCAACTTTTGAAGATCTTGCCCATTTCAAGACTTTCTTCTCGTTTGCCACCCTCTTCTTCCATTCTTTTATTATGGCAGCGTTTGACAGAGAGTCGTTGTACTTGGAGGACAGCCTCTCCATGGACCAGGACTCATAAATTCCCAATTTCTCAGTAGTAAGAACTTTAACTTGATATAAAATAAGGTCAACGATACCTGTTGCCTCAGATACCTTCTCAGGAGCTTAAATTGCAATGGATTTTCATTTTCCAACAACCTCTACGGGTTTTGGAGCTGGTCTTGGTTCACCAATCACAATTCCACGTGTCCCTTTTCTAGAGCGCAACAGTTCAAAAGCATATTGTGGTTTCTTACAGAGCTCAACAGGAAGCTACATACAAACAACTTTCCCGACTACCAAAGAATCTTTAGGAACTGGAATAATGGTTTCACCAGCCACAAGGGTAAGAACAACACCTTGTTCTGGTTGCGATGACTTTGTAGCACATGCGGCTACAAGATCAGTTTGAACAACAGGAGACTCAACCTTGTCAACAATTTCATCATTTGGACTAGTTGACTCAACAGCAGGCCCTTCAGCAAATTCTCTCAAAGGAGAGAATACATATTCAGCTTGTTCCACTACGGGAACATCAAATTTAGTCACAGAGGCCAAAGATTTAGAGGACTTCACATTTGCAGATTTAGACGCTCGGGGCGCCCTTGTCTTCTTCTCCTTTAAGGCATATGACCTTGAAGGTTTCCTCAAAAAGGTTGAGAGAGTGGATAGTGATGACATTGGAGTTGCAGCAAGTACGCCTAGACCTTGCTTCAACCTTGAATCAATAGATTTAGAGTCCTGGTTTGGATTTTTCAGACTAGAGGAACTGGCCTCCGATTCGTTCACCGTTTTGGTTCTCTTTGCCCCTATTGACATAACATAAGCAGAAGGCTTGGATCGGGTGGAAGGTTTTCCACTGGTATGGAAACTGGAAGCACCAGATGCAGATTCAAGGTTGTTCTTCAACCTCGTTAGTGTACTAGCCACTGTAAGAGCAGTAAATACTCGTGGAGAATTGATCTGCACCGGTTCACCAATGGGAACCCCCAAATGCTTCAACAAGTGAGTCAGTTGAGCCGTATATGTAATACTTTCTTTGTTCGTCTGACTGATAGAATAACACAAATTCTGAAAAAAGGTATGAGCCCAGTTTACCTGGATCTCTTTTGAAATAGCACACATATAGTCAAAATGGTCTTGACTATAGAGATTGAAGGAACCAACTTTCCCTTGCAGCGCCTTCGCTACCACGTCGTTCAGAAGAATGAAATGCGGTTTGAATACCTTTTTGGATCCATTCACATGGATTTTCGAACCGTCTGTAAAGAAAGTTGTCTTCATCTCCTCCATGATTTCTGAAGAGAGAACCAAGTCAAAAAGACGACCCTCCGTCGGAAGTTTAAAGAACTCTGCATAGACTGCTTCGTCAAAAGAAATCTTCGTTCCGTTGACGGTTGCTACGATGGAATCATCCACCATAGTTGTCGTTTTGAAGAACTCGCAAACTTCGTCTTCATAGAAGATGAACGGTCCGCCAAGATACTTCCTTAACCCAGAATATTCTAGGGTTTGGAACATCTTCACCACCTCAGGTTGATCAAACGTATACACCGATGGAAAATCCACCTGCAAAGTACAGTGACTGAGAGTGATTTTCTTCACCATTTTTGAGAGAATATGAATCGACAGAGGATTTCAGAGAGATTTAGTGAGAGAACTGCAAAGAAAGCTAGGGTTCTTAAAGATTTCGAGAGATTGAAAACTTTCAAATTCATGCAGAAATGTCCTTATATAGATGAAAGAGGGATATACAGAATAACCGTCTATTCTAGGGGTATGGCCCATTAATAAATGTTAGACGTCCTTTTTCAAGAAATCATCATTAAAAATGAGGGTATATCAGTCATTTTCTCTAACTTGATAGACATGTGTCTTCATGTTATTAAGAGATGACTGTTTGATGTTTTAAGCGGGAAAAGCAGATAGCTCTCAACGTGGGACAACTGTCATTGATCAGTCTAATCGGCACGTAGTTAGACGTTTTTCTTACTCCATAAGTCCATATAACACAACGTCTATTAGACAGATGAGTCTATTAGACGCATACGTCTAATTCCGTGTTTATAAAAATCCATCTAATGTTTATTAGACGTGTACGTCTAATTCCTCATAAACAACACGTGTTTAGACGTGTGTTTATTAGACGTGAGCATCCGTTTACTCATGACGTAAAAACGTCTAACGTCTATTAGATGTGTCTGTCTAATTGCGTAGGTATAATACCTCAACATGTAGACTTAGATGTATGGATTATGAGCAAAAATGCGTCTAAGTACATACTGTTTCTTTTAGACACCCTTGTCTAATTAGACCGATTAAGGATATTCGTCTAGAGAGTATCTTTACTTCCAAAGTAATTTTTCCCTCTCATTATGAATATGGACATTTAGAGTTTAATAAACAATTTTTGTGGTCTAAAGACCAAAAACATTTTTAACAAATAAAAACATTTATTCTCCCAGAATGGCAAATGCCATTGTTGATCTTCCAAGCTGTGTACTCAAAGGAGTACTCTTCTAGCTTCCTTCCTGCTATCCTCCTGCATCACCTACAAAATAAACTATGTACAAATTTTGGTACCCACACTTAATTGGGTCCTCGATCAATTAGTCCCTTAGGAATCCATATTTGAGTTATTCTAATAGAATTCCCATTTTGTATTGTGATTAATGCATAAGATTTTGACTTAGCAGATGACTTCCTGCTAGCCACTGATCCTTTGACTTTTGAAGAAGATTTTCTTTTAAAAGTCCTTGACTTAAAGTCAGGTTTTAAATTACCAGACTTATTAGCTTTTTTCTAGCTTATTCTTAAGTCAGCTAACAGTTGGTGGGACATAAACTATTTCATTTTTTAAAGCAACTTCTTCATGAATAGGATCAGGTTCACTTTCAGTCATACTCCCTTTGACAAAGTTTATAGGCTTAAACTTGTCATTTAGTTTTGACTTTTTGCATGACAGTTTAGGATCATTGCTGTTATATCCCAATCTGGATCTAGATCTAGCAGGTTTCAACATGCTAATCTGATATTTGACAACATCACCATATCTTATCCATGCATTGAAAACATAGTTAAGCCTTTTGTTTTCAGATGAAAGAGTTTGAATTTGTTCCTTGAGTATCTCTTTCTCAGATGAGATCTCTTCAATCTTCTTTTCAAAATCATTTGACTCTTCCTCTTTAGACAGATTTGGTTTATTTAAATCTGATGAAGATTTAGTTTCATTTAGGGATTCTGCTAGCTTCTTGTACTCGATGACCATGTCATCTAGTGCAGCTACCAGTTGTTCCCTTGAAAACCTTTCAGAAGAGAAATCAAATACCTCAGTCTCCTAAGTTCCTTCTTCATCTTCTCTGGCCACGAAGCAAGCCATGTCTTGTTCATCATTTTCACTAGATGAGAAGTACGAGCCACGGCTGCTTCCTCTGTTCTTTCCGTCACCAGCCATAAGAGCCTTCAGCTCTTTTCCATCATCCTTGGCATCTTCACGCTTTGGCTTCAAGCATTCTGATGCATAATGACCTTTAATACCACAGTTAAAACAAGTAACATTACCTTTAGATTTTCTATTATCATTAGAATTTGAAGAGTTTGAGTTAGAGTTTCTCTTTTTCATGAAGTCGCCAAACTTCTTCACAAAGAGAAACATGACATCGCTACTCAGCTGCTGAGCCGCCATCTTCACGTCCGGAGCGGTTGGTGGCTCTTCAGCAGTCACCAGCACCTTGGCAATGATAACAGATGTGGGTTGATCTTCTTCCATCCTACAGTTCAGTATGAACTCATAGGCCTGCAGGTCAGCGAAGAGATCAAAGAGAGAGAGATCTTGTTAAGATCTTTGGATTCTCTCATATCCATAGTCTTTATGTCCCATTCTCTTGGAAGAGCACGCATGACCTTGATAGCAAGCTCCCGATTGCTATATTCTTGCCTAGAATGGACAGAGAGGAGACGATCTTGCTAAATCTGGTGTCGAAATCGTTCATTGTTTCACGAGGACGCATTTTGAAGTTGTCGAATTGTTGAGTAGCAACCATGATCTTGTTTTCTTTGGTTTGCTCGTTGCCCTCACACAGTTGAGTGAGTCTGTCCTAGACCTCTTTGGCAGTGTCACATTCGATGATGTAGTTGAACATACTGTCATCGAGAGATCTGTACAGAACATCAAGAGCCATGTTGTTGAGGTTATTCTGCCTCTTTTCATCAGCGGTCTAGTCGGTCTTCTCCTTATCAATCTTGATAGGACCATCTGTGACAACGCTCCACATGTCATCATGAAGAGAAGAGAGATGAGCACGAACTCTTTTCTTCCAAACAATGTAGTTTTCACGAGAGAAGGTAGGAATGGATGTAGCACTGGCATCTTTGGGTATGTTCGACATATTTAAGGAAAGTTTGAGAATAGAAACAGGGCTCTGATACCAATTATTAGGACCAGCTTTATCGATAGAGACGGGGTCTGGCTAAGTATGAAGGCTTATGAAAAACAGTTTGAAACAAATCCTGTTAGGGATTTAAATCGATTTCTATTCTACGCAAACTTGTGTAAACACTTGAAACGGATTCAAGGCGGAATTGTTTACTTGGGTTTGAAGCACAAGATGAAATATGAAAAGATGACAGAAAAGAAGAACACAACCGTTTGTTTATGGATGTTCCAACCACCTGAAAGATTCACTATAATATGATTAGAATCAAATACACTTTACACACACACTTAGCTCACTATTGAACATAACACTTTCTGTTCAATTACAAGATGAAGAATATCACTCAGCTAAAGGTGTTTTTATTCTAGCTCTCTCTCTCGATTCACACACAGTACAATCAGAAAGAAGCTTCACAATATTCAAAGAATAGAATTCTCTGTAGTCTCAGTAAGCAAGATTGCAAGTAACAGGTGCTTCGTCCGTTGTCTTTAGGATTGGTTAAATACTGAGCAGGAGCTAACGGTCGAAACTTCAAGAATGATACGTGGCACTCTTCCATTGGAAAGCCTCCATCGTGGCTGTACAGAACTGGTAGTGCGCCGAATATTCCATCAGGGATGTACCTGCAAAACAAGTAATTTGAGGAAAATTCTCTTACGTGGCATTCCTTGATTGGATGTGTATAGCTGCTGTACTAATCTTCACTAGAAAGTGGAGCAGAAGTAGGGTACAGCTATAGCACGTGGGTAGGTGAGATGCTAGATTCAATCGTACTAATTAAACTGTGCATTAAACGTATTTCAGTTAGACGGATTGTGAAAATCAGTCTAATAAAATAAGTCATCTCCTTCTAATAGAAAAACGTCTATTAGACCGCATTGTCTAATATAATTAGACTCGCATCTAATTATTCAATAACCATTAGACTGCACATCTAACTCCACTGAGTTAGACTGCACGTCTAATTCCGGTTCAACCTCAAACTAGTCTGAAGGAGTTAGACGCACGTCTAACTTTCATTAATTAGACCACACGTCTAATTATTCAATAACCATTAGACTGCACGTCTAACTCTACTGAGTTAAAATGCAAGTCTAATTCCGGTTCTACCTCAGACTTGTCTGAAGGAATTAGACGCATGTCTAACTTTCATTAATTAGACCACACGTCTAATTATTCAATAACCATTAGACTACACGTCTAACTCCACTGAGTTAGACTGCACGTCTAATTCCGGTTCTACCTCAGACTAGTCTGAAGGAGTTAGACGCACGTCTAACTTTCATTAATTAGACAACACGTCTAATTATTCAATAACCATTAGACTACACGTCTAACTCCACTGAGTTAAACTGCACGTCTAATTCCGGTTCTACCTCAGACTTGTCTGAAGGAGTTAGACGCACGTCTAACTTTCATTAATTAGACCACACGTCTAATTGCAAATATATTAGACTACACGTCTAAGTCCGATGAGTTAGACTGTACGTCTAATTCCGAATATCAATTAGACTACCCGTCTAATTACAAACATATTAGACTTACGTCTAATTCCGTGTATTCATTAGACTTGCGTCTAATTCTTTACATCTATTAGACTACACGTCTAACTCTGATGAGTTAGACTGTACGTCTAATTATATTAGACTTACGTATAATTCCGTGTATTCATTAGACCATCCGTCTAATTCTTTACATCTATTAGACTACACGTCTAACTCCGATGAGTTAGACTGTACGTCTAATTCCGTGTATTCATTAGACCATCCATCTAATTCTTTACATCTATTAGACTACACGTCTAACTCCGATGAGTTAGACTGTAAGTCTAATTTTATGCAATGAAAGCCAAGATCGGTCTAATGACCCTCATTAGATCCAAGTCTTATAACATATTGTCTCAATACACCTGTATCAAAACTCATAAGTTATTTCATCATCAAAATATCAGTGGTTAAATTATTTTAACACTTAGTCAAAATAATTTGACCCAACACAACCCTTTGTAAATGGGAAAAAGTCATACAGTATTTGGCCAGTTATTCTAATTTCTTATAGCGTATCACCCACTCTTTGTATGGATTCTAGCAATTTCATTTTATCTTTGTTAATTACAAGCGTAAAGAATCTAGGAGATGCAATTAACATATTTCCCTAGCTATTGATCCAAGAGTTGTTTGAACTGTGGAATCGTGGTGTGAGAATATTTCATACACACACCTTGCAATCCTTTAACATGCGTACAACATTGTTATGGACCATTAACGACTTCCACCATACACAAACTTGTCCAAGTGGAGTACAAAAGAGAAATTCGCTTTATCTTTGTTTAAACCGTGACACTATATCTCTTCAATTGAGTAATGGACAAAAACAATGTTACATGGGTCACAAATTCTTCCTTCCACCAAACCAAAAAATACTGGAGGGATAAATTATCGTTTGATGGTCGAAAAAATTATAGAGAGCCCTCGAAAATGTTAACGGGGAAAAAATTTATGAGTAAGGACGAGACTTAGAAGGCACAATTCTAACAAAGAATAAGAGGAAGATAACCAAGATATGTCACGAAACTGGGGAGACAATTGGAACAAACTTAACAATTTCTTCTATTTGCCTTATTGTAGTTCACTATTATTGAGACATAATTTGGATATGATGCATATTAAGAAAAATATTTGTGATGACGTGTTGAGAACAATGATGAATGTGAAAAGGAACACTAAGGATGGTCCTACATTCCTAAAAGATTTATAACTCTTGAACATAAAACATTAGTTACATCCTATAAATATCGGAGGAGTTTTGGTTTATTATTCTGAAGAGACTTTCACTTTGTCCTCTAAGAATAAGCAACGTTTTTGTAAATTTCTGAAGGATCTTAAGTTGTCTGATAGTTTTTCTCAAACATTGGAGGTTGTGTAAATTTGGAAAAGAAGAAGATTACAAAATTTAAGGGTAATGATTGCCACATTTTATTAGAATACCTTATTACTTTAACAACCCGTGGATTTCTTCTAGATGCTATGTATGATGCTACAGTAAATTTGTAACTGTTCTTTCATTTGTTGTGTTCCAAAGTGTTTAGTGCATCGGACCTAGAACAATTGTTCTTGGATATTGTAACGACACTATACAAATTGGAAATGATTTTCCCACCATCGTTGTTCGACATCATGATGCATCACCCAGTACACTTGTCACTTTAGGATATAGTTAGGGGTCTTGTCCAGTTTCAATGAATATATCCGATAAAACAATATATGTATACAATGAAAAGGTATTTGTGGAATAAAAATCACCCGGAAGACACAATAAACGAGAGTTATCTTGTGAATGAAATTATTAGTCTATGTGTCAGGTATTTGGATGAAGCTCCTGAAAACACACAAAGTTCAATATCGAGCCTCTCAATTTTTTCATCTTTAATGGAAGAGCTATCCAATAGAATAATATACAACTTGGATTATTGCGATCGAGATAGGGCTAATAAAATTAACATAAACATTTCAACGGCTAATAAAATTATTTTTTTTCAAACATTTTAACTTATTCTTTTCTTTTTATTTGAGAAATTTTCATACAAATACATAAATTACAGATAAATTAAATAAAGTCACGGTTTTGCATAACTCCTGACATCTTAAATTAAGTATCAAATTTATCAGAGCCGTTAAAAATATTCTTTAAATTACGTATCATGTCAATCCAAATTAGATAATATTGGAAAAATATAACTTAATAAAAACAAAGTAGTAAGATAGCTTAAATGACCAATATAGTTCATAAGAGATTAAATATTACGAGTTCGATTTTTATTTAAAACACTTTAAATTAAAATGAAAAGTATGAATGTGAGATAATGCTAGTTTTCAACAATAAATTTACTTAACAAAAACATTTTAGTAGCTAGTAAAATTTATCAATTTTTTATTTACTCTTTGTTTCAAACCTTATTATTTAATTTTAAAATTAATTGAGAAATAATTAGAGAAATACATAAAATACATATAAATAAATAGAATTAAACTTAATAATTTAAGAGAAACAACTTATAAAATCGTGGTTGTTTATATCCCCACTTCTCATATTAAGCACGAGGTTCATTAAAACCTTCATTCCAAAACTTTTCTTCAAATTAAGCAAAAGATTAATTAAAGTGACATTCATTTAAAATATGATAAACAACGCATTCAACCAAGTTTCTGTTACTTCATTATAAAAATTAAAAATTAGACAATATTTTCTCATTATAATTGAACTAAAACAATTCAGTGGCTAGTAAAATTTGACATTTTTTATTTACTATCTACATATTATGGATTGGATATGTTCTACTTCACGATATCCTTGTAAAAGATTTGAATTTGATACAAAGATTTAAATTGCAAGTTATCTTACAACATCTATAAGATAAGATGAGGTCCTTGTAAATCCATTAAATTCATTTATTTCAATATCCTAATTAGCATGAATAATATACATGATAAGTATTAAAAATAGTTTCAATACCTAGACACATGATATGAACATATACAATATATGAATATATATGCATGGTAAGATTAAAGATGCTTTTGCCGTCGAAAATCTTTGTCTTTGATGTTTTAGAAATAGGAGTTGCGATATTGCAAAAGAGATGATGACTCATTTCAATAAGTTGAAATTATTCATCTCAAAAAATAGAAGAATTGACTAATAAAGATAAGTCTTTATTATATATATATATATATATATATATATATATATATAGTAATTATTAGCAATTTTCTTGTGTTGTCAAAAGCTTAATTTTATAAGCAAATATATGTTGACATGTAAATTTTTTCAAGAAAAAAAATATATTTAAAATACAAACATTATCTTGAAAATAAATTAAAAACAATAATGTGTTTTCTTTTAAATTAAAAGTTTGCTGGTTACTAAAATTATTATTAATAATAAATTCTTCTAATTAAAGGAAATAGAAGGTCATAATAGCAATAAATTAGAAGACCAAGAAGTTGGAAGAGTTGTGTAGAGTGAATTTGAAGAGACAAAAAGAAGACTCATAATTATGAGGTATTAATAGAGAGGGGCTTATTTAGTTCTAAATCTTAATAATAAGATCTTGTTTGATTTGGTTTTATAAGGAAAAATCTTAATTGATTTCAGAATTGATGTGGCATATGTGTCGACATCATCAGATGCAGACGTGTAACATAAAATAAATGGTCAAGCGGCTTCGGCCAAAGTTGTTTGAAACATTATGACTTCTTTTATAAAAATCATGTGACATGATGATGAATATTTATTTGATTAAATATTCTAATTTATTTTATTGAAATAATATGTTGAAATGAATATTTTAATTGATTCAACATTATATTTTATTATATAGAGATTGTGTGAAGAATGATTTATATATGAATAAATATACGAATATCTTATATAGAAATTATATATGATATTCAACATTATATTTTATTATATAGAGATTGTGTGAAGAATGGTTTATATATGAATAAATATACGAATCTCTTATATAGAAATTATATATGATATTTAACAGCATCTCCGGATCTTGTCCATGCACTGACTACATAGTTTAATCTCTTGTTTTCAGATAAAAGAGTTTGAATCTGTTCCTTGAGTATCTCATTCTCAGATGAGATCTCTCTTATGTTTTCATAAAAAACGTTTGGTTTAGGTTCTTGGTTTGAAGTAAGAACAATTGATTCATATTTAACTTTAATTTATAAAAATAGTCAGCTAACTTCTTGTACTCAATAGTCATTTCATTGAGTGCATTAGTTAACTCATCATTTGTGAATTCTGGTGCAGAGACATTATTTACCTTTGATTGATCATCTGCCATCAGACATGTGACAGCTTCATTCTTTTTTTCGGTAGGAGGCTCCTCTGAATCACTGTCAGTCCAACTGGATTTATTTTTGCTGTATATGAACGCTTTCTGGTTCTTCTTTGCTTGAGAGTTTGCACCGTAGATCTGATTAAGCTTATCCCAAATCTCTTTAGCAATGGAAAAGGACTTGATTTCACAGAACATATTCATGTTGAGCGACTTGTATAGAATATTCTTTGCAACATTATCCAAGTTGATGGTCATCTTATCTTCAGTAGTCTACTCACTTCTTGGCTTTGAAATCTTTATGGGGCCATCAGTGATAACGCTCCACATATCATATTCAATAGCGGACAAGTGAGCTTGCATTCTTATAATCCAACATTCGTAGTTTTCTCTTGACAGAAGAGGAATTTCATTGATGATAGACATGCATCGGGTTATTGATGCTTGAAAATAGAAACAAGGCTCTGATACCAATTGTTAGGATCAACTTTATCAATAGAGACAGGGGTCTGGCTAAGGATGAAGGCTTATGAAAAACGGTTTGAAAGAAATCCTGTTAGGGATTTAATTTGCTTTCTATTCTACGCAAACTTGTGTAAACACTTGAAACGGATTCAAGGCGGAATTATTTACTTGGGTTTAAAGCACAAGATGAAATATGAAAAAAATGACAGAAATGAAGAACACGGTAGTTTGTTTGTGGATGTTCGGAGAAACTCTCATACGTCACCCCTTCTTCCAACCACCGAAAGGATTCACTATAATATGATTCAAATCAAATATAGTTTACACATACACTTAGGTCACTATTGAACATAACACTTTCTGTTCAATTACAAGATGAAGAATATCATTCAGCTAAAGGTGTTTTGATTCTAGATCTCTCTTGATTCATACATAGTACAATCAGCAAGCAGCTTCACAGTATGAGTTCAGTAAGCAAGATGATTGAGTAGTTTCTCTCTCTGCAAAATCAGATTGCTTGTTCGTTAAGCAAAGTTCGTGAGACTAATTGTCCGTTGTCCTTGAGATTTGTTAAATACTGATCAGGAGCTAACGGTCGAATCTTTAAAATGATACGTGACACTCTTCCATTGGAAAGCCTCCATTGTACACAGCAGGTTCTGAGCACAAGGATCGTGGTCGTACATCACTAGTAGTGCGCCGAATATTCCATCAGGGATGTACCTGCAAAACAAGTAATGTGAGGAAAATTCTCTTGTGTGGCATTCCTTGATTGGATGCATATAGCTGTTGTACTAATCTTCACTAGAAAGTGTAGCAGGAGTAGGGAACAGCTATAGCACGTGGGTAGGTGAAATGCTAGATTCAAGCGTACTGCTTAAACTGAGCATTAGACGTATTTCAGTTAGACGGATTGTGAAAATCAGTCTAATGAAATAAAACATCTCCTTCACATAATAACGTCTATAAGACCTCTTGGTCTAATAGAATTAGACTTACGTCTAATTACAATAACCATTAGACTACACATCTAACTCCACTGAGTTAGACTGCACGTCTAATTCTGGTTCTACCTCAGACTTGTCTGAAGGAGTAAGACACACATCTAACTTTCACTAATTAGACTACATGTCTAATTATCCAATAACCATTAGACTGCACGTCTAACTCCACTGAGTTAGACTGCACGTCTAATTCCGGTTCTACCTCAGACTTGTCTGAAAGAGTTAGACGCACGTCTAACTTTCACTAATTAGACTACACGTCTAATTATCCAATAACCATTAGACTGCACGTCTAACTCCACTGACTTAGACTGCACGTCTAATTCTGGTTCTACCTCAGACTTGTCTGAAGGAGTTAGACGCACGTCTAACTTACACTTTCTATTAGACTGCGCGTCTAACTCCACTAAGTTAGACTACACGTCTAATTCCGCATAAATTAGACTACTCGTCTAATTATAAATATATTATACTACACGTCTAACTTCGGTGAGTTAGACTGTACGTCTAATTCTGTGCATCTTTTAGACCATTCGTCTAATTATATGTCTATTAGACTACACGTCTAACTCCGATGAGTTAGACTGTACGTCTAATTTTATGCATTGAATGCCAAAATCGGTCTAATGACCCTCATTAGATCCAAGTCTTATGACATATTGTTTGAATACACTTGTATCAAAACTCATAGGTTATTTCATCATCAAAATCTCAGTGGTTAAATTATTTCAACACTTAGTCAAAATAATTTGACCCAACAATTTCCTATTTTTTATGAAGAAATTGCAAACCTGCATACATATACCAAAACATGCATTCATCATATAAATAAACAAACCCCTTTGCATGCAAGTAAATCAATAAAAAATATCCAAGTCAATCACATATGAGTGTTTTCAGAAGAAACACACAAAATATTGTTCAACATAACCAAAATAAGTTTACTCAAAAACATCATAAGAGTATTCAAAAGAGCTTCCAAAAAGACATTTAAACTCTATTCTTCTTCTTCTTTTTCTAGACTTTACTTCTGGAGAGGATAGACTTCAACCTAAGAGATCTCTAAGACTGCGGTTAGAGGGGAGTTGGAGTCTTCTCTTTTCCTTTTCTTGGATTTCAGCGTCTCCACCCTTTGAACATAATCGACGACCTTCTGGAAATCCAAAATTTTAGAAGGAAGGGAAAAACTCTTATCGGGTTCATTCAGAAGGAAACAAAGAAGGGAGATAAGAGGACCATCAAAGACGAAAATCTTTTTCCGAGCAACAACCATTCTGACAAGATTTCCGAAGAGAAAGCTTGTCCAGTTCACAGGAACACCCCTGGTGATAGTCACCATTATCTGAAACACCTTCGTACAATAGTTGTAGGAAGACTCCTTAGAAAGAAGGGATTTCGATACGATGTCGCTTAAAAGAGCATATACAACCTTCAGGAGGTTTTTCTTTCCATGAATGTCTACTTTAGGGGAATCGGAAAAGACTTTCATGATCGTATACATTATATCAGGAGGAGTGGTTGAGAATTCATCGATGCTTACTTTTGGGAGTTGGAAAAACATACCGAAGGACTCTTTGGTGATACAAATCATCAGCCCATCACGGCCCCAACAATAACTTTGTCTTGATAGAAGGTAGCGGTTTCGAAGAATTCGTTGACTAGTTGTTCATGATATAGTGCATGACGAGAAAGGAACTTCCTAAGCCTAGAGGCTTTAAGAGATTCAAACATCCTATGCATTCCCGGAGATTGGAAAGTGGATACGGATCAAAAATCCACTTGAATCGATTTTGGACGGAAGGATGACATTACGATTTGATGAACAAGGGTTAGAATGATTCGAGTTCTAAAGAGAGAGAGATTGATTTCAAAGGTCTTCAATCTTTTAGAGTGAATAATCCTATAAATATCAGGGTTTTTAATCATATAGGAGAAAACTAATGATTATTCCTACCCTCAAGAACTTCAAAAGTCAGTTCCCAATAAACACAGCATTTAATGTTAGCATGAAACCGAACGTTTAATACTAAATGTACAAGAAAAAGTTGTCCGAAATATAAGTCATTCTTTGCCTATTGAGAGACACGTGTCTTTAATTCTTTTGAGGAATGACTGATTTAGTTTTCGGCGGGAAAATGAACTAGAGCAGAGATAATTAAAGGACAGCTGTCCAAATAGCCAGAAGATGAAGAGTCTAATTACATTAGTAGTTAGACGTTTATTCTCCTTTTCACATTTTCATCTCCCTTTTGAAAATTAGTCTATTAGACGTGTCCGTCTAATTATGCAATAACATCACGTGAGACACGCGTGTCTGGTTAGACGTGAGCATCCTCTTGCTCATGATGTAAAAACGTCTAATCGTATATTAAACGTATCTGTCTATTAGACGTATCCGTATAACCATGCAGGTTAAAATAACCAAGACGATAATTTCAGATGAAGATGAAACTGCTAAAGTAGACGAGTGTCTAAGTAGGTGTGTTTCTCAAAACTCTAAATCCCTAGGACAAATTAAGACCTCTGTCTTTCACGTCTGTTCAGTTGCGTTTTGAACAATATGTTCCCCTTAATTTATGCACGTAATCACATCAATCAAGATCAACAAGACCTAACATGTTTCTAAAGTGAGAAAACTTAGCTTCTGGTAAAGGTTTCGTGAAAATGTCTGCAGTTTGTTGATCTGTAGGAACATGTTCAAGACGAATCTGCTTCTAATTGACGTGTTCTCGGATGAAATGATGCCTGATTTCAATATGCTTTGTCTGAGAATGCAGAACTGGGTTGTAGGAGATTGCGATAACACTTATGTTGTCGTAGAAAATTGGAGATTCATCAGCCTCAATCCCATAGTCTCTGATCTGTTGTTGAATCCACATAACTTGAGAGCAACAACTTCCAGCTGCAAGATACTCTACTTCAGCTGTAGACGTGGCGACCGACGTCTGCCTCTTGCTGAACCATGTGATTAGACGATCTCCAAGGAACTGACAAGTTCCACTTGTGCTTTTTCTATCAATTTTACATCCTGCATAATCTTCATCTGAGAAACTAATTAAATTGAAACTGGAATCCTTCGGATACCACAGTCCCACATTTTGAGTTACTTTAAGTATTTAAGAATACGTTTAGCAGCAGTAAAATGAGAGAGTTTAGGATCAGCCTGAAATCTGCCACAGACACTAACAACAAATTGAATGTCCGGCCTGCTAGCAGTTACATACAGCAAAGAACCGATGTGTCCTCTATATGCTGTTACATCAACACTTTGGCCACCTTCATCTTTATCCAATTTAATCGAAGAACTCATTGGAGTAGCTGCTGTAGAACAGTTCTCCAAGCTAAACTTCTTTAGCAGTTCTTTGGTATATTTTGCCTGGTTGATAAGAGTTCAATTTCCTAGCTGACGGATTTGAAGCCCAAGGAAGAATGTAAGTTCTCCCATCATGCTCATTTTAAACCTGTCCTGCATCAGCTTGGCAAATTTCTCACACAATCAGGGGTTAGTTGAGCCAAAAATAATGTCATCAACATATATCTAAACAAGTAGTATGTGAGAATCTTTAGTAAATCTAAAAAGGGTTTTATCCACTGTTCCAACAACAAAATCATGATCAAACAAGAAGTTGGTTAAAGTGTCATACCAAGCTCTATGAGCTTGTTTCAAACCATACAATGCTTTGTTAAGCCTATAAACATGATTTGGCAAAACATGATCTACAAAATCAGGGGGTTGCTCAACATATACTTCTTCACTCAATTTTCCATTTAAGAATGCACTTTTCACATACATTTGAAAGACTTTAAAATTCTTAAATGATACATATGCTAAGAAGATTCTGATTGCCTCTAGTCTTGCAACTAGTGCAAAAGACTCATCAAAATCAATACCTTCCTCTTGTCTGTATCCTTGAGCAACTAAACGAGCTTTGTTTCTAATGACTAAGCCATCTTGACTAAGTTTGTTTCTAATGACAAAGCCATCTTGACTAAACTTGTTTCTAAAGACCCATCTTGTTCCTATAACTGACTTGTCAGTTGGTCTAGGAGTAAGATATCACACTTTATTTCTAGCAAATTGGTTTAACTCCTCCTGCATAGCATTAATCCAATCTGGATCTACTATAGCTTCACCAATTTTCTTCTGTTCAATTTGAGAAATAAATGCAGAGTTGGCCATTTCATCTATCAGTTGACCTCTTGTCCTTCGAGGAGAAAAAGGATTTCCAATTATCAGTTCTGGTGGATGATTTTTGTTCAATCTGAAGTTGGATGCAAGGGGATTTATTAGGATCTAGGTCGCGGCTGGAGGACCGGGGTTGGGTCGGTTAGTGCGTCTCACTCAAAGGGTGGTGATTAATCCGGTTAGAGATTAACAACGGGGTTTCAATACTACACAAACTGTCACAAACCCTTGAACTAGGTTCAAGCGCGGAAGAGGTTTGTTTCAGGTTGAAGCAGCACACTTGTATGATAGGCAGAGTCGGTTCTGGATGATGTAGGTTTGAGAATTGATGGGTCGGTTTTTGTAACCTGGTGATTCGGTTTGAATAGAGTCAAGTAGGTTAGAGCGGTGTAGGTGAGTTAGTACAGGTCGGTTAGAAAGTAGAACCAGCAGACAGTAAATAACAAGACAAATTTTATGGATGTTCGGAGATAAAACTCCTACGTCACCCCTTCTTCTCGAAACCGCGAGAAGGATATTCACTAAGGAATACAAATACAATCCGATCGAGACTTATTTCCTGCTCGATAACACTTGTACAATTTGCACCGAAATTGTAAATACACTTCAACTTAGCACTTATGCTTTCTAGAGATAGAATACACTGTTTTCACTTGTAAATTAAATACTCGCTATCTCGCTTGTGTCCTGTATATCCCAATATGTGTCCCACATTTACTCTTCTTCAGCTGCTTCTTTTATAGGTGAAATATGCTAACGGTCATATTTCACTTCCTTGAATTTGATTGGCTGAGCAGAGATTCATTGATACAGACCTGGCGGTCAATTGTTCAGACCTGGCGGTCAACATTACAGAGTTGGCAGTCTGTTCTTCCGGTGTGTAAGACAAACCTGCTAGGTTTGTCTTTTACTCAATATGGTGACTGTCTATTAGACAGTTGTCTGTACTTGGAAGATTGCCTTTCTGATTTATCCCAAAGTGGAAAGATCCTATAGGACGGTTTTCTGCAGCCTGCAGACTGTCCTCAGACTTTATGAATATGGCAATGTTCAGTCTGTTCCTTTGGTATCATTCTCAACAGATACCCAAAGTATCTTCTTGTGTTGGTCGGTCATTTGACTTAACCGGATGACTTCCGGTATAATTGGTTTAACCGGACATCTTCCGGTTATTCCTTTACCTTCAAGCTGATCGGCTATCTGGTGTTTCCGGTTTTTTGCTTTGGCCGATCCTTTCTTTGTGCGGTTATGTTTCGAATGTTCCTGGTGGGTTTAATATCTTGACCGGTTAATCCTCTTAACCGGTTCATTTGTTTGACCGGTCCGGTTCCTTGTTCCTGCATGGAAAGTTTATTTATGTTAAGTTCTGTGAACCGGTCTAATTTTATCTAACAATTTCTCCCTTTTTGATTATTTTATTTAAAATTATCAAAACCATGTAAGTTTGCAAACGTAGGCCGGTTCTTTATTTGACCGGATTTTTGAAACTGACTTGGGAGAATTTTTCGAAAAATTTGGAAAAATTTTGAGAAAAATTTTGAAAGAAAAATCTAAGCTTTTGTCTTATCAATTTCTCCCTTTTTGATTATTTTATTTAAAATTATCAAAACCATGTAGAAATGCACGTGGAGGCCGGTTTCAAAAATAACTTTATATATATATATATATAAATAACCGAAATAAACCAAAAGAAACATAAAGCAAGAAAGTAAATCCCCTATTCTGATTCGGAGAATCTGAAGCCGTCCATCATATCATCGATCGGTTCTTCTTCAGTCGGTCTTGACGATGAACCTTCAGCTTGCGGTTGACTACCCGTGCTGATTGGAACCACTTGTAAAACTCGTTGTCTTGTGGAACGCTGCTCCAGATGCTCTTCGTCTTCATCCTCGAAGTGCATACCTGGGTTCGGTTCAGTGTCAATAACCGTTTCGGTGATCCTTTCCAGCAGCCCGGCTACCTGAGCCTTCTTTGATATTTTCCGTTTTCGTTTTGCCGGAACCGAAGAGGAAGAAGCTGCCTTTTTCTTCTTGTGAGCGGTTGCAAATTTATCAAGTCTTTGTCTTTCAGTATTTAACCGCTTTGCGTCCTCCGCAGCTTGAGCGGCTATGGACCTTGCAAGTCCTGGATACTTAGTCTCTGTGATTCGTTCGCGCTCGGCTATTTCCTCTTCAGATAGTCGCGGTGCCTCCTTTGCCCTCCGCGCTTCTTCGTCCAGCGTATCCTGAACTTCCTTAGCCGCTCTGGCGTTGGCTTCTTCAACCGCTATGTCAGCATTGATCTTGGCATTTATCAGCTCAGCCACATGTTCGGTTAGCGCCTTAAGATCGGCTTCAAGCTTGTCGTTGCGGTCCTCAAGGCTCACATTCTTCTTTTCCAGATCTTTGACCCTGTCAAGTGTCGAGCTGACTAGGTCCTCAGTGACCTCTGTGAGTCGTTGCTCGGTTTCCCTTTCAAGCCGATCTAAGTCATCCACTATCCCTGAGGTCTTTTCGTCCAATTCCTCGGTTCGCCGAAGATGATTGTTGCGCAAGACCGTTTCGTCCCGGTAGTCAGCTTCGATGGCTGTGATCCGGTCATGTGCCTTTACGAGATCATCCCTTGTCTTTTTGGCGAGCAAGAGTGTTTGGCGCACGACTTTCTTGACTTTTGTCTCCCTGTAATGGTTGAACCGTTGAGTCGGCAAACTCTTGAATAAGGGACTTGACCCTTTCTTCTGTGACGCCCGGTTCTGAAACCCCAGGTTGATCAGTTTCAAGTTGCCCGGTGAGAGGAGTCCCTGCCCTTTCGTCGGTTTCGTTTATTACCGGATCCGCCAGAGGAGGTGTTGCACTATGATTCTGACCGTCATCGGTTTCATGAGCTGGAGAATGCGGTTTTTCTCGCTGTATGTGCACCGCGTCAATCTGCTCAATTTCTTCATTGAGTTCTCCTCTCTTTATCTCGAGCTTATCCAACACCAAGAGCTGTAAGTTTGCCTTCGGTGTTCCCGCAATGTACCTTTCTTTCAGCTTTTGGATACGTACCGTTAGTTTTTGTAGCCGAGCACGCGGTCTCACGATTGCGTATCGGTCCATGGCTTGGCTAGGAGTTTCGGCGTTTGTGAGGCTCATGACGGTTTCTTCCATCTCCTTCAGCCTTCTGAAACATTGTTCGTCGGTTAGGCCCGGTAGCATGTGTTTGAAAAGTATGTCATATCGGTACTCGTGCCATTCCCGGTACAATGTGCCAACCGCTTGGATTCACTGTTCGATTTCCTCCAAGATATTTCGGACAATGGTTGCGGCCATCTTTTGGTCATTGTTGGGGGTAGCCTCCTCCTCCTCTCGATCGTCTACACCGCTATCGGTGTTCTCAAGGCTTCCGGCCGCACCGATATTGCTAGGACTTGTACCCGAATGTTCTTCATCATTCGGTCCTTCTTCATCGGTTTTCTGTGAATCGGTTCGTTCAGACGTGGAAGCCGATTCTTCCTCATCTCTTGTTTGCGAGGGCGGTTCCGAGAATACTATCTTCTCCTTGTCCTTGCTTCCAGACTTTTCTTTTGCTGGGGCCGGTTTCTTGGCGGCAGGTTTCTTCTTTCGGCCACCTGTGGAACCGGGGGCCGGCTGCTTCCTCTCCAGGAATTGTTTGGATTTTATTAACCTCCTCGATGGGAGAATAACACTAGGACCGGTGTTGATGTTGTGGTGGAGCATGATTTTTCCGAGGGGAATGGCATATCCCCATGACCGTGCGGTGTCCGGTTTCACCATTTCCTTCAGGTTGTGGAATATTTCCTTCGCCCAATTGACTTTCGTACCTTCCAGCAAACCGACAAGCATCTCGATCTTGGCCTTGGTAAGGTAGTCGTAATTTCCACCTCTCGCCTGAACCGACTTTGTGAAGATATCACAAAGCGGTATGTACTCCGGTCGTAGTGTCGCTTTCTTACCGGATATTTTCACCGGTTCCGCATTTGCAGAGAGAATCTGGCAGGCCGCCTCGAATGTTGTTGGTTCTAGATCTAACAAAGCATTGCGGCCACTTGTTGGAAGACGTAGGATCTCCGCAACCGATTCTTCGGTTATCTCGAATTTAGTACCGCTAACAGTTGCGGTTATCTTGTCACCAGATAGAGTTGTGGTTTTGAAGAATTCTTCAACCGCTTCTCTGTATATAACAAAGGGACCGCCCATAAAATACTCAAGCCTGGCTTCGGTTATCCGTTTAATAACTTCCTTTGCTGCAGGCATGCCCTTTTGTCGGATTTCCTCGAAATCCACCTGAATGATGTGTTTGAACAAAGCGGAGGCACGACCCATCTTAGATGATTGAGAGTTTTTGAGAAAACGAGAGAATAATCGCTGAGAGAGTTTGAGAGCTTAGAGAGAGAAAGCTGATTCGCGTAAGAGTGAAATGAAGTGCCCAAGGACTCCTTTTATAGGCGCGGTTTGGAAAACCAACCGTCCCATCAACTTTTGGCGTGAACTTTCCCTCCAAGCCAAAGAGGCGGCAAACCATGGACGGGAAGCCAAAAGGCGGTAATCCAAACGGCGGTAATCGAAAAAGGCGCCAATTCAATGGGCGGTAAACCAAGAGGTGGGAAGTTTGAGCGGGAGATTTTGGGGGGGAAATATTCCTCTAAAATTTTTGATTTCGTCTTTGATGACGCAATCCCCCTTTTGAAACCGTTTGATGCTGCGGTTTTCTTAATTTAACCGGAGAGTTTGGTTATCGAAAGTTAACAGGTTATTTAAATAAGCAGAATTTTTGCTATCTTTTGAGTTTTAAACGGTTTTCCTTGAGATCGGATAAGAGCGCGGTTTTTAGACAATGTTAACCGGTTACTTAGATGGATATTCAGATTTTTTTTTTAAGATGGCCCGGTTATTTAGACTGAAATAGAATTATATTGAGGAAACATTACAGAATAGAAACCGAAGAGTAGATCGGTGTGAAAATAGACATACATAAGATGGAAAGATACAATTTATGTAATAACTACTTTAGAAAGCTTCTCTTCCACCCCATCCATGTCAAGAATGTTCGAGGGAGATGCCGGTGTGCCCGGTCCAAATTCTGGGCGGTACTTGAGAATAAGCCTACTGATGTGAGGAGCATAACCGAGACCTTTCTTGGTTAGCACCATGTTTTTCAGGTTCTGAAAAATGACGGTTGACCAATTAATGGTCGTGTTGCTAACAATATGGGTCATCATGTCGTATGTTTTCTTGGAGTAACGCTAATTTGGAGATTGACAAATGATAGACCGGGTTACAATCTCAAGAAGGAGTTGGATGTGATGAGCGAGGCGGGTTTTTAACCCATGGTTTTCCACTGGAACATCGGTTCCAGAGAAGAATAGTGCATGATCGATTGCTGCACTTTCCACCTGGGTTGGAAAGTCAGAAAACCCTTCTGTGGGCAAATTGAACATGTGGGCAAATTCGGCTTCATCCAGCCAGAAGGTGTGGTCTCTCACGGTGGAGACGATATAGTTGCCCCTGATGCAAGCGCTTCTGAAGAATGTCTTGACATCCTCAATAAGTATGGGACCGGATTCTTCGAGAAAGGTTCGAAGGCCGGTGTCAATGAGAGATTCAAAAATGATCTCCGATGTTTCTCCGTCCCAATGTTCCATACAAGATTCGAAATCGATGCTCAAGAAATTTCCTAGAGTTCTGCTCGGCATGATTTCTAAGTTTGTTGAGAGAGAGAGATAGAGTTCAACAGAGTTTTGTGTTTAGGATGTGTTGAATTTATTAGAGGATAGTCCTTTATATAGAGTCGGTTTTGGAGGGAAAATATTAGCATTGATTGTCAGTTTTGTCTCATTAAGGAAGAGAATATTTATGTTTTCAAAATGCATTGGGAAGGGGTTACTTTTGACTAATTTCGGAGCTCGAGGTGGGATTTGGTTGAAAAGTAACCAAATTAGTTGGGTATTGATTGCTCATGTAGTTGGGGGTTACTTCAGGAATTAAATGTTGCTTTTCATTTAATGACCCATGCAACAATACACTAAAAAGTAACCGCTAGAAACTGATAGAAACCAAAAATAACTTAGGCTTAAACCGAAAAGAACATAAAACCGAAATGATCATAATGATGTTGAACGAAGATACACCCGGTACGTGCAGCAAAATGACCGGGTGTAGGAAGGAGTGACCTAATGTCCACTAAAGGTGACGACACCGTTTGGATTGTTGCGGCGGTTCCTCCTCCTCCAAGCCCTTTCAAACCGCTCATAGAAGGAGTCAGTGATTTCCTTGGTTAGCACTTGAGCTTGGTTCAAACCTTCTCCTGGATAGGTCGGTACTCCAAGCTCAACAAGCAGGCAGCTCAGTTGGGGAACGAGGCCGACTGTTCGAACGCCAATCATCCAGATTAGGACGTCGAACAGTACCCTTCACCAATTAATCGGTGTACCGGTGGTGATAGCAGCCATCATGTTGAATGTCGCGGTACAATAGGTGTTCGTCACATCTCTCCCTAAGATGTTGCGACCGATCACGTCATTGAGGAGCTGATATTCAGCTCTCAAGAGTGATTTAGTACCATGGTCATCAACAGGTTGGTTAGATCGTGCAAAGGTGAGGGAAATCTCGGCCTTCAGGTCGGCCGGAACATTGAGATCCGTTAGCCCTTGCTTTGGGAGGCTAAAACACCTCGCAAAGTCATTTTAGGTGAAGTCAAAGACTATACCTCCCACTTTTGATTGGATGTGAGTATCGAAATGAGGAGTTCCTCTGAAAACCCTGCCATTAGAAAAGAATTCCAGGACTGATTCAGAGTAGATGGTATGCTTGTCATCTAGGAAGTACCGAAGACCTGTGTCTTCAAGGGATTTGATCATTTTGAACACATCATAGTGTTCAGTGCTCAAAGCGGATTGGAAATCGACTTGAAAGATGTTAGGAAACTGAGACATTTTGTCTTAGTGAGAGAATGAGTTTTTGTCTTGTGATTGTTTTGGTTAATGTTTTCTTGACTTAAATACTAGTTGGGGGAGAATCCTATTATCCAGGTATTACAGGTGATGATATCTATTAACTGCAGGATAAAAGGTATTGCATGAAATAGACATGTCTGCAGCCTAGGGTATTGGTCATAGACCTGGACCATGAAAGATATCAGATCTTCACGTCTTTTTAGGTGCGACCATTTTACTTTGAAAAGACAATGTTTCAGAACAGATAAATTTAAACACTGATAGTTATTCCACTTTTGTTTGAAGTTCAAATAATCTAAGATAACCTATTTCCGAACCGGTCGGTTATCAGTCTTTCTTTCCGATGCGGTTATTTGGTGCATGCATTAAGTAACCGGTCGGTTTACTTTGTCTGATAGACCAGGCGGTTCTTCCATAGGTACCTTGAAAATTTGAAGTCCAACAGGTTAGGAGGAACTACCGGTTTTGTCTGTCCGAACTGGTTTCACTTTTAAGCATCCTTAGGAAGGATCTGACTAATGTCGGTTAAACCGAGAGTAAGTCTGAATTGAGAGAACTTAGCTTCCTCTAGAGGCTTGGTGAAGATATCGGCTACTTGTTGATCTGTTGGTACGTATTCCAGCCAGATATGCTTCAACATGACATGTTCCCGAATGAAGTGGTGCCTTATGTCAATGTGCTTGGTTCTGGAGTGTAGAACCGGATTGTAAGTGATTGCTATGGCACTTGTGTTGTCACAAAAGATCGGGGACTTTTCGGCTATGACACCGAAGTCCGTCAGTTGTTGTTGGATCCAAAGAAGTTGTGAACAACAGCTTCCGGCCGCCAGGTATTCAGCTTCTGCGGTTGATGTGGCCACCGATGTTTGTTTCTTACTATGCCATGAAACAAGTCGGTCACCTAGGAGCTGGCATGTACCGCTGGTGCTTTTTCTATCAATCTTGCAACCTGCATAGTCTGCATCTGAGTAACTCGTTAAGTTAAAGGACGAATCCTTTGGATACCACAGGCCGACATCAGGTGTTCCCTTTAGGTATTTCAGTATTCGCTTTGCAGCTGTGTAGTGGGATTGTTTTGGATTGGCTTGGAATCTTCCACACACACCGACTGCAAATAGAATATCCGGTCTACTTGTTGTCAAGTATAGAAGTGAACCGATGATGCCCCGGTAAGCGATCTGGTCTACCGATTGACCCTCATCATCTTTGTCTAATTTAACCGATGAGCTCATTGGAGTAGCCGCTGATGAGCATGTGTCCATCCCAAACTTCCTTAGAAGCTCCTTGGTGTACTTGGGTTGGCTTATGAACGTTCCTTCTTCGAGTTGTTTAACCTGAAGACCTATGAAGAAACTTAATTCTCCCATCATACTCATTTCAAACTTGTTAGTCATCAGGGTTGAGAATTTATCACATAACTTAGGATCGGTTGAACCGAAGATGATATCATCTACATAGATTTGAACAAGGAGGATATGTTCCTTCTTCTCAAATTTGAATAAAGTTTTATCCACCGAACCGATGGTGAAATCATGTTTTATCAAAAATGCGGTTAGGGTATCATACCAGGCTTTAGGTGCTTGCTTTAGACCGTATAAAGCTTTGTTTAACCGGTATACATGGTTTGGAAACTCAGCACTTTTGAAACTGGGTGGTTGTTCAACATACACCTCTTCACGTAGGTCACCATTTAAAAATGCACTTTTAACATCCATTTGAAAAACCTTAAAGTTTTTTAAAGCAGCAAAGGCTAGAAAAATCCTAATAGCTTCAATCCTAGCTACAGGGGCAAATGATTCTTCAAAATCAATGTCTTTTTCCTGTTTGTAATCTTGTGCCACTAATCTGGCTTTGTTCCTTGTGACCAAACCGTCTTCTTTGAGTTTGTTTCTAAATACCCATCTTGTTCCTATGACCGGTTGATCTTTCGGTCTATGGACTAGGTACCAGACTTTATTACTCTCAAACTGGTTTAGCTCTTCTTGCATTCCCAAGATCCAATCCGGATCTGACAATGATTCATCTATTATTTTCGGCTCAATCTGCGATATAAAGGCGGAATTAAAGTATTCCTCCAGAAGTTGACGCCTAGTTCGAACAGGTTCTGAAGGATCACCTATAATTTTCTCAGGAGGATGTTTGATGTTTCTTTTGAAATTCGGTTCAGGGATGTCTACCAAATTACCGTTTACTTGATCAAGGCTAGACATGTCGGTAGGCTGAACAGGATTGTCAGACCGACCGACTTCCTCGGATTGGACCGAAGTGTCAGCTTCCTGTCGTGAGACAGCTTGATCCGGCTGGGTTTCAATATTACCCATTTAGTCATGGACAAACCGCCTGAAGACCGGTGTCTCATCTTCACTATCAGAATGGATATTGTTGTTTTCCAATCTGTTGTGTAGATCAAAGCCTGATGCAGTGTTACTTTCAACCGATTCATCGAAAACAACATGAAGTGTTTCCTCCATGGTTAAAGTTCTATTGTTGTACACTCTATATGCCTTACTTACTGCTGAGTAACCTAACATGATCCCAATATCGGTTTTTGCATCAAAAGCAGAAAGATGGGTTTTACCATTTATATGTATATATCATTTACAACTGAAAATCTTAAGGTACTTAAGGTTGGGAACCCTGTTAAAATAAACCTCATACGGTGTTTTGTTGTGAAACTTGTTAATTAGAGACCGGTTTTGTGTGTAACATGCAGTATTGATAGCCTCAGCCCAAAATTTCTGAGCAATGCCCGAATCGGCTATCATGGACCGTGCGGCTTCCTTGAGAGTCTGGTTTCTTCTCTCGGCCAGGCCATTTTGTTGAGGAGTCCTAGCACTAGACAACTCGTGTCTAATACCGGATTCATCAAGAAATGCGGTTAAAGTACTATTGGTAAATTCGGTACCTCGATCACTTCTAATACTATTAATGCGAGTTGATTTTTCATTTTGCAAACGTTTAAGCAGTGTGATCAGGTTTGATGCGGTTTCACGTTTAGATGGTAAAAATATTACCCATGTGTACCTAGAATAATCATCAATAACTACCATTGTGTAAAGCATACCTCCTAGACTAATGACCTAAATTGGTCCAAATAAATCCATGTGAAGGAGATCTAAGCATCGGTTAAATTGAATATTCCCTTTACTTTTAAAGGTTGACCTAGTTTGTTTACCCATTTGACATGCTGAACAAACCTTATCCTTGTTAAATACTATGTCAGGAATACCTTCAACTAACTTTTTACCGCGAATATAGTTTAAGGTTTTCATGTTTAGATGATTTAGTCTCTTATGCCATAACCAGGTTTGATCAGTCTTAGCTATCATGCATATAGGATATTCTACCTTAGTTTTCCAATCTACCTTGTAAATGTTACCTAACCTATTTCCGGTTAGCAGTGTGATGCCTTGAGAGTTCTTTACTAAGCATGCATGTTTAAGAAATTCTACCGTGTATCCAGCATCACACATTTGACTAATGCTTAGCAGATTAAAGCGTAGGTTTTCAACTAAGAGTACATTATCAATTGTTAAGTTACCATGGACAATCTTACCTTTGCCCACAGTTCTACCTTTTGAGTTGTCACCGAAAGTGATTAATGCACCGGTCTCTATTCTGATGTCGGTTAACAGGTTGTTGTTCCCGGTCATGTGCCTGGAGCAACCACTATCCAAGTACCATTCAGAGTTTCCTAGCCGTTTCTTTATATCCTGCAAAATGTACATATTTACAACTGTTTGGTACCCACATTCACTTGGGTCCACATGCGGTTAGTCCCTTCGGCATCCAGACCTTGACAAACCGGACAACTTTCTTTGCTAAGGTCTTAACCGTCCTTTTGGCACTAGGTTTTGGATATCTCGGTTTTTCTACAAAAGCTTTAAATGAGGGTGATCTGTGGTTTGACCTATGCGGTTGAGGATTGGTTCTCCTATTTTTGAGCAAGTCGGCTTTCCTTTTCTTAGGGTCAAGCCACTTCTCAAAGTCGGTTGGACCAACATAGTTGTAGTTTAGTTTTCTACCGTATAGTATGCGGTCAATTTCTCTTCAGCGGTTAAGGAACTTCTAATGAATCTTATAAGGGGAATGTTACTCCTTGTAAACCTTACTTTCTCTATGGGTTTTTGGTCTTTGGATCTATCCTTTTTGTATCCTAATCCGAACATGCAAAAAGGATGTCTATAATGACTACACATTTTCTTTACCATGTCACTGGATCTCTTATATGCGGCCATTTTATACTAGAGTCGGTCATTTTCTTCCTCGGTCAGTTCTCTAGCTGGATCACTAGACTGTTCGGTTTTAAGTGATGGTTCAGGTGCTAACTCGGTTTCTAATGTAGGGATTTCATCAGGTTCTATGACCTCCGGTTCGGTTAGATCGGGTACTTCTTGTTCTGTCGGAATGGGTACTATAGGATCGGTTCTAAGGTTGATTTGCTTAGGTAACATGGCTAGTAGGTTCTTATACTCTTCTACTATGTCATTCAATGCATTATATAACTCATCTTTAGTAAATTCTTCACAAGGAGAGTCGAATACCTGTTCCTCATTTGCCATGAGACATGTGAGTTCATCATCACTGTCACTGTGAGCCCATAAGCTTCCTCCATCATCGGCTATCAGTGCTTTCTGAACCTCACTTCCTTCACCGGTTTGTTGATAGTTATTTCGGTTATCTTGGTTATCCGGTTTCCGGTTATCCCTCCTTGGTTTTCTGCATTCCCACTTAAAATGTCCCAAACAGTTACAGTTATAACACCTTACATTGGATTTATCACCATAGTTGTAGTTTGTCGGTTGGCTTTTTTACATGAACCTCCCAAACTTCTGTGCAAGCATTGCCATGGAATCCTCGGTGAACTGTTTGGCGGTTCTGATCGGTGCAGGTGCAGCGGTTCTGTGGATGTGATCAGTGCTCTGGTTGAGGTTGAGGTTGAGGCCGAAACCTCTTCTTCAGTTCTAGATCTCATTTTAAACTCATATGCCTTAAGATCTTCGAATACGTCATGTAGCTTCATCTTGCTTATGCAGTTTGATTCCCTCATCACCATTGTCTTTATGTCCCACGCACTTGGAAGAGATCTCAAAGCTTTCATGATGACCTCCTTGTTGTCATACCTCTTGCCAAGAGTTGTTAGCTCATCTAATACACCAGTGAACCGGTCACTGTACTCTTTCATTGTTTCTCCCGGTTTCATCTTGATGCTTTCAAACTTCTGAGTAGCTACCATTACCTTGTTTTCCTTTGTTCTTTCATTTCCCTCAAAGATCTGAATAACCGTGTCCCATGTTTCCTTTGCGGTTTTGCAGTCTCTAATCTTGCAGTATGTGTTTCTGTCCATACTGTTGGAGATCCGGTTTCTAGCATGTTATCCAGGTTGTTTCTTCTCCTATCTTCAACTGTCCATTCCTTTCTGTCCTTATCAATGATTATCGGTCCTTCGGCCAGAATGGATTCCATCTCATCATCCAAGGTGATTAAGTGTAGGTGCATACGTGCCTTCTAGTTGGCAAAGTCATCACCTTCTAGCATTGGTGGCCTATCGAATGACATGCTTGCTTGAATATTGAAACTAACTGCTCTGATACCAATTGTTAGGATCTATGTCGCGGCTGGAGGACCGGGGTTGGGCCGGTTAGCGCGTCTCTCTCAAAGGGTGGTGATTAATCCGGTTAGAGATTAACACCGGGGTTTCAATAATACACAAACTGTCACAAACCCTTGAACTAGATTCAAGCGCGAAAGAGGTTTGTTTCAGGTTGAAGCAGCACACTTGTATGATAGGCAGAGTCGGTTCTGGATGATGTAGGTTTGAGAATTGATGGGTCGGTTTTTATAACCTGGTGATTCGGTTTGAATAGAGTCAAGTAGGTTAGAGTGGTGTAGGTGAGTTAGTACAGGTCGGTTAGAAAGTAGAACCAGCAGACAATAAATAACAAGACAAATTTTATGGATGTTCGGAGATAAAACTCCTACGTCACCCCTTCTTCTCGAAACCGCGAGAAGGATACTCACTAAGGAATACAAATACAATCCAATCGAGACTTATTTCTTGCTCGATAACACTTGTACAATTTGCACCGAAATTGTAAATACACTTCAACTTAGCACTTATGCTTTCTAGAGATAGAATACACTATTTTCACTTGTAAATTAAATACTCGCTATCTCGCTTGTTTCCTGTATATCCCAATATGTGTCCCACATTTACTCTTCTTCAGCTGCTCCTTTTATAGGTGAAATATGCCAACGGTCATATTTCACTTCCTTGAATTTGATTGGCTGAGCAGAGATTCATTGATACAGACCTGGCGGTCAATTGTTCAGACCTGGCGGTCAACATTACAGAGTTGGCAGTCTGTTCTTCCGGTGTGTAAGACAAACCTGCTAGGTTTGTCTTTTACTCAATATGGTGACTGTCTGTTAGACAGTTGTCTGTACTTGGAAGATTGCCTTTCTGATTTATCCCAAAGTGGAAAGATCCTATAGGACGGTTTTCTGCAGCCTCCAGACTGTCCTCAGACTTGTATGAATATGGCAATGTTCAGTCTATTCCTTTGGTATCATTCTCAACAGATACCCGAAGTATCTTCTTGTGTTGGTCGGTCATTTGACTTAACCGAATGACTTCCGGTGTAATTGGTTTAACCGGACATCTTCCGGTTATTCCTTTGCCTTCAAGCTGATCGGCTATCTGGTGTTTCCAGTTTTTTTCTTTGGCCGATCCTTTCTTTGTGCGGTTATGTTTCGAATGTTTCTGGTGGGTTTAATATCTTGACCGGTTAATCCTCTTAACCGGTTCATTTGTTTGACCGGTCCGGTTCCTTGTTCCTGCATGGAAAGTTTATTTATGTTAAGTTCTGTGAACCGGTTTAATTTTATGTAACAGGATTGGTCATCTGAACTGGTGACACTGCGACATCCAAACTCTCAACTTTTTGTTGAACATGAGTTTGCACGTCTGGTTGAATTTCAACCAGATCAGCAACTGGATCAGATAGAGCCATCCGCTTGTCCAAAGTTTCTTCTTCTTCACTTACAGACTCAATACTAGTCACTTTTAGTCTGTCAGTAAGATCAATGGGTTCATTAGATTTTCTCTCAACAGGCTCATCAAAAACTATATAGAGAGATTCTTCAACAATTTGTGTTCTTTTGTTGTATACTCTGTAAGCCTTGCTTACTGATGAGTATGCCAACATGAATCCCTCATCTACTTTAGCATCAAAAGCGGTCAAATAAACATTTCCATTGTTATGGATAAAACATTTACACCCAAATATCTTAAAATAAGAAACTATGGGAATTCTCCCATAGTACAGTTCATAGGGAGTTTTATCAAAACATTTGTTGATTATTGACCGGTTTTGTGTATAGTAAGCAGTACTAATGGCTTCCTCCCAGAACCTTTGAGGTACCTCTGATTCAGCAAGCATAGATCTCGCTGCTTCCTTCAGAGTTCTCACTCTTCTCTCAACAATACCGTTTTGCTTTGGAGTTCTGGCACTAGACAACTCGTGCCTAATTCCAGTTTCCTCGAGATAGGATGATAGATATCTGTTAGTGAACACAGTTCCCTGATCACTTCTAAAGCATGAAATATTTAAAGATTTTTTATTCTGAATCCCTTTAAATATCCTAATCAAGTTTTCAGCAGTTTTATCTTTTGATGGTAAGAATGCAACCCATGTAAAATGAGAAAAATCATCAATAACAATTAAGGCAAATCTCATTCCTCCTATACTCTTTACATGAATTGGACCAAAAAGATCCATATGTAAAAGTTCTAGGATACGGCTGGATTGTGATTTCCCTTTGCTTTTGAACGATGATCTGCCCTGTTTGCCTAACTGGCAAGTAGTGTATATCTTGTCCTTTGAAAACTGAAGTTTGGACAAACCAATAACTAAATTGTTTGAACAAATGTTGTTGATGGTTTTAAAATTCAAATGGTTCAAACGTTTATGCCATAACCATTTCTGGTCATTCTTGGCAATCATGCACATAGGATTAGAAGATTCTTTTTCCCAATTCATTTTGTATGAGTTTCCTACTCTACTTCCAATCAATAAAATTTTTCCATCTTGGTCTTTAACTAGACATACATGAGTTTGAAAATCTACTGACAAACCGTTGTCACATAATTGACTAATGCTAATCAAATTATAACACAGATTGTCAACAAGCAGCACGTCATTAATAGTTAGGTTACCATGGATAATCTTACCCTTACCCATGGTTTTACCCTTCTTGTTGTCACCAAATGTGATCTTAGGTCCAGAGCAATCTGATATATCAGTGAGAAGCCGTCTGTTTCCTGTCATATGCCTAGAACATCCGCTATCAAGATACCATACAGATTCCTTCAGTTCTTCGTTTATTTGTACCTACATAAATAAACATTTACAATCTTTTGGTACCCACTTTCAATTGGGACCTCGGTCAATCAGTCCCTTAAGAATCCATATTTGAGTTATTCTGATGGATTTCCCATTTTGAGTTGTGATTAATGCGTATGTTTTTGACTTAGTAGACGACTTTCTGATAGCCACTGATCCTTTAGCTTTTGAAGAAGATTTTCTTTTAAAACTCCTTGACTTAGAGTCAGGTTTTAAATTACCAGAATTATTAGCTTTTTCTAGCTTATTCTTAAGCCATCAAATAGTCGACGGAACATAAACTATTTCATTTTTGAAAGCAACTTCTTCATGAATAGGATCAGATTCAATGTCAGTCATACTTCCTTTGACAAAGTTACAGGCTTAAACTTGTCAGTTGGAGAGTTTGACTTTTTGTAGGACAAATTAGGGTCATTGCTGTCATATCCCAATCTGGATCTAGATCTAGCAGGTTTCAACATGCTGATCTGATATTTGACAGCATCTTCGGATCTTGTCCATGCACTAACTACATAGTTTAATCTCTTGTTTTCAGATAAAAGAGTTTGAATCTGTTCCTTGAGTATCTCATTCTCAGATGAGATCTCAGTTAAGTTTTCATAAAAAACGATTGGTTCAGGTTCTTGGTTTGAAGAAAGAACAGTTGATTCATATTTAACTTTCATTTCATAAAAAAAAAGTCAACTAACTTCTTGTACTCAATAGCCATTTCATTGAGTGCATTAGTTAACTCCTCGTTTTTGAATTCTGATGCAGAGACATTATTTACCTTTGATTGATCATCTGCCATCAAACATGTGACAACTTCATTCTCTTTTTCGGTAGGAGGTTCCTCTGAATCACTGTCAGCCCAACTGGATTTGTTTTGCAGCATATGAACGCTTTCTGGTTCTTCTTTGCTTGAGAGTTTGCACCGTAGATCTGATTAAGCTTATCCAAGATCTCTTTAGCAGTGGAACAGAACTTGATCTCACAGAACATATTCATGTTGAGCGACTGGTACAGAATATTCTTAGCAACGTTATCCAAGTTGATGGTCATCTTATCTTCAGTAGTCAACTCACTTCTTGTCTTTGAAATCTTTATGGGGCCATCAGTGATAACGCTCCACATATCATAGTCAATAGCGGCCAAGTGATATTGTATTCTTATCATCCAACATTCGTAGTTTTCTCTTGACAGAAGAGGAATTTCATTGATGATAGACATGCATCGGGTTATTGATGCTTGAGAATAGAAACAAGGCTCTGATACCAATTGTTAGGATCAGCTTTATCGATAGAGACAGAGGTCTAGCTAAGGATGGAGGCTTTGAAAAACGGTTTGAAAGAAATCCTATTAGGGATTTAATTTGCTTTCTATTCTACGCAAACTTGTGTAAATACTTGAAACGGATTCAAGGCGGAATTATTTACTTGGGTTTGAAGCACAAGATGAAATATGAAAAAAATGACAGAAATAAAGAACACAGTAGTTTGTTTATGGATGTTCGGAGAAACACTCTTACGTCACCCCTTCTTCCAACCACCGGAAGGATTCACTATAATATGATTCGAATCAAATATAATTTACACACACTTAGTTCACTATTGAACAGAACACTTTCTGTTCAATTACAAGATGAAGAATATAACTCAACTAAAGGTGTTTTGATTCTAGCTCTCTCTTGATTCACACACAATACAATCAGAAAGCAGCTTCACAGTATGAGTTCAGTAAGCAAGATGATTGAGTAGTTTCTCTCTCTGCAAAATCAGATTTCTTGTTCATTAGGCAAAGTTCGTGAGACTAATTGTCCGTTGTCCTTGAGATTTGTTACATACTGATCAGGAGCTAACGGTCGAATCTTTAAAATGATACTTGGCACTCTTCCATTGGAAAGTCTTCATTGTACACAGGAGGTTCTAAGCACAAGGATCGTGCCGTACATCATTGGTAGTGCGCCAAATATTCCATCAGGGATGTACCTGCAAAACAAGTAATGTGAGGAAAATTCTCTTGCGTGAATGCATATAGCTATTGTACTAATCTTCACTAGAAAGTGGAGCAGGAGTAGGGAATAGCTATAGCACGTGGGTAGGTGAAATGCTAGATTCAAGCGTACTGCTTAAACTGAGCATTAGACGTATTTCAGTTAGACGGATTGTGAAAATTAGTCTAATGAAATAAAACATCTCCTTCAAATAATAACGTCTATTAGACTGCCTGGTCTAATAGAATTAGATTACGTCTAATTACAATAACATTAGACTGCACGTCTAACTCCACTGAGTTAGACTACACGTCTAATTCCAGTTCTACCTCTGACTTGTCTGAAGGAGTTAGACGCACGTCTAACTTTCACTAATTAGACTACACGTCTAATTATCCAATAACCATTAGACTGCACGTCTAACTCCACTGAGTTGGACTGCACGTCTAATTCCGGTTCTACCTCAGACTTGTCTGAAGGAGTTAGACGCACGTCTAACTTTCACTTTCTATTAGACTGCACGTCTAACTCCACTGATTTAGACAGCACGTCTAATTCCGCATAAATTAGACTACCCGTCTAATTATAAATATATTAGACTACACGTCTAACGCCGGTGAGTTAGACTGTACGTCTAATTCCGTGTATTCATTAAACTTACGTCCAATTATTTACGTTCATTAGACTACACATCTAACTTCGATGAGTTTGACTGTACGTCTAATTCCGTGCATCTATTAGACCATCCGTCTAATTATACGTCTATTAGACTACACGTCTAACTCCGATGAGTTAGACTGTACGTCTAATTTTATGCATTGAATGTCAAAATCGGTCTAATGACCCTCATTAGATCCAAGTCTTATGACATATTGTTTCAATACACCTGTATCAAAACTCATAGGTTATTTCATCATCAAAATCTCAATGGTTAAATTATTTCAACACTTAGTCAAAATAATTTGACCCAACAGATTGTGTGAAGAATGGTTTATATATGAATAATTTAGTTAATTAAATATTCATAATAATAGTTATCTTATTAAATTAATGATAAGTATAACACATGAGTTGTGTGGTAATCTCTTGATTAAAAAAAACTTTAGATTTGATTCACATAAATGTGTTTTAAAAGGTATCAACACGAATGTGGGGCAAATTTATTGATAATACCACAAAATATTATTGTGTATGTTATAATAAATAAAAGGATAATCTATTGTTAGAGAAATATGGTCTTTATAGAAGATAAAGTTGCGCAACTTAACATAACAAGAAAATGTCTTGATTATATTTGCTTAGTTGGTGCTCAATTTGATTTTTTTAGGGTTTAAAATTAATAGACGCGTTTTTCTTTAATATTATTTTCATACAAATCAATATCTTCAAAATATATTTTATGAAATAAATTAATAAATAAAATTTAGCTTGTAAAGTTTTGTATGACTTATAACAATGTTACAATAATGATTTTAACTGAAAAGTTAATAAATGTGACAATTGTGTATATCATGAAGAAAACGAAAGTTGTTATTTCATTACGTGTCTCTATACAATATTTTTATCGTTAGAAATTATGATAAAAATGATTAAATCCATTAAGGATGTGAGTTGTACTAAACAAGGTATCATGTTATTATCAAATGATAAAGTGATATGAAAGACTTTACGTCTACAAGTGAATATGTTTACACTTGAAAGTGTAACTATATGGGTGAAAATCTTCTAACGAAAAATATATTTTTTGTGAAATATGTAATCGTTTACGAGAAGGTATAATAGTTCAAAGATATTTTGTTTACTAGCTAGTCATGTAAACAATATTTTCACAAAAGATTGTTTAAATGATAAGTATGTATGAATGACTATTCTTATTAGAAGATATTTTAAGATTGTCTAAAAGGATATTTCTAATTATTGTGATAATGATATGAAATTAGACAAAGTTAGAGTAAATGACAAACTTAGACATACACGTCTTAGACATAATGTCATTAGACTATACTCTCTAAGAGTTATCACATTTGACTATGTTAGTAAAAGATAAAATTGTGGATCCACTAACCAAACTGTTGAATAGACAGTTAGTTTAAAAGTCTTTAAAGACATGAGCCTAATATAAGTTGGTATGAAGGAAAACCCAACCTATGCAGACTAGACATCTCAAGAACTAGGTTCAATGGGATAACCTAATTGTACTGATTTGGAAGATTATTGTTGAAGATTAATCCTACAATGAAACAATATATATTTTGACGAGTATAAGCAAATCATTTTTAATGATTCTTTATGAGTAAAGAGATCACATATTTGAGGGAGAAATGGGGCTACTTCGATGGATTTTCACGACGCAATTCTAGACTCTCTCAAAGAATCAGGCGCGTGTTCCATGGCCAAAACAGACACAACCATGAGAGCTTGACATGTACTATGAAGAATTCTATGTGAAAGTGTATAATCGTTTACACAAATGGTATAATAGTTCAAGAAAAACCGAGTCTACTAATCGGCTAGTAAAGTTATATACTTTCATAAGGGAATGTTCAAAGGATTACACATACGTATCCTCTATAGGATTCAACTATTGAACATTTCACCGGGTTAATCTTTCAATTTCCATTAATGTGGGGATTGATGGATTTTTAAACTAATTACAATAATTAAATAGAAATGAGAATTTGAATAAATAAATTAAATGTAATTTAATCCAAATAAATATAAATTAATACCAAATTCAAATGTGAATCTTAAGTGAAATTTAATGACAGTGTATAAGATCGAATCCCAAAAGTCTTGGAATATCAAGAGTCTAGGAATTGCAGTCGTTGGATGAATTATAAGTTATTGAATTGATAAATGAATTTATTGTGATGGTTTAATTTCCATCTATAAATATCCCCTTCATGTTGGAACTCTAAAATATCTCATATCTCTTTTTTACTCATTCCATAATCTCTCTAGAATTCGAAATGTTTCTTTTTTGTTTTATTGAGTGTTCTTCGAGTTGTTCATTCATCTGAGTGTTCTTCGAGTTTTTCATTCAATCGAGTATTCTTTGAGTTCTTGACTCGTCTCGTCGTATTTCTATTGAAATCCGGTGATTGATTCAGGTACTTTGTCAAGCTCGCTGTGTAGTGATTCAATACCAGAATTACTACTAAATTCGTTGTACCCTAGGAGATAGCCATCTGTGATAAGATCTAGCATAAGGAGAGATGGTAGAATTGTTTTAAAAGAAATGTGCTAAGTACATGTCTCGAATCAACATTGTATTTGATGATTTCGTTCTTCTTTATATTTAACTTAATTTAATTTATTTGAAACATCATTTATTTATATATATATATATATATTTATGTTATTTCAAGATAAGATATCTATCAAAAACATCATAGGCACAAATATTATTTGAGTCTAGACACATGATGAAAATGAGAATTATCTAAACCAATGTGCATGTTATGAATGATCATGTTTTTAACCTAGATGCATGATAGGATGTGGATCTCTTTCAGCATAGATTTCAAATAAAAAAGGAAACATAAAAGGTTATATATATCTAGGAATAACAAAAAATTTAAAATAGAGACCGTGACGGTCAGGGACATAACGCTGCGTCTTTTCTAAAGTGTAACCAAGACCGAATAAAAAACAAAATCTTTCCACTTTTGCATTACAACATTAAAATTTTTAAATTTTTTAGTTTCTAATAGAGAAAACTGTATGATAACTCTGAAAAGTCAAAACTAGTATATTTCAAATTGGTTTTAATTTTTTTCCTTGAGTATTAAAAATAGAATTAAAAAGATGTCTTACTTAAAGATAATATTCAAATTAAATATTTACTATGAAAATAAGGAACAAATTGTCCAACAAGAATCAAGTAATTAAACATGTTAGAAAAGATATATATATATATATATATATATATTTATATATATACATATTGAATGTTATATAAAATTATATATTTTATATTTAGTTTATTGATATTACACTAATTTTATAAGAGATTTGATTATATTAATGTAATTTTTAGATATAAAAAATATATATTGTATTGTATCCTATATAAAATTACATATTTTATGTTTAAATTATAGACATTATATTAAATTTATAAAAAAAAAATATAATTAAGTTCCTAACCATATAAGTATTAATTAGATAAAGTGTCAAATGTCAATATTTTATATTACAATTTTGAAAGATATATATTTTGTTTTGAAATTAATAATTAAGATCAAATGTTCCAATTTTTTTTGATAAATATTCAATTAAATTCATAAATAGAATATGGAAAAATAATTAGTAAAATAGTAACATAATTACATCAAGAAAAAATATATAGATAAATTAAAATTATATTATTTTATTGGAGAAGATAAATATTTCTAGGTTTATAGTACATAAATAAATACGTTTTTTTTTATCTCATTTTGGTTGCATTTATAATATTCATTCACTAATATTTTAATTATTTTTTAAAATTCATACAAAAAGCAAGAAAATTACACAATTAGAAGATAATAGTAAAATGAAAAAAAAAGTTAATAGTAAATGGAAAAAAGTGATAGCCACAAACATTAAAGTTATATTATTTTACTAAACAAGATAAGCATATCAAAATTTAAAGTACATAGACATGTATTTTATATCGTTTTGTATTTGTCTAAGATGCCTAAAATGACATATTAAAAGATGATAAAATGTTTTTAATTCAAAAAACCATTCTCATGAATAACCTTTATTTTTATGTTTAACTCTAGACAAATGATATATCATATTATTAATATCACTCTCAATTCGAACTAATATTAAATCCATTTACACCCGCATATCCTACTATAATGATTATTTTATACTTTATAATAAGTATTCTAAAATTCGCATTATTAGAGACTCGAATGAATAATATATAAAAATAAAATAATTAAAAGAAAATTAATTATTTATATAAATAATAAATATGTGGAGAGAATGAATATTTTAAATAAATTATTTGAATTTTGAAATAAATAATAAGACGAAAATATTTTTAAAATTTAATATATAATTATATATTATAAAATAATCCATACAAAAAAGGAAAAAAATAAAATATATCTTATAAAAAAATTATTTAAAGAGTAATTTTATTAATATAAAACTATATTAATATAAGAGGAGACAAAAATCCAAAAGATAAATTTGTTGATTTGACCTCATATCTTTAACTTAATTATTGTTAGTAGAAGATTTTTTATATCATTTAATTAAATTTTCTTCACATATTTTTTTGATTAGCATGTTAACCTTGTCCGTTTTGGCCATGCGTTATGATGCAAGGACACACTAATCTAAACTTAAGCGTTCTTTTATCCAATAATATTATCATAATATTTCATATTTTTAATAATACAAAAATTAAAAAATGTAATATTTCTTCAAAAGTTTATAAATATATTAATAATACTAATATAGTAACCTAGCAACCAAAGAATGATGTTAATAATATTACTAAGATATTATAACGACAAAGTTTGCAACTTGTTTAACAACAAAATATATTTACATTATATATGGTAACACATAATATATAAATAAGGTAATTTTGAAGTAAATGAGATAGTTATGATAAGTAAATTTTTAATATATATTACATTAATATATATATATATATAATATTTTCGTATTATTTCGACAACCATTTGATAAAGTATTATTATAAACTAAATGGTAATCATTGTTAATTATTTTTCATGTTAATTATTCTTTAACTATCTATGAAAGTTTTTATAATTTGTTTACAAGTTGTTTTGCATTAAAATATTTTCATTTCTACTCAACTTGTTGTTTGTAAAATTATTTTTTTTGTAATATCGTTATTGACCATCGCTGTAAATAACATTTCAGATCGAAGGACATTTTTAATAATTAATTTTCAACATTCAGGTCGAAATTTCATATTTGTGTATGCAATCTTATTTATCAATATAATGATGCTTAATTTTGAAAATGTCCGGATTGTCGGGTCGAGAGCTATGGTTAATTTAAATATATATATGACAGTAAATGGATACGTGGGTCGTATTCTTGGTTGACCCGCCCATATTTAAAACTGTTAAAAATAATATTAAAAATGTTATAGGTATGTTTTGAACTCGCAACATAATAAAATAAGTACAACTCTTTAATCAATTGAGCTAATAGCACTTTATATTTTAAATTCAACACCAAATTTGATGAACGCGGGACGTTGTAACAATATAAGTTCAAATTTTTAAGTAATTAATATATATATATATATATTTAATGATGCTTAATTTTGAAACTATCTGAATTGCCAAATCGAGAGTTGTGATTAATTTGGATATATATGTGAGAGTTAATGGATACTTTGGTCGGATTCTGGGTTGACCTGCCCATAAACTTAAATCAGCTAAAAAAAATTAAAAATACTATAGGTATGCTTCGAACTCGCAACCTAACAAAACCAATACAACTCTTTAACCAACTAAGCTAAAAACACTTTATATTTTAAATTCAACACCAAATTTGATGAACGCGGGACGTTGTAACAATATATTTTTATACGTGTGAATCACATAGAAGTCTTCCTAGTTTTATAAATTCCTCAATTCATCATTGTTGGATTGAATAACATTTTTAGTAATTAATATTTAACTATGATGTAGAAATCCTTTTTCTTGTGTAACCTTATTTGAATTAAATGATATTCATGATCACATTACAATAGTTATAGAAATTTTGCTATTAGTTATTGTCGCACTAAATGTTGTGTATTCAATAATATTTTCTGTAATTATTTTTCGGCTAACGGGAATAAATATCAGATTTGTGTGTGCAATGTTATATGTATTATATAATATTAACCGCAACATTAATCTAGCTATTGCTCTATGTTGCAATAAAATTTGCATATATATATATAATATTATATGTCATTTAATTTATTTGAAATATTTTTAATAAATAAATTAGTACATTTTTTTGCGTTAATTATAAAATAATATTTATAATAACTACCGATAATACTAGTATTTTTTTTAAATATCCCAAATAAATAAACTTATTTTTTTAACGAGTGATAAGAGTAAGAAAATTGGGGGAGAGAATGAGGGAGAAAATAACGTGTCATCATGTCATTGAATGGAAATGAGAAAAGTGTGGGAGAGAGAAAAAACATAATGTTGTTTATTTTTTCAGGTAATCAGATTGCGCCATATCATTCCTTCTCTCAATCTCTTCCAAATCCCTCTCCCTATCATTTATTTATTTTCACTTCATTCAGTTCTATAACCTCGGAAAAATTTTGTCCCATTAAAGCTCGAGGTTCGAGAATTTAAACTTGGATTTTGCATGCAGTTATCTTATGTTTAAAATAAAACATTATTTAAAAGATGTTTCAAAGGATCCCTAACAATTTTTTTAATTAATTAAAAAAATAATTAACTTGAAGTTCAATTTTATATAAAATGAGGATTTGCGGTAATCCAATTAAATTTGATTTTTTTTAAAATCCGTTTATTTTATTAATTAAAAATTATTAATTTAAAAAAAGGTTATTTATTTGAAATAGAGTCGTCAATAGATTTTTTGAAAACTAAAAAAAATGACATAATTGTACAAACATATTGGCTAAAGTTTATTTTAGTTCGTAGTTTAGTGATACTTGGGAAAGGCTTCCGCGCTTCACCTCCATACTCGTTTTTAAAACGGTCTCCACTTATAAATTTGGCTTTTGAAAATCGATTGTATAACGTTTTATTATAACCAATTATTCTTTCAGTCTTAAGCATGCATAAGCTTTGTACGTTATTTTAATAATTATAAAAAATAGTTATTTAAATGCTGGTACATGTTGATGATAAAAGAAAAAGTACATTAAGAACATCAGTCATTTAAAAGCATTAGGGTTTAATCATAAATCACAAATAATTCTTTATCAAAATATTTTTTTGTGAAAATATCCCAAAAATATTTTAAAAATATTTTCTAATTTTTCATAATTTAAGAAAATGGTTTGAGGTTCCATAATTAAAAAATAATTTTGGATTTTGAAAATGAAAACCAAACAGGCCTTAGGACCGGTATCTTAGGTCTTGGGTTCATTTTCATCGGTAGGGATCTAGAACCCTCGGTCAGACACATCGGACAAAGTTAATAAACCTCGGTCGTGGTGATAAGGACTCTTGGTTCTAGGTTAGCCCTGGGATAACTTTATCGGTCCTATGTTTGGGAATTCTCGGTTGGGGTCTAGAGTTATCGGTACTAGGTTTGACCTCTTGGTCCTAGTTGAAGAACATCGGTCGGACCTCTCATTTTTGTTTGTCGCTTCGACCGCACCATGGGTTTGAGGTCTATAGGGCGATGACTTGTAATGCTCGATCTTGAACTCGTTGAGCAATTGTAACACTTTTCCTTGGAAGTGTCGACCATTGATGAACTTTTCTTCTTGAGATGATTTTAAAACCTTGTAGGAGGCTACTTCAACCCATTCGATGAAGTTTTCTATAGGGATGAGCATGAACTCGTTTCCATTTGATGCGTGGAGATAGATTTTCTCGATGTTGTCGATGCCCATTGTAAAAATGGGCCAATGGGATGTCATATTGTAAATGAGTGAGGCCGGCGTATTTTTCAGGTTAGCATAGATTTGGCACTAATAACAACAACTTACCTAGCTCACACATTCTTGTTTGAAGTTTTTGCCAATAATATCCTAAACATAGTATTTTTTTGGCTAAAGTCATTCCATTCATGTGTGGGCCACAAGTCACTACATGTACTTATTCCATGATCCTCTTGAATACCGGATTATCTATGTGTATCATGTTTTGATCGTCAAAAGATCGATGGTAAAGCCACGTTGGCAATTCAAGCGTAAATGGTGGAATACGAGCGCAACACTCGTTGGTTCTTAGCTCGGATGTGGGAAGGATATTTTCCCCACTCGATACTTTTGTAGAGTATCGTACTAGGGTTTTGTAGCATTCTAACATGAAGTGACTACTCCGATTCAAAAGTAGATTGTTGCTTTAATTAAATTTTAAAAGGTTTGATTTTAATTTCGTCAGGAATTTGAGTCATGGTTGCGAAAGTATATAGGGAATCCGCGAAGAGATTTTGGCTTCTTGGAGCATGAACAAAGGATGATTGATCAAATTTGTCCATGAGTTTGGTCAGGTGTGCGTGGTAGGGTTTCAAGTTTTCCCCTTTCACTTGCGACATGTAATTGACTTAGGATATAACCAAGTTAGAGTCACCAATGACCTATAGTTTAATTGTTCCTTTTTCATATTCCAATTTGAGTCCTGAGAGGCGTGTCTGACATTCAACCTCGTTATTGGTGATGAGATATTCGAGCTTTATAGATATTGGGTTGTACGTTCCTTTTGGGTCAACTAACAAAATACGAACTACGTAACCATGCTTTCAAGAAGCTCCGTCAAATTTTAGTTTCCATGTGTTTGATGTTATACTCAAAATTCCCTCGTCGGGGAATTCGAGTTTGTCGTTCGTCTTTTGACTCAATAGTGATGGTTTGGTCAACGAGGAAGTCTTTGACAACACTACCTTTGATAGACTTTTGTACCATATAGGCTATTTCGTATTAGGATAACATCATCATTCATTTGGATAACCTTTGTAGTGTCCCAGCCTTTTGGTGACCCATGCCAAGGACTAACATATTTTTTCAACTAGATTGTAATTAACTTCACACATAGTCATCCTTTTACTGATATAATACACATCCATTTCGAGTGTGTCTTCGGTTTCTTGAGCCAACAAGTTTCCCATTTCGAGTAACTTCACACATAGTCATGCTTGTTGATGAATCAACTAATGTATTGAGTTTTCCCAAAACCTCTCTTTCGTTTTAGGGACCGGCATAACCGTTTATGCATCAATCTTAGAGGGATCGACTTCGATATAACTCTGAAGGTACATTTCTCCGGGTTGAGTCATAACTGATATTTCCTAATTTGTTGTAGGAATTTCTCGAGGTTTAGGACATATTTTTATTGATCCATTGATTTGACGATCATGTCGTCGACATATACTTCCACTTCCTTGTGGATCATGTCATAAAAGATCATAGTGACTTCCCTCTGATAGATAGCTCCCGTGTTCTTAAGACCGAAAGACATGACCTTATAACAAAAGGTTCCTACCTTTATTATAAACGTGGTATTTTCCTTGTCTTGTGAGACCATTAGGATTTAGTTGTATCCTAAAAATTCGTTCATGAATGAGAATAGTCCATGACCAGCAACATGGTCAACTAATATATCGATGTGTGGTAACGGGAAGTGATCCTTATGGATGGCCTTATTCAGATCCCAATAATCTATGCACACATGTATCTTCCCGTCGTTCTTTAGGACGCGTACCACATTAGCTATTTAGGTAGGATATTCCACTACCTCGAGTAATCCAGCTTCGAGTTGCTTTCGGACTTCTTCTCGGATTTTGTTCGAGACCTCCTCTTTCATCCGTCCGAGCTTTTGCTTTACTGGCTTAGAATTAGGATATAGAAGAATAATATGTTGTGTGATCTTTGGATCAATACCTTTCATGTCCTTTTATGACCAAACGAAGACGTCTTTGTTTGTTTTTAATAACTCAACTAACTCCAGACGCTCTCGTGTGTTTAAACTTAGGCTAATTAGTATGATCTGAGGATTGATGGTCGTGTTTTTACATTAATTTTGATTTTCTTTTACAGTGCAAAGGCAATCTCATCCCCAGTTTCTAAGAAGTGTTTGCCTTCAAAATTTAACTCAAAGTAAAAGAAAATATCATTTTTACTCATAAATTCGAAGTCTACTTCTTGTGTTACATCGACGTGTATATTACATGTAAGAAAAGATTATCTAACAAGATCATTGTTCTTAGATTTCATACAATGTACAGTATTTGACATCTCTGTACACATTAGAGGGAAAATAGTTCTACTTTCGTCGATCACAGTATCGATGGATGAAAGGAAATTGGTTCCTTAAAGATTGGAAGAGCTGGCCTCCTGAGCTAAATTAGTTATCTTGGGAGTCCGAGCCATATTTACTAGGGCGTCGCACCAATAGTTCATTTTTTCCTAATCACACAAACACAAGGGTTGATATTATGAGGACAATCTTAAAATATTTCGAGACCTAAAAAACGTCTATGTAAATCTGGATTAGTAAACGTTTATGTAAAGATTTCAGTTGACTCAGGAGGTTGTCTCCTGGGTTAAAAGCTTTGGGCTCATTTTTCGTTTTGATCCCTATTGGTGGTTGGGACGTAAATGGAACATTATCTAGTGTGGTTTTCATGAAACTAGGTTTAAAATGTGTTCCACCACCTGTTGTTGCGTTATCTATCAGAACGTAGATGTGGGCATTCGTTTTTGACATCATCCATTTAGAAGTTTTACCAAAATACGTTTTGGACTTCTTTTTCGGCCAGGGGATCAATTATATTGATTCATCATTTAGCATCATGGATCAGTTCCAAGATGCTTTGTTGGTTGTGAGCATGTATACTTGATCATCCAGTAGCAGATTCTTTGTAATTTTTGGCTTGGCAATTACGCTATGATCTATCAAGTCATTAAAAAGGTGTTTGATGGCGCTACAGTCGTCGGTAGCATGGCCATTTGCTTGATGGTAGTCGCACCAAACATTTTCTTACTTTCCCAAGAATGGTATGTTTGTTCTCTGGGAGGGGGGCTTGATAAGATTCTTTTCCTGAAGAATCTTCATTGCCTGACTTAAGGCATTCGTAGGTCGTCAAATACTCTTGGTGGTCTAGGTTCCTTTGGAGGTGTGGTCTTTATAGGAGTGGTTGTACATACCTTATTATGTAAATACTTGATTGGGCTTGCCTTTTGAGGAGGACGTTCCTGCTAGACAGTGGTTACCTGGTACACTTTTATCTTCTATTTTATTGGGAAATGACTTGGCGGTGGGGTAACTTTGACTACTTTTCCCTCTCTTCATTCTTTCTCGCTGCCGTTATCGAGGTTATTGCCGGTTTTAGCAACTTTTCATATTTTGGAAGGTTTTAATGGTGAATCAAATAGAATATCACCCGTTAAAACTTTCCAAGATCATATTGATATATCGTTGTTCGCTTGGGAGGGAATCAATTTCCTCGACGATAGGTTTCCATATTTCGATAAAAATGGAGAATTTCTCATTTTCTCCTTGTTTGATGTTCTTAACCTCTTTTATGGTCGTTCGAGGTTGAGATGGATTGAGAAGCGTTTAATGAACGTTGTAGTCAGTTCATCTATGCTTTTTAGTTATACTATCTTTTACTAGAGTTACTAGTGTAGACCAATATCATCAAGGTACGGGGGGAATAGGTGGAGAACGTCGATTTTCCAAGTCGCCTTGGGGTCATTCTAGAGGTGTACATTTTCAAAAAAGACTGACGGTTTGCTTTTTTCAATGTACGTGGATTTGGATGCAAGTTTAACGCCTAATGTAATGACTTCTCTTTCGACAACTTTCATAGCATCCTTCTAGTCATAATCTTACTCCGTGCTTTTGTCCTTGGCTTTTATGTTTAGCTGGGCTTGCATCTCATCTACCTGACTTGAACTTTAGCCATTTGACGTTCATATTCCGTTAGCGGTGGTTGATTAGCCGTTAAATTTGTTTTTCTTGTGATCCTAGAGGGTTGAGTACCTCCTCATGTTATGTCCGTGTGGTTATGTCGATATCTTTTTTAGAGTCTTCGTAGAGAGAGACTTCCACTTGAGCTTGATAACCAATACAACGGGGTTGATGGGGGTGAACATGCAAGTTGTGATAACGCAAGTTGTTCCGTCACATGTTGCAAAAATACCTTCATTTCCTTTAATTTGGTCGTAGAGACCATTTAAGGTACTAGAAGATCTTCAGCCATCTGGTGGCGTATAAAACATCCAGTTTTGGAGTCTCTATTTCTGGGGGGTCGTGTCGACTGTCGTAGTCGTGGACTGTTGCGAAGAGAAAGAGGTGAGAGTTTGAAATGGTAACAAAGTACGATGCAATGCATATGCACATAAGATGAATCCTAAAGAGTGAACATCTCTTTTGTGATTGGAAAAGAAAGCATATAGTTGTTATATAAACATTTATTTAGTTTCTTATTTATTCAATAAATTTGTGTGGGGGTTGGCTTAATGGGAGGTGCGGCATTAGGGGGCATTAGGGAACTATCTTCAATAGTTAATAGTTAAAGGTTCTTCCTAGAATCAACCATTTCACCTAAAATCTATGTGGTTCTTGTATTTAATTATGTTGTCTACAAAACACTCCGACATCTTATAATTATTTATTTTTACATTAATGTTCTAAAATCAAATTTAAATACTTCAATCTTTCTTTCTTTTTGTTATTTGCAATTCTTTCCCCCGAACTTTCTATTGCTGCTCATTTCTCATCCTTTGATGAGTAGATTCTATTAACTTGCTTATTTGGAATTGAGTTTATAAATAGACTAAATTATTTTGCTTATTTAGAATTGAAATTTGATTTATAGATATTTAATTATTGACTTTTTAAAAGAGGTGTCGTGTTAAATAATATAATAATTTGAGAATTGAAATTTATAATTTTGATTTTAAATATTTAGTTTATGTATTGATAATACATTAAATAAAATAATAGTAAAATAAATTTAAGAATAATAACATCTAAAATAGATTTACCAGCTCATAATTATTAACTACACAAATTTATGTCTTAACATAAACATTGGTGGACTCGACATTAAAGTTTAAACTACAATATGTGAAGCATCGCACGATTTTTTGTAGCGAATATATGCGCTAGAAAAAAACGGTTTTATGTGCTTATAAAAATCAATTTTGGTGTAGTGATTGAAGAGTGAAAAATAGATTTATTGCTGCTCTATATTTTGTAACATTTGTGTGGTAAATAACAAATAGCTTATGTTTATTTCATAAATAGGGAGGAAATTAGTTAATACAATATTATTTCATAAATAGGGAGGAACTTATTTTATTGATTTGGGAGGATTTGAGAATTATAAAACAAATAAATATTTCTTCCTAATTTAGCGTTTTGCATTATTATTACTATTTTATTTTGTCGTGTGGATGTGTTTTTGGAATTTACAATAAAATAAAATGAATAATTGTTAGATAAAATTGGACTGGTTAATAGAACTTAACAGAAATAAACTTTCTATGCAGGAACAGAGAAAGAACCGGACCGGTCAAATAAATGAACCGGTTAAGAAGCTCAACCGGTCAAACACCTAAACTGACCAAAAACCTGACCGAACAAGAAAAGACAAGATCGGTCAAGACTGAAGGCCGGAAACACCAGATAGTCGGTCATTAACCGACCAGAAGCCAAAGCAATAACCGGAAACCATTTGCTTAAAGACAAATAACCGGAAGTCATCCGCTTAAAGACAAATAACCGACCAGCATAAGAAGATACTTAGGGTATCTGTTGAGAATGATACCAAAGGAACAGACTGAACATTTCCATATTCATACAAGTCTGAGGACAGTCTGCAGGCTGCAGAAAACCGTCCTACAAGATCTTTCCACTTCAGGATAAATCAGAAAGGCAATCTTCCAAGTACAGACAACTGTCTAACCGACAGTTACCACATTGAGTAAAAGACAAACCTAGCCGGTTTGTCCTACATACTGGAAGAACAGACTGCCAGGTCTGAAAAGTTAACCGCCAGGTCTGAATAACTGAACCTCTGCTCAACCAATCAAATTCAAGGAAATGAAATGTGACCGTTGGCGCATTTCACCTATAAAAGGAGCAGCAGAAGAGGAGTAAATATGGGACACAGTGGACAATTAATTTACAAGTGATAAGATTGTTTTCTATCTCTAGAAAAGCTTAAGTGCTAAATTGAAGTGTGTATTTTACAATTTCGGTGTAAATTGTACGGGTGTTATCGAGCAGGAAATAAGTCTCGATCGGATTGTATTTGTATTCCTTAGTGAATATCCTTCTCGCAGTTTCGAGAGGAAGGGGTGACGTAGGAGTTTTATCTCCGAACATCCATAAAAACCTGTCTTGTTATTTACTTTCTGCTGGTTCTACATTCTAACCGATCTGTATTAACTCATTTACACCGCTATAACCGACTCTACATTACCTAAACCGAATCACCAAGATCCAAAACCGACCCAGCAACTTCTAAATCTGTCTTATTCAAAACCGGTTCTGCCTATCTCGTAAGTGTGCTGCTTCAACCTGAAACAAACCTCTTCCGCGCTTGAACCTGGTTTAAGGGTTTGTGACAGTTTGTGTAGTATTGAAACCCCGGTGTTAATCTCTAACCGGATTAATCACCACCCTTTGAGTGAGACGCGCTAACCGGCCCAACCCCGGTCCTCCAGCCGCGACCTAGATCCTAACAATTGGTATCAGAGCAGTTAGTTTCAATACTCAAGCAAGCATGTCTTTCGATAGGCCCCCAATGCTAGAAGGTGATGACTTTGCCAACTGGAAGGCACGCATGCACCTACACTTAGTCATTATGGATGACGAAATGCAGTTCATAATAGCCGAAGGACCGATAATCATTGATAAGGACAGGAAGGATTGGACAGCTGAAGACAGGAGAAGAAATAACCTGGATAACCATGCCAGAAACCGGATCTCCAACGGTGTGGACAGAAACACGTACTGCAAGATCAGAGACTGCAAAACCGCAAAGGAAATGTGGGAAACGATTATACAGATTTATGAGGGAAATGAAAGAACCAAGGAAAACAAGATAATGGTAACTACTCAGAAGTTTGAAAGCATCAAGATGAAACCGGGAGAAACAATGAGAGAATACAGTGACCGGTTCACAGGTGTGTTAGACGAGCTAGCAACTCTTGGCAAGAGGTATGACAACTAGGAGGTTATCATGAAAGCGTTAAGATCTCTTCCAAGTGCATGGGACATAAAGACAATGGTGATGAGGGAATCAAACTGCCTAAGTAAGATGAAATTACATGATGTATTCGAAGATCTTAAGGAATATGAGTTCGAAATGAGATCTAGGACTGAAGAAGAGGTTTTAGCCTCAACCTCAACCAGAGCATTGATCACATCCACAGAACCGGTTGCACCTGCACCAATCAGAACCGCCGAACAGTTCACCGAAGATGCCATGGTAATGTTTGCACAGAAATTTGGGAGGTTCATGAAAAGAAGCCAACCGACAAACAACTACAACTATGGTGATAAATCCAATGTAAGATGCTATAACTGTAACTGTTTGGGACATTTCAAGTGGGAATGCAGAAAACCGAGGAGAGATGACCGGAAACCGGACAATCAAAATAACCGAAATAACTATCAACAAACCCGTGAAGGAAATGCGGTTCAGAAAGCACTGATAGCCGATGATGGAGGAAGTGTATAGGCTCACAGTGATAGTGATGATGAACTCACATGCCTCATGGCAAATGAGGAACAGGTATTTGACTCTCCTTGTGAAGAATTTACTAAAGATAAGTTATATAATGCATTAAATATTATGGTAGCAGAGTATAAGAACCTACTAGCCCTATTACCTAGGCAACTCAACTTTAGAGCCGACCTTATAGTACCCATCTTGACCGAACCAGAAATCATAGAGAATGATGAAACCCCTACCTTAGAAACCGAACTAGCACCTGAACTATCCTCTGAAACCGAATAGTTCAATGAGCCAGTTCGAGAATTAACCAAGGAGGAAAATGCCCGACTCCAGTATAAAATGGCCGCATACAAGAGATCTAGTGAAATGGTAAAGAAGATGTGCAGCTACAAAAGACACCCTTTTTGCATGTTTGGTCTAGGTTACAAAAATGATAGATCCAAAAACCAAAAACCCGTAGATAAAGTAAGGTTCACAAAGGATGACCTTCCCCTTATAAGTTTCATTAGAAGTTCCTTAACCATTGAAGAAGAATTGACCGCCTATTATACGGCAGAAAAACTAACCTATGTAGGTCCGACTGATTCTACGAAATGGCTTCACCCTGAAAAAAGGAAATCCAACCTGTTCAATAATAGGAGAGCAAATCCACAATCGCATAGGACAAACCAAAGATCATCCACACACAAGGCTTTCTTAGGAAAGCCGAAAGACTCAAAACCGAGTGTCAGAAAGACAGTTAAAACATTGACCAGGAAAGTTGTCCGGTTTGTCAAGGTCTGGATGCCCAAGGGACTAATCGCATGTGGACCCAAGTAAATGTGGGTACCAAATAGTTGTAAATATGTACATTTTGTAGGATTTAAAGAAACGGCTAGGAAACTCTGAATGGTACTTGGATAGTGGTTGCTCCAGGCATATGACCGGGAACAACAACCTTCTAACCGACATCAGAATGGAAACCGGTGCATTAATCACCTTCGGTGACAACTCAAAAGGTAGAACTGTGGGCAAGGGTAAGATTGTCCATGGTAACCTTACAATTGACAATGTACTCTTAGTTGAAAACCTACGTTTTAACCTACTAAGCATTAGTCAAATGTGTGATGCTGGATACACGGTAGAATTTCTTAAACATTCATGCTTAGTTAAGAACTCTCAAGGTACCATACTCCTAACCGGAAATAGGCTAGGAAATATCTACAAGGTAGACTGGAAAACTAAAGTAGAATATCCTGTTTGCATGATAGCCAAAACTGATCAAACCTGGCTGTGGCATAAAAGACTAAACCATCTGAACATGAAAACCTTAAACTATATTCGCAGTAAAAAGTTAGTCGACGGAATTCCTGACATAGTATTTAATAAGGATAAGGTCTCTCCAGCATGTCAAATGGGTAAACAAACTAGGTCAACCTTTAAAAGTAAAGGACAAATTCAATCCAACCGATGCCTAGATCTTCTTCACATGGATTAATTTGGACCGATTCAGGTCATCAGCCTAGGAGGTATGCTTTACACCATGGTAGTTGTTGATGATTACTCTAGATTTACATGGGTAATATTCTTACCATCCAAACGTGAAACCGCATCAAATTTGATCACACTGCTTAAACTTTTACAAAATGAAAAATCAACACGCATTAATAGCATTAGAAGTGATAGAGGTACCGAATTTACAAACAGTACTTTAACCGCATTTCTTGATGAATCCGGTATTAGACACGAGTTGTCTAGTGCTAGAAGTCCTCAACAAAACGGCCTTGCCGAGAGAAGAAACCGGACTCTCAAGGAAGCCGCACGGTCCATGATAGCCGATTCGGGTATTGCTCAGAAATTTTGGGCTGAGGCTATTAATACTGCATGTTACACACAAAACCGGTCTTTAATTAACAAGTTTCATAACAAAACACCTTATGAGGTATATTTTGATAGAGTTCCCAACCTCAAGTATCTTAAGATTTTCGTTTGTAAATGCTATATTCACATAAATGGTAAAACATATCTTTCTGCTTTCGATGCGAAAACCGATACTGGGATCATGTTGGGTTACTCAGCAGTAAGTAAAGCATATAGAGTGTATAACAATAGAACCTTAACCGTGGAGGAATCACTTCATGTTGTTTTCGATGAATCGGTTGAAAGTAATACTGCATCATGCTTTGATCTACACAACAGATTGGAAAATAACAATATCAATTCTGATAGTGAAGATGAGATTCCGATTTTCAGGCGGTTTGTCCATGACCAAATGGGTAATGATGAAACCCAGTCGGATCAAGCTGTCCCACGACAGGAAGCTGACACTTCGATTCAAACCGAGGAAATCGGTCGGTCTGACAATCCTGTTCAGCCTACCGATACGTCTAGTCTTGATCAAGTAAACGGTAATTTGGTAGACATTCTGAAACGAACTTCAAAAGGAACACTAAACATCCTCCTGAGCAAATTATAGGTGACCCTTCAGAACCTGTTCGAACTAAGCGTCAAATTCTGGAGGAATACTTTAATTCCGCCTTCATATCCCAGATTGAGCCGAAAAGAGTGAATGAAGCATTGTCAGATCCGAATTGGATCTTGGGAATGCAAGAAGAATTAAACCAGTTCGAGAGTAATAAAGTCTTGTACCTAGTCCCTAGACCGAAAGATCAACTGGTCATAGGAACAAGATGGTTATTTAGAAATAAACTCAATGAAGACGGTTTGGCCACGAGGAACAAAGCCACATTAGTGGCACAAGGTTACAAACAGGAAGAAGGCATTCATTTTGAAGAATCATTTGCCCCTGTAGCTAGAATTGAAATTATTAGGATTTTTCTAGCTTTTGCTGCTTTCAAAAACTTTAAGGTTTTCCAAATGGATGTTAAAAGTGCATTTTTGAACGGTGACCTACGTGAAAAGGTATATGTCGAACAACCACCCGGTTTCAAAAATGATGAACTACCAAACCATGTATACCGGTTAAAAAAAGCTTTATACGGTCTAAAGCAAGCTCCTAGAGCCTGGTATGACACACTAACCGCATTCTTGTTAAAACATGACTTCACCATCGGTTCAGTGGATAAAACGTTATTTAAGTTTGAGAAAAAGGAACATATCCTACTTGTTCAAATTTACATAGATGATATCATCTTCGGTTCAACCGATCCTAAGTTATGTGATAAATTCTCAACCCTGATGACTAACAAGTTTGAAATGAGTATGATGGGAGAATTAAGTTTCTTCAGGTTAAGCAACTCGAAGAAGGAACTTTCATCAGTCAACCCAAGTACACTAAAGAACTATTAAAGAAATTTGGGATGGATACATGCTCCTCAGCGGCTACTCCAATGAGTTCATCGGTCAAATTGGACAAAGATGAGGGTCAATCAGTAGACCTGACCGCTTACTGAGGCATCATCGGTTCTCTTCTATACCTGACAACAAGTAGACCGGATATTCTATTTGCAGTCGGTGTGTGTGGAAGATTCCAAGCCAATCCAAAACAATCCCACTACACAGCCGCAAAGCGAATCTTGAAATATCTAAAGGGAACACCTGACGTCGGCCTGTGGTATCCAAAGGATTCATCCTTTAACCTAACGAGTTATTCAGATGCAGACTATGCAGGTTGCAAGGTTGATAGAAAAAGCACCAGCGGAACATGCCAATTCCTAGGTGATCGACTTGTTTCATGGCATAACAAGAAATAAACATCATTTGCCACATATACTGCAGAAGCTGAATACCTGGCGGCCGGAAGCTGCTGTTCACAACTTCTTTAGATTCAACAACAACTGAAGGATTTCGGTGTCATAGCCGAAGAGTCTCCGATCTTCTATGATACCACAAGTGCCATAGCAATCACCTACAATCCGGTTCTACACTCTAGAACCAAGAACATTGACATAAGGCACCACTTCATTCGGGAACATGTCATGCTGAAGCATATCCGGCTGGAATACGTACCAACAGATCAACAAGTAGTCGATATTTTCACAAAGCCTCTACAGGAAGCTAAGTTCTCTCAATTCAAACTCACACTCGGTTTAACCGACATTAGTCAGATCATCCCTAAGGATGCTTTTAAAGGGAAATCGGTTCGAACAGAAAAAACCTGTAGTTCCTCCTAAACTGTCGGATTTCAAATTTCCCAAGGTATCTATGGAAGAACCGCCTGGTCCATCAGTCAGAGTAAACCGACCGGTTATTTAGTGCATGCACCAAATAACCGCATCGGGACAAACAACTGATAACTGACCGGTTCGGAAATAGCCTACTTCGATTATTTGGGTTCCAAACAAAAGTGGAATAATTATCTGTGTTTAAACTTATCTGTTCTGAAACATTACCTTTTCAAAGTAAAATGGTCACACCTAAAAAGACGTGAAGATTTGATATCTTTCATGGTCCAGGTCTATGACCAACATCCCAGGCTGTAGACATGCTTATTTCGTGCAAAACTCTTTATCCTATGGTTAATAGACATTATCACATGTGATACAATGGATAATTAGATCATCCCTCCATAGTATATAAGTTGAACAAACCTTAAACAAAACAATCACAAGTTATAACTCACTCTCTCACTAAGACAAAAATGTCTCAGTTTCCAAACATCCTTCAAGTGGATTTCAAATCTGCTCTGAGCACTGAACACTATGATGTATTCAAGATGATCAAATCACTTGAAGACACCGGCCTTCAGTACTTTCTAGATGACAAGCATGTCATCTATTCCGAATCTGTCCTATAATTTCTTTACAATGCCAGGGTTTTCAGAGGAACTCCTCATTTTGACACCCATATCCAATCAAAAGTGGGAGGCATAGTGTTTGACTTCACCGAACATGACTTTGCGAGATGTTTCAGTCTATCAAAGCAAGGGCTGACCGATCTCAATGTGTCGGCTGACCTAAAAGCCGAGATCTCCCTAACCTTTTCGCGGTCAAGTCAACCCGTTGATGACCATGGTACGAAGTCACTATTTAGAGCTGAATATCAGCTCCTCAATGATGTAATCGGTCGAAGCATCTTAGGGAGAGATGTGACGAACACCTACTGTACCGCAACCTTTAACATGATGGCTGCTATAACCACCGGAACACTGGTTAATTGATCAAGGGTACTGTTCGACGTCCTAATCTGGATGATTGGCGTTCGAACAGTCGGCCTCGTTCCCCAACTGAGCTGTCTGCTTCTGGAGCTTGGAGTTCTATCCTGTCTGGGGGAAGGACTGAACCAAGCCCATGTACTAACCAAGGAAGTCACCAACTCATTCTATGAGCGGTTTGAGAAGGCTTGTAAGAGGAGGAACCGCCACATCAACTTAAACGGTCACACCAACTCCAACGGATATTAAGTCACTCCTTCTTACATCCGGTCATTTTGCTGCACGCACCGGTTGTATATTTGTCCTACTCTATTATGATCACTTCGGCCTAGTCTATGTTATCTTCGGTTTCAATCAGTTACTTTTCAGTTTATTGTTGCCTCCGTCATTAATGAAAAGTAGTAACATTTAATTAATGAAGTATCTCCCAACTACATGAGTAATTACAACCCAACAAACTTGGTTACCTTTGGACTAAATCCCTACCTCGAGCTCCTCAATCGGTCAAAAGTAACATCTTCCCAATACACTTTGGAAACATAAATATTCTCTCCTCTAATAATACAAAACTGATCTTCAATGTTGATATTTTCCCTCCAAAACCGGATTTATATAAAGGGCCACCTCTTAATCAACTTAACACATCTCAAAAACAAAAATCTCTTGAACTCCATCTCTCTCTTAAGAAAATTTGAATCATGTCGAGCCGAACTCTACCAAACTTCCTAAGCATTGATTTTGACTCTTGCCTGGAGATCAGTGATCAAGAAACAAAAGAGATGTTGTTTGAATCCCTCATTAACACCGGTCTTCGCACCTTTCTCGAAGAATCCGACCCTATACTCCTTGAGGATGTCAAAACTTTCTTCAGAAGTGCTTGCGTAAGAGGAAACTACATTGTTTCCACGGTGAGAGATCACACCTTCTGGCTGGATGAAGCCGAATTTGCTCAAATGTTCAACCTGCCCACCGAAGGGTTTTCGGACTTCCTACCCCGAGAAGGCCGCGCCGCAGTATCTTATGCTTGGCTGTTCTCAGGAACCAGGGTGCCGGTGGAGAACAACGGACCAAAGACCTGTCTTCGCTTTCACATCCAGCTTCTTCTTGAAATTGTCAATCATTCTTTAATCTGCCAATCCCCAAACCAGCGCTACTCCAAGAAGGTGTACAACATGATGACCTACATTATGAGTTATGCCCCCATAAATTGGTCATCGGTCATATTCAACAACCTAAAAACTATAGTTTTGACCAAAAGAGGTCTCGGCTACGCTCCTCATATCAGTCGACTCATTCTCAAGTACCGTCCAGAATTTGGACCGGGTACACCGGCATCTCTTTCAAATATTCTTGATGTGTATGAGGTGGAGGACAAGTTCTCTAGGATGGTTATTGCTTAAGTTGCATCGTCATATCTTTTGTACTCCTTTTCTTTTATATTTTCAAACCGATCCGTATATCGGTTTCTATCTTGTACCTTCATTTAATGAAAATCCATTTCAGTTTTATAACCGGGTCAACAGTTGCAAAAAATTCAGATCACTCATCTAACTAACCGGTTTAAACCGATAAGCAAATTTGTATTCGTTGAACTATCCGGTCAAAATCGAAACACCGCATCATCGCGGTTAACAAATCACTTCATAAAACGGTTTCAAAAAGAGGCTGCTTCATCAAAAACCGAAATTGAAAGATCACTTAAAATCTTTGGAGGGAAAGATTCCCACCCAAAATATCCCGCCCAAAATATTCCGCCTTGATTTCCCGCCTTGGATTGCCGCCTTTTTGATTACCGCCCATTGTTTTCCGCGTTTTGGCTTGGAGGAAAAAATTCCCGCCCAAAGGTGATGGGACGGTTTGTGCCGGTTGAGCTTCCAAACCGCGCCTATAAAAAGGGACTTGGCAATTTCATTTCAATCCTACGCGAAACAGCTTTCTCTCTCTAGCTCTCAAACTCTCTCAAAGCGGTTTTTCTTGCTCTCTCGATTCAGTCATCAACAATGGGTCGTGATACCGCATTGTTCAAACATATCATCCAGGTAGATTTTGAGGAGATTAGACAAAACGGTTCGGCTCCGGCAAAGGAAGTTCTATCCCATATTTCCGAGGCCGGTCTCGAATACTTCTTAGGTGGTCCTTTTGTTCTATACAGGGAAGCGGTTGAAAAATTCTTTAAAACCGCATCTCTCTCTGGGAGTACAATAACCGCAACCGTTGGCGGCAAACAATTCGAAATAACCGAAGAGTCGGTTGCGGAAATCCTACGCCTTCCAACAGATGGACGAAACGCTTCGATGGAACTAAATCGAAAAACATTCGAGGCAGCTTGCCAGATACTCTCGGCAACCGCGGTTCCTGTAGAAGTTTACGGTAAGAAGTTATCACTGCGACGGGAATATATACCGCTTTGTGACATATTCACCAAGTCGGTTCAGGCGAGAGATGGAAATTATGACAACCTCACCAAGGCAAAAATCGAGATGCTTTCCGGTTACTAAACGACATAAATGTCAATTGGGCGAAGGAGATTTTCCACAATCTAAAGGACATGGTGAAACCGGATTCCACCCGGTCATGGGGATACGCCATCCCACTAGGGAAGATCATGCTACACAACAACATCAACACCGGTCCGGGTGTTATTCTTTCTTCAAGTAAAATAATAAGATCTCGCCAATTCCTAGAGAAGAAAAAGCCGGCCCCCGGTTCTACAGGTGGCTGAAGGAAGAAGTCTGCCGCTAAGAAACCGGCTCCGGTAAAAGGCAAATCCAGAAGCAAGAAGGACAAACAACCGATAGAATTCACGGATCCTCCCTCTGAACCGCAAAATGAGGACGATTCGGCCTCCAGCTCAGACCGAACAGCTTCAGAAAATACCGAAGAAAATCTGTCCGGCAAAGAAAAGGAACCGACTGAAGAAGAAGAACACTTAGCAAGTCTTGAAAATGCCGATACCGGTGCAGACGGCCCCGGGGAGGAAAACGTTCCCGTTGACAACGACCAGAAGATAGCCGAAAATATAGTGCGCAGAATAATGGAAAAAATCGATCTGCAAGCTCAGGCGGCTTCCGAAGTATACAGTGAGTGGTTTCGGATCCGGTGCAACAAATTCTTCAAACATGTGCTACTGGACCTAACCACCGGACAAAGATTCGAAAGGATTTTGGAGATAGAGGAAGATGTCATCAGGCTCACAAACGCAACGGATCCCAACGAAGCCATGGACCGACACGCAATAGTAGAACCGCGTGCTCGGCTACAAAAGCTAACCGAACATATGCGAAAGCTTACAGAAAGATATGTTGCGGGAACATCGAAGGCTAAATTACAAGTCTTGGTGTTGGATATCCTTACGGTAAAGAAAGGGGAGTTCATTGACGAGATAGAGCGGCTTGAAGCGGTGTGCAGACAGCAAGATACAGCGCACTCTCCGCGTCTTGAGACCGGTGACGGTCAGAATCCAGGTGATAAGTCTCCTCTAACGGATCAGGCTATCAACGAAACCGACGATAGGACAGAGCCTCCTATCACCGAAAATCTTGAATCCAATCAACCCGGGGATTCTGAATCGGCCATTACAGAAAAGGAGGTCATAACTATCATCAACGAATTTGCCAACACCAATGTTCGACCGTGGAAAAAGAAAGTTAATAACGTCGTGGTTCAAACAATTAAGTTGGCCGAAACCATAAGGGACGACCTTGTGAAGGCAAACGAGTGGATCACATCGGTCGAAACCAACTACTGTGAAGCCGATGCTCGGTACGGCGATCATCTCAAGCGAACTATAGACTTGGAGGAAATGACTCCAAAGTTGGCAGATGACCTCAAGTCGGTCACCCAAAGGGTGGAGGAGTTGGAACGGTTTCAAGAGAAAACCGAGCAACGGCTTACAAAGGTCGATGAGGACCTGGGGCGGTCAAGCACCGAAGCCGGTTCCACACTTGACAGGGTCACAAGCCTCGAAGAAAAGAATGCAAGTCTTGAGGAGCGAAACAACAAACTTGAAGCCGACCTCAAGGCGGTCACCGAACAGGTGAATGAGCTGATCAATGCCAAGCTTGCTACCGATAGAGCGGTTGAGGAGGCAAACGCTGAGGCGGCTAAGAAAATTCAGGATGCGCTGGACGAAGAAACGCGGAAAACGAAGGAAGCACCGCGATTGTCTGAAGCGGATTTGGCCGAACGTGCACGAAATGTAGCGGCTAGAAATCCGGCACTTGCAAAGTCTATAGCAGCTCAAGAGGCCAAGGATGTAGAGCGGTTAAACACTGAAAAACAAAGGCTCGACGAATATGCCAAGGCTCACAAGAAGTCAAAGGCGGCTCCCTCCTCGTCGGTTTCGGCAACACGAAAGAGGAAAATTCCCTCAAGGAAGACTCAAGTCACCGAGATGCTGGGCAGAATCACCGAGACAGTTATTGACTCTACACCGGACCCGGCTCTGCAAACCGAAGATGACTTCGAAGAGGATCTCGAGCCGCGACATACAAGACATCGAGTTATCAATGCGGTTCCAATCAGCACGGTCGGTCAACCGTTCTCTCCTCACCAGGACACCACGGGAGCAGGAGGTTCTTCCTCAAGACCGGCTCAACCAGTTGAGGACCAACCAACAGATGACTTGATGGGAGACTTCCTGCCATCCAGATTGGAATAGGGGCTTTCTTTTCTTAACCTATGTTTATTTCGGTTTTTACATATTTAATATTTTGCCCTTTTTCGGTTATCTTTACTTATATATATAAAAAGTTATTTTTGGAAACCGGCCTGCATTTACAATCTTACTTGATTTTGAATATTTTAATTAAAATAATCAAAAAGGGAGAAATTGATAAGATTAAAGATAAAAAAATTTCTCAAAATTTTCCAACATTTTTCGAAAAAAATCCTCCCAAGTCAGTTTCCAAAAATCCGGCCAAAATAAAACTCACAAAACCGACCTACATTTGCAATCTTACATGATTTTGATAATTTTAAATAAAATAATCAAAAAGGTAGAAATTGTTAGATAAAATTAGACCAGTTAATAGAACTTAACACAAATAAACATCCTATGTAGGAACAGACAAAGAACCGGACCGGTCAAATCAATGAACCGGTTAAGAAGCTCAACCGTTCAAACACCTAAACTGACCAAAAACCTGAACGAACAAGAAAAGACAAGATCGGTCAAGACTGAAGGCCGGAAACACCAGATAGTCGGTCATTAACCGACCAGAAGCCAAAGCAATAACCGGAAGCCATTTGCTTAAAGACAAATAACCGGAAGTCATCCGCTTAAAGACAAATAACCGACCAGCATAAGAAGATACTTCGGGTATCTGTTGAGAATGATACCAAAGGAACAGACTGAACATTTCCATATTCATACAAGTTTGAGGACAGTCTGCAGGCTGCAGAAAACTGTCCTACAAGATCTTTCCACTTCAGGATAAATCAAAAAGGCAATCTTCCAAGTACACACAACTGTCTAACCGACAGTTACCACATTGAGTAAAAGACAAACCTAGCCGGTTTGTCCTACATACTGGAAGAACAGACCGCCAGGTCTGAAAAGTTGACCGTCAGGTCTGAATCACTGAACCTCTGCTCAACCAATCAAATTCAAGGAAATGAAATGTGACCGTTTGCGCATTTCACCTATAAAAGGAGCAGCAGAAGAGGAGTAAATGTGGGACATAGTGGGCAATTAATTTACAAGTGATAAGATTGTGTTCTATCTCTAGAAAAGCTTAAGTGCTAAGTTGAAGTGTGTATTTTACAATTTCGGTGTAAATGGTACGGGTGTTATCGAGCAGGAAATAAGTCTCGATCGGATTGTATTTGTATTACTTAGTGAATATCCTTCTCGCGGTTTCGAGAGGAAGGGGTGACGTAGGAGTTTTATCTCCGAACATCCATAAAAACCTCTCTTGTTATTTACTTTCTGCCGGTTCTACATTCTAATTGATCTGTACTAACTCATTTACACCGCTATAACCGACTCTACATTACCTAAACCGAATCACCAAGATCCAAAACCGACCCTGCAACTTCTAAACCTTTCTTATTCAAAACCGGTTCTGCCTATCTCGTAAGTGTGCTGCTTCAACCTGAAACAAACCTCTTCCGCGTTTGAACCTGGTTCAAGGGTTTGTGACAGTTTGTGTAGTATTGAAACCCCAATGTTAATCTCTAACCGGATTAATCATCACCCTTTGAGTGAGACGCGCTAACCGGCCCAACCCCGGTCCTCCAGCCGCGACCTAGATCCTAACAATAATCATTAAATTAAAATAATAAATTATATTAAAAACGAAAAACATGTTACATCCCATTTAAAAAAAACCATAAAAACTAATAAGAAATGCCATCACAATTATTCAACTTTTTTTTCTTAAACTACAACAACAACAACAAATAAAAAAAAAAGTCCTAGAAAAAAAGAAGGAAATGAAAAACTAAAAATTAAAAACAAAACACACATAATCATAAGCTAGCTGAAACAAATCACATCTTTCAAAGTTTCAGATCCAAATCAAGTTCACCTCCACCATCACAATCCACAGGTCCATTACCAAGATTCAGAAAGCCTGCATCTATAGTGCTATTCCCATGGGGAGTCACTGGCTCTGTAAGATACCTCGACACACCTCCGCCATGGTTACTAATACTTCCCGGGAACCTAAATGGTGGTGCAATATTGATGTTATTGCCTCCACCACTGCCACTACCACCACCACCATTAATGTTTGCATGATACTCTCCAAAACTCCTAAACCTACTTGAGTAGAGTGGTTGTGGGGGCACATAGTTGTGAGGTGTGATTGGGGATCTTGGACTAGAAAAGGACCCAAAAATTGATCCATTATGATTGTTTGACTTATTAAATGGAGGCCCATTGGTATAAGAACCCATTTGAAACCCTAAAGGAAATGGCCTATTAGTGTATCTTAACCTTAATGGAGAAGATCTGTTTAATGCGGAAGAAAACATAGGTGAATGGTGATGGGTGTAAGGGTAGTGACGATATGCCGGAAGAGGGGACTGGTAATACCTTCGCAACTCAAATTCCTTGCGTTTTTTACGAGGTCACGCTCACGCTTATGGAAAGTTTGGTGCCCCCACAAAGCACAGAAATCCGAGAATGATAGGTTACAATAGACGCAAGAGAAAGACCTTTTCCGAGAAGGTAACTTTACCTTATTTTCCTCCAAGGGAGAGGAGGAATCCAACACACTAGAGCCAACCGGGTTGTGTTCATTCAAGGCTTCCATGTTAAGAACCGGATCAGATCCAGTGGTTGGACCTTCCACAACAACATCGTTTCCCTCCTTCACTTCATGACTGGCCTCCATCTTCTAAAAATATTTTTCTCTCGATGTTAGGAAGGAAGATGATATGTATGAAAAGACTAAGTTGTTTTACAATATATATATACACTAAAGAGTTTAAGAGCATTAATGTAAAAAAATCTCTACACTAATTGATGAAAAGATATTATACCATAAAGAGATTTTTTATATTTGAATATAGTAAATATCTAAAGATTCCTACAAGATAATTCCCTAATAATATCCATCCTAATTACACATGAGGAGAGTTTGAATTATTTTTTATTTACATTTACAAATAAGATGATGTTAAAATGTGTTACAATTTCTCAAATAAAACTATATATGAAAATGTTCAAAATGACATTTCATTTTCAATAAAAGTACATTAATATTATTTTTTTAATGTTTATCTATACTAACAAAAAAGGAAGAAGTTTAATGGTAATAAAGGAGGCCAGATTTGTAATCAAATTAGAATCCTATGCCAATTAATATAGTTCTTTTATTTTTCTAACAATTTTATATGTTTATTGAAAAATCAAGAATCATGAAAAATGTGACGGTATAATGACTTTACAACTGTAAAAACAAACAAAAATGGATGAACAAAAAGAAAATATTTATAAAAATACATTAAACGAATTAAGTTTAGAGAAACGACATTTGAAAAACATGATTATATATTTCCCAATATCTTAAACATGATTAAAGCGACATTCCACAACTTTCTTCATTTAAAATACGACAAACAACACATTAAACAGGGGTTCTATGACTTTAAAAAATGACACAATATTGGCTCAATATAGCTTAATAAAACACATTCCAAACATAATTTTTTATATACTCTTTAATTCAAACATTATTACTTACTTTTAAGAGAAACCATATCTAAGAAACGTGGGTGTGTATAGTATAGTACTTTGAATTGAGTTCATTTGTTTGTTGTATCATGAGTACAATGATTCTCTTAGAATTTGGTGAATTAGTAGTTTGTTTTTATAGAGGTTAGATTTAAGATAAAATTGATAAAGATTCACGCAAACAAGTCTACATTGCATATTCTCTTCATCCTTGGAAATCCAGGCATGTTTATATTGAATGAATCTCATACTCATTTATACCATTTGTGTATAAAAAAAATATGAGGAATGAAATTTGGATATATGATTTTTACAGGTGTCGTCTCATTTTATACTGATTTTCTTGAATACATATATGAGCTACTAAGAGGAACTGCATCTATAACAAGCAAGAATACTAAATATTTGGGTTTCAAATGGAAACACGTATATATTTATAAATTTTACTAGGCCAGATCATTCTAATTTTGAAGAATCTCTTCCTTTCTTCAACTATCATCCACGTCTCCCACTTAGGAAAAATACAATATCAGCTATGTGAACTGAAATAAATTATGCCTTATATGTCTACCTCCTAGGTATTACCCAATTTTAAACTTTCAGTTTTACTTTTCATTGAACAATCAGTATGAATGGGCAAAATCTTGTTGAACCCTATTCTCGAATTAGGTCTACCAGTTAGTTAGCTAGTAGAATTGAAAAGTAAAACTTGTAATTTCTGTTTAGTTAATATAACTAATGTACAAAAGAAGGAGATGATCCAGTTTCTAAAAAGGGTTGTGTCTCTAGTACAAAGATGTAGCTTAAGTAGAAAATGATGCATCTAAATAAGTGAATTTTCTTTTCTAATAATGTTTATTCTTCTTGTGGTGAATTTTACATAAATATGTAGTAGTTGTGACTTGAGATCGATGTGTACTGAAATTTTCATGTTTATTGAGAAATTTTGTGTGAAGATAGGTGGGAAGGATGTTATGTATGGGATGCAATAATATGCATCTTCTTTGCAACCAGGTTTAAATCTTTGATCAGAGTGCTAATTGTGAAATTGACTAATCTCGGATTTCTTCTCTTTCTTGAGTTGTATATAATTCTATTCTCTAGTAGTTCTTCTCACAACGTTGTTTACGGCAATTTACTTTTTCTTCTTTGTGCTTACCGTAAATATTCCAATGGTGATTTCTTGGTCGCAGGATTCATCGATTTTTATATAAACATTCAACAATTTATAAGTAAAGAAGAGAAGTGGAGATAGTGAACTACTCCTCAGTGCCTTTGGTAAGTGTTGTTCTTCTTTTTCCACTTAAACAACTGATTGTGTTTCAATAGTTTTGATAGGAAAATAGTAATAATCTTCTTGATTAGAGTGTTTCATTAGATGCATGATTTCTTTAACTCTTAAACCAACTTTTCTTGAATCAAGGGTGAAAGGATCGGTGTAATCAATAGAGATGGGGTCTGGCGATTGATAACGGCTTAGGAAAAATGATTTGATAGAAATTCTGTAAAGGATATAAATCACTTTCTATTCTGCGCAAACCCTTGCAAACTCTTAAACGATTCAAGTGCGGAAAAGATTTCTTAGGTTTAAAGCTAAGAAATAAGAAGGAAAAGATGACAAAAAGAAACAACACAGCAGTTTGTTTATGGATGTTCGGAGCAAACTCTCATACGTCACCCCTTCTTCCAACCACCGGAAGGATTCACTAAACTTTCAACGAATCAAATACAATCGCACGACTAGCTCACTATTGAACAGAACAAACTCTGTTCAACTTACAATATGAGGAATATCACTCATATAATACAATGCTTTAATTCTAACTCTCTCTTGATTGAACGTACAATAAAAACAAGAAAGCAGCTCACTCAATGTAACAGTTTGTATGCTTAAGATAGAATAATCTGAGTATTGATAGATCGATGATTCTTCCATTGTCCTTGAGGATCTTTAAATAAGGAGCATGTACCAACGGTCGAATCTTCATAATGACACGTGGCGAGCTTCTATTGGAGCGCCTCCATAGTACACAAAAGACTCCAAGCACTAGGATCGTGGCCGTACCAATCTGGTAGTGCACCAAATATTTGTCAAGGATATTCCTGTAAAAACAAGTAGTGGGAAGAATATTTGCTCACATGACATTAATCAATTGGTTGCAACTGGATTTCGTACTGATCTTCACAAGAAAGTAGAGCAGGAGTAGCGTACAACTAGTTGATCGTGGTTAGACGGGTGCTAGCTTCAAGCAATTGCTTAAGACTAGCATTAGACGTATTTCACTTAGACGACCTCGTTTATTGAAATTAGACGCCCCCGTCTAATTAAATTAGACGCCCTCGTCTAATAGTAGCATCCATTAGACCATATGGTCTAATGGAATTAGACAATACGTCTAATACCACATCCCTTCAGACTAATCTGAAGGAGTTAGACTGCACGTCTAACTTCCATTAGTTAGACCGCACATCTAACTATACATCCCTTCAGACTAATCTGAAGGAGTTAGACCTCACGTCTAACTCTCATCTGTTAGACTGTACGTCTAACTCTCATATGTTAAACTGTACGTCTAACTACGTCTGTTAGACTACACGTCTAACTCCGTCTGTTAGACTGCACATCTATCTCTCATTTGTTAGACTGTACGTCTAACTACGTCTGTTAGACTGCACGTCTAACTTCGTCTATTAGACTGCAAGTCTAATTTCCGTCTGTTAGAATGCACATATAACTCTGTCTGTTAGACTGCACGTCTAACTACGTCTGTTAGACTGCACGTCTAACTACGTCTCTTAGACTCCACGTCTAGCTACGTCTGTTATACTGCACGTCTAGCTACGCCTCTTAGACTCCACGTCTAGCTACGTCTCTTAGACTGCACATCTAGATATGTCTCTTAGACTGCACATCTAGCTACGTCTGTTAGACTGCACGTCTAACTTCGTCTAACTCAATGCATCAAATGCCAAATAAGTCTAATGAACCTCATTAAGACTAAGTCTATCATAACCTGTTTTCGATACACCTGCACCAAAAACAATTAGACGACATAAATTGAGTTTTATATACATTCATCATCAAAATTCCAATATTCAGGAGAGGAGGGAGGAAACTCATGGATTCCTATGGTTGGTAGAATGAAGAACATGCCAAATGTATCTTCATCAAAACAAATCATTCTACCGAGAACAATCCCGCAGATATATTTATCGTTGTAAAACTTGGCGGTTTCAAATAACTCACGAATGATCTGTTCGTGATAGATGAAGTGGGAGCGAAGAAACTTCTTCAACCCAGAGGCTTCTAATGATTCAAACATTTGAACCATTCCATGGATTGGAGTAGAATATACATACTGGAAATCTACTTGCAGAGATTTTGAAGAGAAGGAAGTCATTTTGACGATTCAAATTCTAGATAGAGAGATATACGGACTTGGGAGTACTCAACCATTTTAGTAATACCATTCATTAAATATCAAGAATCTAACGTGTAGTTAATATCTAATGATTATACCAACCGTCAAAGAGTCACAGACTTATTCCCTAGGGACACAACTGTTAATATCAATCATGAAATCATGCCGTTAATATTAGACGTATAAGTGGAAATAATATCCGAAATGTCAGCCACTCTTTAAAAATTGAGAGACACATGTCTTCAATTTATTTGAGAGGTGAGTGGTTCATTTTAGGCGGGAAAATGGTACATGGACAGATTCATATGCGGATGACAGCTGTCCAGATAACCAGAAGATGAAAAGTCTAAGTACATAAGTAGTTAGACGTTAATTCTACTTTTCACATTTTTCACTTATACTTGGAAATTCTGTCTATTAGACGACACGTCTAATTATGCATAAACACCACATGCTGCACGTGTGTTTGGTTATACGTGAGCTTCCACTTGCTCTTGACGTAAAAACGTCTAACGTCTATTAGACATATACGTCTAACCTCGCAGGTTAAGAGACCAAGACATGATTTCCCAAAAGAAGATAGAAACTACTAGAGTAGGCGTACATCTAAGTAGTTATACTTCTTAAACTTCTAATCTATTGGACAAATTAAGACCTCTGTCTTCTTATCTGTCCATTTAAGTTTTGAACAATTTGTTCCCCCTCAATTTATGCACATAACAACATCAATCAAGATCAATAAGACCTAAAATATATCTAAAATAAGAAAACATAACTTCGGGCACAGGCTTCGTAAAGATATTTGTCGTTTGTTGATCTGTAGGAATGTATTCAAGACGAATATGCTTCTAATTGACATGCTCTCGGATAAAGTGATGCCTAATTTCGATATTCTTTGTGTGAGAATGCAGAACTGGATTATAGGTGATTGCAATAGCACTGGTATTGTCACAGAAAATTGGAGATTCATCAGCCTCAATCCCATAGTCCCTGAGATATTGTTGAACCCACAAAAGCTGAGAGCAACAACTTCCAGCAACAAGATACTCTGCTTCAGCTGTAAACGTGGCAACTGATGTCTGCTTCTTGTTGAACCATGAAATAAGACGATCTCCAAGGAACTGGTAAGTTCCACTTGTGCTTTTTCTATCAATTTTTCACCCTGTATAATCTGCATCTGAGAAACTGGTCAAATTGAAACTGGAATCCTTCGGATACCACAGTCCCACATTTTGAGTTCCTTTTAAATATTTAAGAATTCGTTTAGCGGCAGTAAAGTGAGAGAGTTTATGATTAGCCTGAAATCTTCCACAGACACCAAAATCAAATTGGATATCTGGTCTACTAGAAGTCACATAGAGCAAAGATCCGATTAATCCTCTATAGGCTGTGACATCTACACTTTGGCCACCTTCATCTTTATCCAATTTACTATAGGAGCTCATTGGAGTGTCTGCGGAAGAGCAGTTCTCCATCCCAAACTTCTTTAGCAGTTCTTTGGTATACTTGGACTGATTTATGAAGGTTCCTTTCTCCAGCTGACGTACTTGAAGCCCGAGGAAGAAAGTTAATTCTCCCATCATGCTCATTTCAAATTTGTCCTGCATCAGCTTAATAAAATTTTCACACAATTTGGGATTAGTTGAACCAAATATAATATCATCCACATATATTTGAACAAGCAGATTGTGAGAGTCTTTAGTGAATCTGAACAGTGTTTTATCCACAGTTCCGATAACAAAATCATGATTAAACAGAAATTTAGTCAAAGTGTCATACCAAGCTCTAGGATCTTGTTTCAGACCATACAGGGCTTTGTCAAGTTTATAAACATGATTTGGTGACGTATGATCTACAAAACCAGGGGGTTGTTCAACATAGACATCTTCATTTAATTTTCCATTTAAAAATGCACTTTTCACATTCATCTGAAAGACTTTAATGTTCTTAAATGATGCATATTCTAGGAAGATTCTAATTTCCTCAAGTCTTGTTATAAGTGCAAAAGACTCATCAAAGTCGATACCTTCCTCTTGTCTGTATCCTTAAGCAACTAAACGAGCTTTGTTTCTAATAACTAAGTCATCTTCACTAAGCTTATTTCTAAAGACCCATCTTGTTCCTATGACTGACTAGTCAGTCGGTCTAAGAGTTAGATGCCACACATTATTTTTCATAAATTGGTTTAACTCCTCCTACATAGCATTTATCCAATCAGGATCAACTACTACACCAATTTTCCTGGGTTCAATTTGAGAAATAAAGGAAGAATTGGCCATTTTATCCATCAATTGACGTCTTGCCCTTCGAGGAGTGAAGGGATTTCCAATGATCAATTCAGGTGGATGATTCATGTTCCATCTGAAGTTGGATCCAAGGGGATTGGTCATTTGAACAGGTAACTCTGCGACGTCCAAACTTTCAATAGTTTGTTGAACAGGAGTTTGTATGTCTGGTTGAGTCTCAACCAGATCAGCCACAGGGTTAGACAACGAAATTCGTTTATCCAGTGCTTCTTCCTCACTTACAGACTCAAAACTTGTCGCTTGTAATCTGTTAGCAAGGTGAATGGGATCAATCGATTTTCTCTCAACAGGTTCATCAAAAACCACATAGAAGGATTCCTCAACGGTTTGTGTTCTGTTGTTGTATACTCTGTAAGCCTTGCTTACTGAGGAGTATCCCAACATGAATCCCTCATCTACTTTAGCATCAAAAGCGGTCAAATAAACCTTTCCATTGTTATGAATAAAACATTTACACCCGAATACTTTAAAGTAAGAAACTGTGGGAATTCTTCCGTAATACAGTTTATAGGGAGTTTTATCAAAACGTTTGTTAATTATTGACCGATTTTGTGTGTAACAAGCAGTGTTTATGGCTTCTGCCCAGAACCTCTGAGGTACGTCTGATTCAGCCAACATAGATCTCGCTGCTTCCTTCAGAGTCCTCACTCTTCTCTAAGCAATGCCATTTTGTTGTGGAGTTCTGGCACTAGACAACTCGTGCCTAATTCCCGACTCCTCGAGATAAGATGATAGGTATCTGTTGGTGAAATCAGTTCCCTGATCACTTCTAATGCATGCAATATTCAAAGATTTCTTATTCTGAATCCTTTTAAATATTCTAATCAAATTCTCAGCAGTTTTATCCTTTGATGGTAAAAATGTTACCCATGTAAATCGAGAAAAAACATCAATAACAATTAGAGAAAATCTCATTTCTCCTAGGCTCTTTACAAGAATTTGACCAAACAGATCTATATATAATAATTCTAAGCAACGACTGGATTGAGATTTCCCTTTACTTTTGAACGATGATCTACCCTGTTTGCCTAACTGGCAAACAGAACATACCTTGTCCTTTGAAAATTGAAGTTTAGGTAAACCAATATCTAAATTATTTGAACAAATGTTGTTGATGGTTTTGAAGTTTAAATGGTTCAACCTTTTATGCCATAACCATTTCTGGTCGTTCTTGGCAATCATGCACATAGGATCAAAAGATTCTTTTTTCCAATTCATTTTATATGAATTTCCTACTCTACTACCAGTTAATAAAGTGTTACCATGTTGATCCTTAACTAAGCATGCTTGAGTTTGAAAATCAATTGACAAGTCATTATCACATAGTTGATTAATACTGATCAGGTTATAGCACAAGTTATCCACAAGTAACACATCATTAATGGTTAGATTACCATGGATAATCTTACACTTACCCATGGTCTTACCCTTCTTGTTATCCCCAAAAGTAATCTTAGGTCCAGAACAATTTGCTATATCGGTGAGAAGCCGTCTATTACTGTCATATGCCTGGAACAACCGCTATCAAGATACCACACAGATTCCTCGAGACCATCATTCACTTGTACCTATACAAAACAATATTTACAATCTTTTGGTACCCACATTCAATTAGGTCCTCGGTCAATCAGTCCCTTAGGAATCCATATTTAGGTTATTCTAATGGATTTCTCGTTTTGTTTAGTAATTAGTGCGTATGATTTTGACATAGAAGACGCCTTTCTGCTAGCCACTGATCCCTTAGTTTTTGAAGAAGATTTTCTTTTAAAACTCCTTGACTTTGAGTCAAGTTTTAGGTTGTCAAACCTGCTGGCTTCTTCTAACTTATTTTTCAGCCAGCTGACTTTTGGCGTAACAGAAGTTATTTTATTTTTAAAAGCTACTTCTTCATTAATAGGATCAGATTCAATATAAGTTAAACTCCCTTTAACAAAGCTTATTGGCTTAAACTTGTTATTCGATGAGTTTGACTTTTAGCAAAACTGGTTTGGGTCATCGCCATCAAATCCCAAACCAAATCTAGATCCAGCAGGTTTTAGCATGTTGATCTGATACTTGACAGCATCTAGAGACCTTATCCATGCACTAACTACATAGTTTAGACTTTTATTTTAAGCAGAAAGAGTTTGAATCTGTTCTTTGAGCATCTCATTCTCTGATGAGATCTCTACTTCTTTCTTTTCAAAAACGTTTGTTTTAGAGATTTTATGAGAAGAAATGTTGGCTTCATATTTCACTTTCATCTCATAAAACGAGTCTGATAACTTCTTGTACTCAATGGCCATTTCATTTAGTATAGTAGTTAACTCTTCGTTGGTAAATTCTGGTGTAGAAATATCATTTACCTTTGATTGTTCATCTTCCATCAAGCATGTTACAGCTTCAGTCTCTTTTTCAGCATGAGACTCCTCTGAATCGTTGTCGGCTCATTTGGATTTGTTTTCAACACACATGAAGACTTTCTGGTCCTTCTGATTCTTCTTGGCTTGAATATTTCGGCCATAGATCTGGATCAACTTCTCCCAAATATTTTAGAAGAGGAACATGCCTTGATCTCGTAGAATATATTCATGTTGATCGATTGATACAAAATATTTTTGGTCACATTCTCCAGATTGTTGTTCTTCTTATCTTCAGTAGTTCACTCACCTTGGCTTCGAAATACCAATTGAAAAAAATCGGCGTAATCAATAAAGACGGGGGTCTAGCGATTGATAACGACTTAGGAAAAACGATTTGATTGAAATCATGTTAAGGATTTAGATCACTTTCAATTCTACGCAAACCCTTGCAAACTCATGAATGATTCAAGTGCGGAAATGTTTGCTTAGGTTTGAAGCTAAGAACCAAGAAGGAAAAGATGACAGAAAGAAACAACACAACATTTTGTTTATGGATGTTCGGAGCAAACTCTCCTATGTCACCCATTCTTCCAACCACCGGAAGGATTCACTAAACTTTCTATGAATCAAATACAATTGCACGACTAGCTCACTATTAAACAAAACAAACTCTGTTCAACTTACAATATAAAGAATATCACACATCTAATACAATATTTTGATTCTAACTCTCTCTTGATTGAACACATAATAAAATCAAGAAAGCAGTTCACTCAATGTAATAGTTTGTATGCTTAAGATAGAATAATCTGAGTATTGATATATCGATGATTCTTCTATTGTCCTTGAGGATCTTTAAATAATGAGCAGGTATCAACGGTCGAATCTTGATAATGACACGTGACGAGCTTCCATTGGAGCGCCCACATAGTACACAACAGACTCTGAGCACTAGGATCGTGGTCGTACCAATCTGGTAGTGCGCCAAATATTCTTCAAGGATATTCCTGCAAAAACAAGTAGTGGGAAGAATATTTTCTTACGTGGCATTAATCAATTCGTTGGAACTGGCTGTCGTACTAATCTTCACAAGAAAGTGGAGCAAGAGTAGCGTACATCTAGTTGATCGTGGGTAGACGGGTGCTAGCTTCAAGAAACTACTTAAGCCTAGCATTAGACGTATTTCACTTAGACGACCTCGTTTAATGAAATTAGACGACCTCGTCTAATGAAATTAGACGCCCCCGTCTAATAGCAGCATCCATTAGACCACCTGGTCTAATGGGATTAGATAATACGTCTAATACGACATCCCTTCACACTAATCTGAAGGAGTTAGAGTGCACGTCTAACTTAAATTAGTTAGATCTCATGTCTAACTATACATCCCTTTAGACTAATCTGAAGGAGTTAGACCACACGTCTATCTCTCATTTGTTAGACTGCACGTCTAACTCTCATTTGTTAGACTATACGTCTAACTACGTCTGTTAGACTACACGTCGAACTCCGTCTTTTAGACTGCACGTCTAACTCTTATCTATTAGACTGCACGTCTAACTACGTCTGTTAGACTGCACGTCTAACTCCGTCTGTTAGACTGCACGTCTAACTCCGTCTGTTAGATTGTACATCTAACTACGTCTGTTAGACTGCACGTTTAACTACGTCTGTTAGACTGCATGTCTAACTACGTCTGTTAGACTACACATCTAACTACGTCTGTTAGACTGCACGTCTAACTCCGTCTAACTCAATGCATCAAATTCCAAATCAGTCTAATGAACCTCATTAAGACTAAGTCTATCATAACCTGTTTTCGATACACCTGCACCAAAAACAATTAGACGACATGGATTGAGTTTTATATACATTCATCATCAAAATTCCTATTGTCAAACTACTTTAACACTTAGTCAAAATAATTTGACCCAACAAATGGAATATCTTAATCTATTTTTTTTGTATTGGTGGTTGTTCTAGGGAAAAGGGTGTACTTTTGGGGTTAAAGAAATGGGACATCCTCAGAAATTTTGGCACATTTATTCGGACTGTTGGGGTTAAATCTAGGCATGCTTTATTATATGATTAGCTAAGGCAGGGCAGATATAGAGGTTGTCATGCTTGAATTATTATGTATTTCTATTTAATCTTTCTCAATCAAAAAGTTTGTTACCTATAGTGATTAAATAGAAATCAATGATTTGCAAATGAAATGATGAAAGTGTGAATTATATCTACTTCAAAAGTCTTCCAATTTCATTTTCAATTATTCTGTATTTTTTGTTTTGTGTAATCATCAGAACATCTATTGGTTGACATGCCTTTTGTTTTGTAGGTCACATAAATGAAGGACTAGTGTTAGTTTGTTTTACTAACAACAGCTAAACATTCTATAAGAGCTTTAGGCTGTCTGCTCCTAGTCATTCAAATGAAGAAGCTTTTCTTTTTCAGATCAACATCATCATCTTCAAGTGCTGCAAATAATGATTCTATTTCACAAGAATCAAAGGATCAAAGGTTGATCAAACTTTATGAGGAATTAACCCAAAGTTCAAAACAAATGATCAATCTACTGAGAATTCTATAGATAATCATCAAAGCCCCAGGCGTTCACTTTCAAAATCTCAAAAGTACATATCTGAAGAGCGGTCCTCACATCTTAGTCCATGCCTTCAGAGAAGATTTTAGTTCTCATCAGCTGTAGAGAAATTCTGATGGCTTCATAGAACAAACTAGGTCTCATATTAGCAAAAATGCTTCATAAAAAAAGTCAAGCATGAGATCATCTTAGTAACACATTTGATGTTGCAGACAAAAGGTTTACGGGTTCAAGCGAACAATTTAATGGCAACTCAAGTGAGGATTATGATGTATGTCAAAAAAATGTATGGATAAAAGACTTGCTAAAGGAATAAAATTATAATAATTGTTTTTAAAAAATTGATAAAGGAAGTGGTGATTGGTTAATAAACCAATCACTAAATGATTTTGAGTAGTAGCGATTGATTATTATACAAATCGCTATAAGCCTATAACGATTGGTTATCTACCAATTGTCGTTGCCAATTAAGGCATCAACGAGGAGACTTCTGTCGATAGAGAGCGATTGGTATATGACCAATCGCTATAGGCATATAGCGATTGGTTTGGAGGTTAATAACGATTGATAAACCAATCACTATAGGGTCTTTTTTTACTAGTGTCTCCAATTCTTTCGGTAATTGTCACTTCCTTAAAATTTGAGAATTTCTGGATAATTAAGGCCAAAACCGAAAGAAATTGATATTTCTTTCTGTATTTAAAGGTAATGTCGAAAGAATTGGGTAATTCTTTCAGTTTTAGCCCATTCCCAACACTTAGAACAATTTTTGGGTAATTAAGGGAAATGACGAAAGATATAGGTAAAAATTTAGGTTGTTAGTTCAGAGTTATTATCAAAAGATTTATTATATCTTTTGGTATTCTCCCTTTAAATCGTATTTTTGCCAGAAACCCTCTCCTACACCCTCACTCTTTCTTCTCTCTACCGAAACCTCCCCCGCCTCCCAGTCATCGTTATTCCTACCATCGGTCCACCCTACATCCATTCTACCTCTAGTCGCATATCTACTCCGCCGCCGCAATGCCACCGAAGGAAGGAACTCTGGACAACCGATATATTTACCTCCATCGAACTCTTCTCCCAACAAACTCTTCCTGCATGTATGTCTTCTCTTTTTTATTTGATTTAGGGTTTATGAATATGTAATTGATGTGATTTAGGATTTTATATACTTCTAGGTTTAGCCTAATTATAGATACTTGAAATTGGTCTGATTTAGGGTTGTATATACTTCTAGGTTTTACATAATTATAGATTTGCTGATAGGTGTAATTTAGGGTTTATGAACATGTAATTGATGTGCAGAGTTGTTTTTAATTTGGACAATAAAAATGTTTGAAGTTGACATTCCACATAAATGATCATTTGGATAATTATGATTTTAATAATTGTCTAGTGTTGGTAATAAATCTCTTTGATTGATTGCGGTCTTGTTTTCATATTGCTGAAATTGGTGTGAGTTAGGGTTTATATACTTTTAGGTTTAGTCTAATTATATATTTTCTAAAATTTGTATGATTTTGGGTTTATGAAATGTTTATAGATTAATTATGATTCCTAGCAATTAATTCCTAATAGTTGTTGTAAAGAGAATCAATTATGATTCCTAGCAATTGATTGTCGTCTTGTTCTTATATTGCTGAATTTTGTTAGCTTTTTGATTTTTATACTTCTAGGTTTAGGCTGATTATAGATGTTTGGTTCAACAAGTTAATGAAAAATCCTCTTTTTATAAAGAGAAATTTAGTTATTCACTTCTGTTTTACTTAGGTTTTCCATCTAATTAGAATAATGAAAGTACCCGAAAAAACTTGGATGAGCTTACGTCGAGATCATCCAAAATATGAGGAAGGAGTTGACCACTTCCTAGATTTTGCAGTGAGTAATACAAGACGACAACAAATGAAATGTCTTTGCGTGAAATGTTTAAACACAACTTTTAAGGATATAGTCGATGTGAAAACTCACCTCATCGTTTATGGAATAACTCTGAATTATGAATTCTGGTATTGTCATTGAGAAAAAAATAGTACTACTAACGTGTTTTATGATCATGATGATTATGATGATCATGAAGGTGACTTGGATAATGTGGTACCGGAAGACACAAGTACTCCTCCAGTCAATGAAGAACAATATATGTAAGATTTTATGCATGATATGTACTCTAACGTTAATGGTGGCTCGAGCAACCATGAACCAATCGAGGATCCGCAAAGATTCAATAAAATCCTTAATAATCTAAATGGAATTTATATGAAGGTGCACGCATAATAAAATCATCAGCATTGTTGAAACTCCTTCACATAAAGAATGTCGGTCAATGGACAAACACTTCGTTTAATATGTTATTGCGTCTACTTAAATATGACATTACCGATGGACGCTCAATTGCTAAACTGATACTACAAGTGTATATATATATATATTATATTGATATATGTATATATATATAATATTTTCGTATTAGTTCAACAAATATTTGATAAAGTATTATTATAAACTAAATTGTAATCATTGTTAATTATTTTTCATGTTAATTATTTTTCAACTATCTATGAAAGTTTTTATAATTTGTTTGCAAGTTGTTTTGCATTAATATATTTTCATTTCTACTCAACTTGTTTTTTCGTAAAATTAGTTGTTTGTAATATCGTTATTGACCATTACTATTGTTGTAAATAACATTTCAGATCGAAGGACATTTTTAATAATTATTTTTCAACTTTCAGGTCGAAATTTCATATTTGTGTATGCAACCTTATTTATCATTGCACATTGCAATAATATATATATATATATATAATGATGCTTAATTTTGAAAGTGTCTGGATTGCTGGGTCGAGAGCTATGGATAATTTAAATATATATATATATATATATATATGAGAGTAAATGAATATTTAGGTCGTATTCTGGGTTGACCCACCCATAAACGTAAAACGGTTAAAAATAAAATTAAAAATGTTATAGGTATGTTTTGAACTCGCAATCTAACAAAATAAGTACAACTCTTTAATCAACTAGGCTAATAACAATTTATATTTTAAATTCAATACCAAATTTGATGAACTCAAGATATTGTAATAATATAAGTTCAAATTTTTAACTAATTAATCTATATATATATAATGATGCTTAATTTTGAAACTATCTGAATTGTCGGGTCGAGAGCTGTGATTAATTTGGATATATAAGTGAGAGTAAATGGATACTTGGGTCGGATTCTGGGTTGAGTCGCCCATAACTTAAAACGGATAAAAATAAAATTAAAAATTTTATAGGTATGTTTCGAACTCGTAACCAAACAAAACAAGTAAAAAATTTTAACCAACTTGGCTAATAACACTTTATATTTTAAATTTAACACCAAATTTGATGAACGCGAGACTTTGTAACAATATATTTTTATTCGTATTAATCGCACGGGAGTCTACATAGTTTTATAAATTCCTCAATTCATCATTGATGGATTGAATGACATTTTTAGTAATTAATATTTAACTATGATATAGAAATCATTTTTCTTGTGTAACCTTATTTGCATTAAATGATATTCACGGTCACATAACAATAGTTATAGAAAATTTGCTATTAGTTATTGTCGCATTAAGTGTTGTGTATTCAATGATATTTTCTGTAATTAATTTTCCTCTAACGGGAATAAATATCTGATTTGTGTGTGCAATGTTATATGTATTCCATAATATTAATTGCAATATTAATCTAGTTATTGCTCAATATTGCGATAAAATTTGCATATAAATATATATAATATTATCTGTCATTTAATTTATTTGAAATCTTTTTAATAAATAAATTAGTACATATTTTTTGCGTTAATTATATAATAATATTTATAATAACTACCGATAATAGTAGTATATATTTTTAAAATATCTCAACTAAATAAACTTATTTTTTTCATGAGTAAGAAAATTGGGGGAGAGAATGAGGGAGAAAATAACGTGTCATCACGTCATTGAATGGAAATGAGAAAAGTGTGGGAGAGAGAAAAAAGATTATGTTGTTTATTTTTTCAGTCAATCAGATTGCGCCATCTCATTCCTTCTTCCAATCCCTCTTCCAAAATCCCTCTCCCTATTATTTATTTATTTTCACTTCATTCATTTCTATAACCTCGAAAAATCTTTGTCACATTAAAGCTCGAGGTTCGAGAATTTAAACTTCAATTTTTTTGGGTCAAATTATTTTGACTAAGTGTTGAAATAATTTAACCACTGAGATTTTGATAATGAAATGACTTATGAGTTTTGATGCAGGTGTATTGAAACAATATTTCATAAGACTTAGCTCTAATGAGGATCATTAGACCGATTTTGGCATTCGATGCATAGAATTAGACGTACAGTCTAACTCATCGGAGTTAGACGTGTAGTCTAATGAATGCATAGAATTAGACGTACAGTCTAACTCATCGGAGTTAGACGTGTAGTCTAATGAATGCATAGAATTAAACGTAAGTCTAATATACACAGAATTAGACGTAAGTCTAATGTGTTCGAAATTAGACATATAGTCTAACTCATCAGAGTTAGACGTGTAGTCTAATAGACGTGTAATTAGACGGATGGTCTAATAGATATTCAGAATTAAACGTATAGTTTAATGAATGAATGGAATTAAACGTACATTATAACTCATCGGAGTTAGACGTGTAGTCTAATATATTTGCAATTAGACGGATAGTCTAATTTGTGCGGAATTAGACGTGCAGTATAACTTAGTGGAGTTAGACGTGCAGTCTAATAGAATGTGAAAGTTAGACGTGAGTCTAACTCTTCAAACAAGTCTGAGGTAGAACCGGAATTAGACGTGTAGTCTAACTCAGTGGAGTTAGACGTGCAGTCTAATGGTTATTAGATAATTAGACGTGTAGTCTAATTAGTGAAAGTTAGACGTGAGTCTAACTCGTTCAGACAAGTCTGAGGTAGAACCGGAATTAGACATGCAGTCTAACTTAGTGGAGTTAGACATGCAGTCTAATGGTTATTGAATAATTAGACGTGTAGTCTAATTAGTGAAATTTAGACGTGAGTCTAACTCCTTCAAACAAGTCTGAGGTAGAACCGGAATTAGACGTGCAGTCTAACTCAGTAGAGTTAGACGTGCAGTCTAATGGTTATTGGATAATTAGACGTGTAGTCTAATTCTATTAGACCAGGCGGTATAATAGACGTTATTATTAGACGGAGATGTGTGATTTCATTAAACTGATTTTACAATTCGTCTAACTGAAATATGTCTAATGCTTAGTTTAAGTAGTATGCTTGAAGCTAGCATTTCACTTACCCACGTGCTATAGTTGTACCCTACTCCTGCTCCACTTTCTAGTGAAGATTAGTACAACAGCTATATGCAACTAACTAAGGAATGCCACGTAAGAGAATTTTCCTCACATTACTTGTTTTGTAGGTACATCCCTGATGGAATATTCGGCGCACTACCAGTGATGTACGGTCACGATCCTTGTGCTCAGAACCTGCTGTGTACTATGGAGGCTTTCCAATGGAAGAGTGCCATGTATCATTCTAAAAGATTTGACCGTTAACTCCTGCTCAGTATTTAACAAATCTAAAGGACAACGGACAATCTGCCTTACGAATTAGCGATACAACGAACAAGCAATCTGATCTTATAAAGAGAGAAACTATTCTATCATCTTGCTTACTGAATTCAAGCCTTTGAATATTCATACTTTGAAGCTGCTTTCTAATTGTACTGTGTGTAAATCAAGAGAGAGCTAAAATCAAAACACCTTTAGCTGAGTGATATTCTTCATCTTGTAATTGAACAGAAAGTGTTCTGTTCAATAGTGAGCTAAGTGTGTGTAAATTGTATTTGATTCGAATCATATTATAGTGAATCCTTTCGGTGGTTAGAAGAAGGGGTGACGTAGGAGAGTTTCTCCGAACATGCATAAACAAATTGTTGTGTTCTTTCATTTCTGTCATCTTTTCATATTTCATCTTGTGATTCAAACCCAAGTAAACAATTCCGCCTTAAATTTGTTTCAAGTGTTTACAAGTGTTTGCGTAGAATAGAAAGCGAATTAAATCCCTAGCAGGATTTCTTTCAAACCGTTTTCATAAGCCTTCATCCTTAGCCAGATCCCCGTCTCTATCGATAAAGCCGATCCTATCATATTTTGCGTGTCAATAATCTTATTTTTTAAAATAAAACATTATTTAAAAGATGTTTCTAAGGATCCCTAACAATTTTTTAAATTAATTAAAAAAAATAATTAACTTGAGTTCAATTTTAAATAATATGAGGATTTGCGTTAATCCAATTAAAGGAAAAAAGCTCACTTAGATATATATATATACTTGTACAACTAGCTCACTTAGACGTATGTACTAATAAAAGGTCATTTAAACGTGCGTACTATCAAAAATTGGCTCATTTAGCCTCTTTTAATAATCATGGTTCACTTTTATTTTTAAATTTATATATTTATTAATTAAATATTAATATATTTTCTCTCTCTTACTTTTTCATTAATTAAACTAGGTAATTTATTTTATTCTTAATTCTTTTATTATTTTAATATTAATTTCTCTTTTATATGTCATCTTCCTTTTTTTTATTACGTTTTATTTCTCATATTTCTTAAATTCTCATTTTTGAAAAAAATTTAACAATTTATTTATGAATTTTATATTTTACTGTAATATTTTATTGAAGGGTTTTTTCATATTTAATTTAATATAAACAAAAATAAAATTAATATTTTTTTATTTAGTTTTTATTCACGACTAATAGTAGTAGTAAGGTGCATTGTTTTGTCTAATATTTGATTATTACTCTTTTGGTGTTTGATGAATGAGATTTTATTATTATCCAATTTTTAACTCTTAATTAATTTATTTTTGTGTTGAAGAATTTTTATTGTTGAAAGGATTTTCATTGTTATATTCAATTATTGGGACCAAACAATTTTAAAATAATTAATAATCAATGTAAATATAAGAAAAAAAATATAAAAAAGAAGAAAAAATACAAAGTTAAAATAATTAGTGATGAATGTTCATATATATAAAATAAAATTAAAATAATCAATAATAAATACTCATATAGAAATAATAAAAAATTATAAAAAAGATAAAAATATAGGGTTCATTTATTAGTAATAAATGAAAAATAAAGAGTGAGAAAATATATTAATATTTAATTATTAAATATATAAATTAAAAAATAAAAATTAATCATGGTTTACTAAATGAGTCTAAATGAGCCAATTTTTGATAGTAAGTACGTTTAAATGAACTTTTATTAGTACATACGTCTAAGTGAGCTAGTTGTACAAGTACATACGTCTAAGTGAGCTTTTTTCCCCAATTAAATTTGATATTTTTGAAATCCGTTGTTTTTATTAATTAAAAATAATTAATTTAAAAAAATATTATTTATTTGAAACAGAGTCATCAATAGACTTTTTGAAAACTAAAAAAATGACATAATTGTACAAACATACTGGCTAGAGTTTATTTTAGTTCGTAGTTTAGTGATACTTGAGAAAGGCTTTCGCGCTTCATCCTCCATACCCGTTTTTAAAACGGTCTTTACATATAAATTTGTCTTTTGAAAATCAATTGTATAGCGTTTTATTATAACCAATTATTCTTTCAATCTTAAGCATGCATAAGGTTTGAACGTTATTTTAATAATTGTAAAAAAAGTTACTTAAATGCTGGTACATGTTCTTGATGATAACTTAGGGAGAAAAAGTACATGAAAAACATCAGTCATTTAAAGGCATTAGGGTTAAAACATAAATCCCAAATAATCCTTTATCAAAATATTTTTCGTGGAAATATCCTAAAAATATTTTAAAAATATTTTCTAATTGTTCATAATTTAAGAAAATGGTTTGAGGTTCCATAATTAAAAAATTAATTTTGGATTTTGAAAATGAAAACCGAACAAGCCTTAGGACCGGTATCCTAAGTCTTGGGGTTCATTTTCATCGGTCGGGATCCAGAACCCTCGGTTGGGATCTAGAACCCTCGGTCGGACCCATCGGTCCAGGTTAATAAGCCTATGTCGAGGTGATAAGGACTCTTTGTCCTAGGTTAGCCCTGGGCTAACATTATAGGTCCTATATTTGGAAAATCTCGGTTGGGATCGAGAGTTATCGGTACTAGGTTTGACCTCTCGGTCCTAGTTGAAGAACATCGGTCGGACCTCTCATTTTTGTTTGTCGCATCGACCACACCGTGGGTTTGGGATCTATAGGGCGATGACTTATAATGCTCGATCTTGAACTCGTCGAGCAACTATAACACTTTTCCTTGGAAGTGTCGACCATTGATGAACTTTTCTTCTTGAGATGATTTCAAAACCTTGTAGGAGGCTGCTTCAACCCATTTGATGAAGTATTCTATGGCGACAAGTATGAACTCGTATCCATTTGACGCGTGGGGATATATTTTCACGATGTTGTCGATGCCCATTGTAAAAAAGGGCCAAGGGGATGTCATATTGTAAATGAGTGTGGTCAGCGTATTTTACTGGTTAGCATAGATTTTGTACTAATGACAACTCCTTACCTAGCTCACACATTCTTGTTTGAATTTTTTGCCAATAATATCCTAAACATAGTATTTTTTTGGCAAAAATCATTCCATTCATTAGTGGGCCACAAGTCACTACATGTACTTATTCCATGATCCTCTTAAATTCCGGATTATTTATGTATACAATGTTTGGATCGTCAAAAGATCGATGGTAAAGCCACATTGGCAATTCAAGCGTAAATGATGGAATACGAGCGCAACACTCGGCGTTCCTTAGCTCGGATGTGGGAAGGATATTTTCCCTACTCGACACTTTTGTAGAGTATCGTACTAGGGTTTAGTAGCATTCTAACAGGAAGTGACTACTCCAATTCAAAAGTAGATCGTTACTTTAATTAGATTTTTAACAGTTTGATTTTAATTTCGTCAGGAATTTGAGTCATGATTGCGAAAGTAGATAGGGAATCCGCGAAGAGGTTTTCGCTTCTTGGAGCATGAACAAATGATAATTGATCAAATTAGTCCACGAGTTTGCTTAGGTGACTGTGGTAAGGTTTCAAGTTTCCCCTTTCACTTGACACGTATAATTGACTTGGGATATAACCAAGTTAGAGTCACCAATGACCTATAGTTTAATCGCCCATTTTTCATATTCCAATTTGAGACCCGAGAGGCGTGCCTGACATTCAACCTCGTTATTAGTGACGAGATATTCGAGTTTTATAGATATTCAGTTGTACGTTCCTTTTGGGTCAACTAACAAAATACCAACTACGTAACCCTACTTTCAAGAAGCTCCGTCAAATACTAGTTTCCATGTGTCTAATCTTATACTCAAAATTCCCTCGTCGGAGAATTTGAGTTCGTCTTTTGACTCAACAATGATGGTTTGGTCAACGAGGAAGTCTTTGACAACACTACCTTTGATAGAATTTTGTACCATATAGGCTATGTCGTATTAGGATAACATCATCATTCATTTGGATACACATGGTGATAGAAGGTTTCGGTGGAACAAGAAGTAGATTGGGTCTAGTCTTGATATCAACTTGATGGGATGGGCTTGCATGTAGTGTCCCAGCCTTTTGGTGACCCATGCTAAGGACTAACATATTTTTTCAACTAGAGTGTAATTAACTTCACACATAGTCATCCTTTATTTGATATAGTACACATCCATTTTGAGTTTCTCTTCGGTTTTTTGAGCCAACAAGCTTCCCATGGTGGTGTTTTTTATAGTAAGGTAAAGGATGAAAGGAATGCTGACTCTATGCGACATAAGTATGGGAGGATATTTTAAATAATTCTTGATTTTATCAAATTCCTGTTGATATTTTTCATTCCAAATAAACTTTTGGTCTTTCTTTAGTAGTTAAAACAGTGGATCGCATGTTATGGTATGCTTATTGATTAATCAACTAATGTATTAGGTTTTCCCAAAACCTCTCTTTCGTTTTAGGGAGCGTCATAACCGTTATTGCATCTATCTTAGAGGGATTGACTTCGATCTGACTCCGAAGGTACATTTCTTTGGGTTGAGTCATAACTGATATTTTCTGATTCGTTATAGGAATTTCTCGAAGTTTATGACATATTTTTATTGATCCATTTATTTGACGATCATGTCGTCGACGTATACTTCCACTTCCTTGTGGATCATATCATAAAAGATCATAGTGACTGCCCTCTAATAGGTGGCTCACACGTTCTTAAGACCGAAAGACATGGCCCTATAAGAAAAGGTTCATACCTCTATTATAAACGTGGTATTTTCCTTGTTTTTTTGGCCATTAGGATTTACTTGTATCTTGAAAATCTGTTCATGAATGAGAACAGTCCATGATAATCAGCATGATCGACTAATATATCGATGTGTGGTAGCGGGAAATGATCCTTAGGGATGGCCTTATTCAGATCCCAATAATCTATGCACACATGTATCTTCCCGTCTTTCTATGCACACATGTATCTAGGTTGGATATTCCACTACCTCGAGTAATACAACTTCGAGTTGCTTTCGGACTTCTTCTCGGATTTTGTTCACGACCTCTTCTTTCATCAATACGAGCTTTTGCTTTACTGGCTTAGCATTAGAATATAGAAGAATATTATGTTGTGTGATCTTTGGATCAATACCTTGCATGTCCTTTTATGACCAAGCGAAGACGTCTTTGTTTGTTTTTAATAGCTCAACTAACTCTAAACGCTTTCGTGGGTTTAAACTTAGGCTAATTAGTATGATCTGAGGATCGATGGTCGTGTTTACATTAATTTTGATTGTCTTTTACATTGCAAAGGCAATCTCATCCTCGGTTTCTAAGAAGTGTTTGCCTTCAAAATTTAACTCAAAGTAAAAGAAAATATCATTTTTACTCATAGATTCGAAGTCTACTTTTTGTGTTATATTGACGGGTATATTACATGTAAGAAAAAATTATCTAACAAGATCATTCTTTTTAGATTTCTTACAATGTACAGTATTGACATCTCTCTACACATTAGAGGGAAAATAGTTCTACTTTCGTCGATCACAGTATCGATGGATGAAAGGAAATTTGTTCCTTAAAGATTGGAAGAGCTGGCTTCCTGAGCTAAATTAGTAGTCTTGGGAGTCCGAGCCATATTTTCTAGGGTGTCGCACCAATAGCCCATTTTTTCCTAATCACGCAAACATAAGAGTTTAGATTATGACGACAATCTTAAAAGATTTGGAGACCTAAAAAACGTCTATATAAATATGGATTAGTAAACGTCTATGTAAAGAATTCAGTTGACTCAAGAGGCTGTCTCCTGGATTAAAAGATCTAGGCTCATTTTCCGTTCTGCTCCCTATTGGTGGTTAAGACGTGAATGGAACATTATCCAGTGTGGTTTTCATGAAACTATGTTTAAAATGTGTTCCACCACGTGTTGTTGCGTTATCTATCAGAGCGTAGATGTGGGCAGTCGTTTTTCACATCATCCATTAAGAAGTTTTACCAAAATAAGTTTTGGACTTCTTTATGGGCCAGGGGATCAATTATATTGATTCCTGGTTTAGCGTCATAGATCAGTTCCAGGATACTTTGTTGGTTGTGAGCATGTTGACTTGATCATCCAGTAGCGGATTCTTTGTTATTTTTGGCTTGGCAATTACGTTATGATCTATGAAGTCAATAAAAAGGTAATTGAGGGCTCTACAATCGTCAATAGCATGGCCCTTTGCTTGGTAATAGTCGCACCAAGCGTTTTCATACTTTCCCAATAATGGTATGTTTATTCTCGGGGAGAGGGGCTTGATAAGATTATTTTCCTGAAGAATCTTCATTACATGACTTAAATGCATTCCTAGGTCATCAAATACACTTGGTGGTCTAGGTTCCTTTGGAGGTGTGGTCTTTATAGGAGTGGTTGTACATACCTTATCTTGTAAAGACTTGCTTGGGCTTGCCTTTTGAGTAGGACGTTCCTACTAGACAGTGGTTACCTGGTACACTTCTATCTTTTATTTTCTTGGGAAATGACTTGGAGGTGGGGTAACTTTGACTATTTTTCTCTCTCTTCATTCTTTCTCATTGGCGTCATCGAGGTTATTGCCGATTTTAGCAACTTTTAATATTTTGGAAGGATTTGATGGTGAATCCAATAGAATATTAGCCGTTAAAACTTTCCAAGATCATAATTATATGTCGTTGTTCGCTTGGGAGGGAATCAATTTCCTCGACGATAGTTCCATCTTTCGATAAAATGGAGAATTTCTCATTTTCTCCTTATTTGATGTTCTTAATATCTTTTATGGTCGTTCGAGTTTGAGATGCATTGAGAAGCGTTAAATGAGCGTTGCAGTTAGTTCCTCTATACTTTATAGATATACTATCTTTTACTAGAGATACTAGTGTAGAGCAACATCGTCAAGGTATTGGGGGAATAGGTGGAGAACAGTCGGTTCGCCAAGTCACCATGGGGTCATTGCAGAGGTGTGCATTTTGAAAAAAGACTGATTGGTTGCTTTTTTTCAATGTACGTGGATTTGGATGGATGTTTAACGCCTAATGGAATGACTTCTCTTTCGACAACTTTCATAGCATCTTTCCAGTCATAGTGTTACTTAGTGCTTTTGTCCTTAGCTTTTTTGTTTAGCTATACTTGCATCTCTATCTACCTGACTTGAACTTGATTCATTTGACGTTTATATTCTGTTAGCAGTGGTTGATTAACCGTTGAAATTTGTTTTTCTTGTGATCCTAGATGGTTGAGTACCTCCTCATGTTATATCCGTGTGGTTAGGTCGATATCTTCTTCAGAGTCTTCTTAGAGAGAGACTTCCACTCGAGCTTGATAACCAATACAACGGGGGTTGATGGGGTGAACATGAAAGTTGTAACAACGCAAGTTGTTCCGTCACATGTTGCAAAACTATCTTCATTTCCTTTAATTTGATCGTAGAGACCATTTCAGGTACTAGGAGATCTTCAGCCATATGGTGGTGTATAAACCGTTCGGTTTTAGGGTCTCTCTTTCCGGGGGGTCGTGTCGGCTGTCGTAGTCGTGGACTGTTGCGATGAAAAAGAGGTGAGAGTTTGCAATTGTAACAGTGAAGTTTCTGAACATTGGATTGATTTGTAGAATTAGGTTTGAGAAGAATGAAGAAACTGATTGTGAAAAACATGAATGGCTTTGGGAGCTTTCAATCCCTTTTATTAATGTAATAAATCTGTTACAGTCCCTAAAATATCTATCAGGTTTTAATAAGGCTATAAACTTATAAAAACATATAATATCAACATATTTTCACATCCCTCCCTCAAGATGAACATCCTTTAAGTTCATCTTGTCTCTAAGATTAACAAAAGGTCGAAATTCTAAGTGCTTTGTAAAAATGTCAGCTTGTTGAATTTTTGAATATACATGTAATGGCTGAATAAAACCTTGTTTGAAACTGTCCCTCACAATAAGACAATCTATGTCGAGATGTTTCATTCTCTCGTGGAAGACTGAATTTTTAGTAATATGTATTGCAGCTTGATTGTCGCAGCGTAGGAGAATCGGGAGATGGACAACAACATTGAAGTCTTTCAGCAAAAAAATGATCCATTTCAGCTCACATACAATGGTGGCCATGCTTCGGTATTCCGCTTCTGTAGTTGATCGTGAGACTGTGTTTTGTTTTTTTGTTTTCCAAGACACCATGGCTCCTCCAAGTTTAACACAATAACCTGTAAGGGACCTCCGACTTTCTGTACAAGTTGCCCAATCGGCATCTGAAAAAGCCTCAAGTACACTATTAGTATTACAAGAGTAAAACAGTCCAAGTGAAGGAGTGCCTTTAAGGTACTTGACAACCTATAAGGCAGACTCCCAATAGACTTCCAGCGATTTCTACATATATTGACTTAGTTGCTGAACACTAAAACTGATATCTGGTCTTGTAAAACTAAAATAAATTAAACGTCCAACAAGCCTTCTAAACATCTCTAGTTCAGCCAATTCTGGACTATTTAATTCATTGAGTTTGATCCCTTTCTTCATTGGGATATCAATTGGTTTACATCCAGTAAGACATGTGTCAGCCAGTATGTCCAGAATATACTTGTGCTGATTTATAAATAAACTAGCTTTAGTAAATTCCAACCATAGAAAATATTTGGTTTCGCCCAAGTCTTTGATTGTAAATTTTTTATCAAGATAATTTTTTACATCATTTATAATTTCTATAGAATTTCTAGCAATAAGTATATCATCTACATAAATTAACATGGCAGTAAATGTTATTTCAGTTTTAAAAATGAATAAACAGTTATCATTAATTGATTGAACAAAACCAAAATGAATTAATTGTTTTGAAAACTCTTTATTCCACTGCCTTGAAGATTGTTTTAAGCAATAAAGGCTTTTGTTTAGATGACATACCAGATTTCGTTTATTTAATTCTCCCATTAATCCTTCTGGAATGTGCATTAAAACATCCTCTTCCAAGTCACCGTGGAGGAATGCATTGTTGACGTCAAATTACTGCAAAAATCAATTATTAGCATATGTTAAAGCAAATAAGATTCTTACTATAACTGTTTTAGCAACTGGGTGTCGTGGAAGTCAATGTTGTCATTTTGATTGTATCCTTTCACCACTAAACGTGCCTTGTATTTAGCAATCGATCCATCTGGATTCAATTTGGTCTTATATATCCATGTACAGCCTATCGCTTTATTCCCTTTAGGAAGTTGAACTAGACTCCATGTATTATTTTCTTTTAAAGCTGTTAATTCATCATCCATAGCATCTTTCCAATGTTTGATTTTTACAACTTCTTTAAAATTTTGTGGTTCTTTAATAGTGGATATGTTTTCTAAAAACTCTAGGTGTTCAACATTCATACATTTAGTCAAATAAGGGAATGTGTTTGGAGTATACGACTTAACATTGTTATTTGTATTTGAAATGACAACATAATTGTCAAGCCAAGTAGGAGGCTTTCTATCCCTGCTGGTTTTTCTTTGTTATTCTTGTGGATGAATCAATGAGTCATTTGAACTAGGCTGTGTAGATGTGTTTGACTCAAAATTTTGATTTTCAGTTTGACGATTATCAAAATCATTTGAAATTAATGGATCATCTTCACTATATAATTATGATTCTTTATTAGAATTATCAAAAAAAATCTACATTTGTAGGGTTTTGGGGTTTTTCTACAAAAAAAAAAATCATTTTGATATGGAAAAATATTTTCATGAAAAGTTACATCTCTTGATACAAAAATATTTTCTTTTAAAATATCAAACACTCTATATAACCCTTCTGTCCACATGAATAACCAATAAAAATACATTTTTTCCTCTTGGCTCAAATTTAGTTTTGTAAGGAAAGTTATTTTTCACATAACACAAGCAACCAAACACCCTAAGATTTGAAAGATCTGGATTTTCTTTATACAATTTAAAAAATGGACTCTCTCAATTTAAAATTTGTGAAGGGGTCCTATTTATGATATGTGTGTCCATAAGGATTGAAAATGGCCAAAAAGTTGTGGGTAAGTTGGCTTGAAAAAACAGTGAACGTGCTATTTGTAGTAAATGTTGGTGTTTTCGCTCTACCACTCCATTTTGTTGTGGGGTGTAAGGGAAAGACTTTTGATGAAAAATACAATTTTTTTAAAAAAACTTTTGACATTTTTAACTTAAGAATTCACTACCATTATCTGTTCTTACCGTTTTGATTGATGATTCAAAATGTGTTTTAATCATTGTATAGAAATCAATAAAAGTTTGACAAACAATATTTTTTGATTTAATCATATATGCCCATGTAAATCTTGAAAAATCATCTACAATCGTGAGCATTTAAGGACAATCAATAAAAGATATATCTTTATAAGGTCCCCATATATCAATGTGAACTAGTTCAAAACATTTTGTAGTTTTAGACATACTGCACTTAAGAGATAACCTTTTCATTTTAGAGATAGGACATATATCACAATGAAAATTCTCATTTTTATCTAAATTGTAAGCATGCTTAAGTGCTATATCAGATAAATGACCAAGTCTTCTATAAATCAACTTGAAATCATTACATGTGTTATACACTTTTTTCCCTAATACAGTTTCTAGTAAGTAAAGGTTCTGGAAAAGATCTCCTCTGCCTATGATTGTATTGTCATTAACATCCTGTAATAGACAACCAGTAGAAGAAAATTGACAACTAATATTGTTCCTCTTGGAATGTTTTGAAACTAAATTTAGGTTATATGTGAAACCTTGTACATGCATAACATCATATAATTTTAGTTTTGCAGAAAGTCTAACATTACCTATATGTTTTACATTTTTAGATGTTCCATCAGGTAAGAATAAAGGTAGACTATTTATCATTTTAACATCAGTCATCAAACTCAAATCAGAACAAATATGACAGCTAGCACCACTGTCTACTATCCCAATAGGTTTTTCTTTATTATAACTATGCACATTTAGACTAAAAACACTAGCAAAATTTTGATTAGAAGACATACCTTCGTAGTACTTGTCTTTACCTTTCCCTTGGGTATGCATCCCTTTTATGACTTCCTTCACCACATCAGCAATTTCAGTGTTACTGAATTTAGAATTCTGATTTGATGATTATTCTTGTTGATCTTCACAAAAGGAAAAAGGATTATTCACTACAATAGTTGCTGCATTTGCAGAATTTTTTATCTTCTGATCTCGTTTCTTTTACACCATTCCGGATAACCTATAATCTTGAAGCATCCTTCTTGAGTATGTCCTTCCATCCTGCAACGTGTACAAAACATATTTGTTGTTCCTTTGTTGTTGCTTCTTGTCTTGTTGATTACTCCTTTTCCTTTATTGTTTCGAGTATTATTCTAACTTCTTTGCTGATCAAAACTCTCCTTCATAGACAATGCAAAACTATCTGTTTGTTCATTCATTAAAGTCCGCACTTCCCTTTGTCTTTCAATGCTAAGTAACATGGCATAAACACGATTTAAGCTTGGTTTTGGGTCCATGAGGAGAATCTGTTGCCTTGCGTTATCAAAATATTCGTTCAATCCCATTAAGAGTTATGTTAGCTTGTTTAATGTATCAACATAGACCACCAATTTTGTCATTCTGCAGCAGCAAACAGTTCTTAGGTCACAATCACATGCTGGTAGAGGTTCTAAGATCATCAATTCATCCCAGAGATTCTTGATCTTGGAAAAATATTTTTCAAGACTTGATGTACCCTCTCTCTAAGACCATCGTTGTTTTCTTGATATCGTTTTTTTATATCAAGCCATAAGTCCAACGATGTGGTTGTGGAAGAATAGTTTGATTTAATCTTATCCGACACAGTGTTCAAAATCCAAGAACGGACTAAACAGTCTATCTTTCGCCATTTATCAAACACTTCTGATTCTTTTGGTACAACTAAAGATCCATCAATAAACCCTAACTTTGATTTCGCTTCTAACGCTCATTGCATACCACTACTCCAACCAATATAATTTCCACCATTAAAAATAGTAGTTCATATAATCGCTCTTGTATGACCTGAGTTACGCATCGTTAGCACATCATTTTCGTCTTTCTTCTTTCTAGACATTCTTGATCTTTCATCGTTCGAACTATTTGTTGAAGAATATGAAAGGTAATCGCTGGAAGAAGAATCGTCGGTGTTAATCTGAGTCTCTTATTCGTCTTCTTGATTTCGACGAGCATCTAGCTCTGCTACCATGTGAAGTTTCTGAACTTTGGATTGATTTGTTGAATTAGGTTTGAGAAGAATGAAGAACTTGATTGAGAAAAACGTGAATGGCTTTGGGAGCCTTCAATCCCTTTTATTAATGTAATAAATCTGTTACAGTCCCTGAAATATCTATCAGGTTTTAATAAGGCTATAAACTAATAAATATATATAATATGAATATATTTTTACAGTAACAAAGTACGATGCAATGCATATGCACATAAGTTGAATCTAAAGAGTGAACATCTCTTTTGTGATTGGAAAAGAAAACATAGAGTTGTTATATAAATATTTATTTAGTTTCTTATTTATTCATTAAATTTGTGTGGTTGTTGGCTTAATGGAAGGTACGACATTAGGGAAAGATCTTCAACAGTTAAGGGTTCTTCCTAGAATCAACCCTTTCACCTAAAATTGACCTGGTTTTTGTATTTAATTATGCTGTCTACGAAGCACTCCGACATCTTATAAGTATTTATTTTTACATTAATGTTCTGAAATCAAATTTAAATACTTCAATCTTTCTCTTTTTGTTAAAACGTCCAATTTTGGGGTCTCTCTTTCTGGGGGGTCGTGTCGGCTGTCGTAGTCGTGGACTGTTGCGAAGAAAAAGAGGTGAGAATTGCAATGGTAATAAAGTACGATGCAATGCATATGCACATAAGATGAATCCTAGAGTGTGAATATCTCTTTTGTGATTTGGAAAAGAAAACATAGAGTTGTTATATAAACATTTATTTATTTTTTTATTTATTCAATAATTTTGTGTGGTTGTTGGCTTAATGGGAGGTGCGGCATTAGGGAACGATCTTTAATAGTTAAAGGTTCTTCCTAGAATCAACCATTCACCTGAACAAAATTTAAATACTTCAATCTTTCTTTCTTTTTGTTATTTGCAATTCTTTCCCCTGAACTTTCTATTGCTGCTCATTTATCATCCTTTGATGAGTAGATTCTAATAACTTGCTTATTTGGAATTGAAATTTGATTAATAGATATTTAATTATTGACTTTTTAAAAGAGGTGTGTGTGAAATAAAATAATCATTTGAGAATTGAAATTTATAATTTTGATTTTAAATATTTAGTTTATGTATTGATAATACATTAAATAAAATAATAGTAAAATAAATTTAAGAATAATAACATCTAAAATAGATTTACCAGCTCATAATTATTAACTACACAAATTTATGTCTTAACATAAACATTGGTGGACTGCACATTAAAGTTTAAACTACAATATGTGAAGCATCTTATGCGCTAGAAAAAACAGTTTTATGTGCTTATAAAAAACAGTTTTATGTGCTTATAAAAATCAATTTTGGTGTAGTAATTGAAGAGTGAAAAATATATTTATTGCTGCTCTATATTTTGTAACATTTGTGTGGTAAATAACAAATAGCTTATGTTTATTTCATAAATAGGGAGGAAATTAGTTAATACAATATTTTTAGATAACTTCACTGGTGAAAAAGGGGTCAAAACCGAGAGTTAAAACTCTCGGTTTTGACCCTATAACTTTCGTTGAAGACACCTTACCGAAGGTTTTAGTTACTCTCGCCATCCCTCGGTATTGACTCTCTCGGGATTTCCACAAACAGAAAAACCGAGAGTTATATGAAAACTTTCGGGTTTTTCTCTTTTGGAAAAACCGAGGGTTTTACAAAGACCTTTCGGTTTTCTCTTTGTGGAAAAACCGATGGTTTTACAAATAACTTTCGGTTTTTCTCTGTGTGGAAAAACCGAGGGTTTTGCAAACAACTTTCGGTTTTTTCTCTTTGTGGGAAAACCGAGAGTTATTACAAAACTTTCGGTTTTCGTCTTCGGGTAAAAACCGAGAGTTATCTAATAACTCTCGGTTTTCTCCTTTTTAAGAAAATCGAGAGTTTTGTAATAACTCTCGGTTTTCCCACAAAGAGAAAAAACCGATAGTTATATGAAAACTCTCGGTTTTTACCCGAAGAGGAAAACCGAAAGTTCAATCAAAACTCTCGATTTTCCTCTTTTGGGTAAAAACCGAGGGTTTGTCATATAACTCTCGGTTTTCTCTTTGGCTAAAAACCGAGAGTTTTCTAATATCTCTCGGTTTTTCCACAAAGAGAAAAACCGAGAGATTTCAATATTACTTTCGGTTTTTTCCCGTAAATTTTTTAAAATGTGCGGATTATTTTGCTTGCAACCAAAACCTGTTCAGCCAAACCAATATATTAATGATAAAAGAAATGCAACATACATTAAACGATCACATTAATTGATCATGAACATTACAAAATTCGAAACCAAACTAATATTCCGAACAATCTGTTCTAAATTCAACCACTAATAAAAACATGTTTTGAATCGAAACAACCTTAGCTTGTGGAGGGAGGAGGTGGTTGTTGCCTCATATACAATTCGATTCTCTCCATTCTTGCGTTCATCTCTGACTTCTCCCTCTCCATTCTTGTGGTAATCTCTAACTTCTCCCTCTCCATTCTTGTCACAATTTCTTCCTTTTCCGATTGCATTTCTTCCATTCTGCGCCTTCTTTCTTTATCCCTCTTCTCCAGTTCCTCCAGCTTGAGCTTCATTATTTGATTCTTTTCTAACAATCGCTCATTGTTTCGCTGTGAACTGTTTCCACTACGACGATCCTCACGAAAGTGTGTGGGCCGGACGCCTGATCCCATTCCGAACACTACCCCGTGTTTTTGTTGTCCGAACACCCTCTCCGTCAATTCAAAATCTGATATTCCCGGTTCGTTACTAACAACCTCCTCCATCTCAGCCTGCACAATTCAAATAAAATATCATTTCTATAATAAAAAACTAGGCATATTCAATTCACTTACAATTTTCTCTTGCACGTGTTCGTCCGGGACGGGTGTTGGGTTTTCTTGTGTCGGTTTTGGTGTACGGGTCCTCTTGAATACTTCAATTACAGACGGTGGCCGTCCCATTTCAATCGCCTTTTAAAATAAATAATTTATATAATTAATAACAATCTTTATATTAAGTTATTACAAATAATGTACTTACCAACTCGTCTTCAATTTGTGCAAACGGTCTACTTCCCGTTCGATGCGGGAATTTCAGATTCTTCCGGTTCTTAATATTTGTAGAACTGTGTCTCTGTATTTGAAATAATAAATGAAGTTAGATTAATTAATATCAACTTTTATTTAAATTATGAAACCGTACCTTAAACGTTTCTGTGAAGAAATGGTTGCGACACACAAACTCTCAATCATCTCGATCGTAGTCTGGTGGAGGATTAGCCAGTACCGCCGCCTCGTCTCCTTTGTGGACGCGGATATATGTCTTGTTCAAATCCGACCGCCATCTATCCCATATCTGATTGGCGTGTCCTAACCCGGTCTTTCGAAAAAACTCAATGTCACCATTAGTCGCTTCGAACGGATCCTGAAAAAAATAATATCCAAATGTTAAAAATAATTATTTAATGACGTAATGTATAATCAAGTAATAAGTATTACCTTGATAGCAGTCCACAGTGAATCCAATTGGTTTGCACTTAAAGCCTTCCACTTGAGAAGACGGTGTGAGACGGCTGCGGGGTCCCGGATAATCGACCCCACATGTCTAGACCACCGTGTTCTTCCCACGTCTGTACCGCCTGGCCTCCCATCCTTCTCTCTAAACGTTAGAGGGATCCTCGTCCCCGCTACCCTCTTAGACAGTGCAATATTCTTGTTCTTCCCCCGTCTCTTGCGGGCAGAAGATTCTTCAAAATTATCAAAATCATAATTAAATATGTCAATCAATTGAAACACTAACTAATTTGTAAACGAAATACCTGTCGATGATGGGTCGGGAGTGGTCCCGTGCTCCTCCTCGTCATCCTGCTCCTCGATAGGCTCCTCAAGACCCTCGTCTTCAGCCTCATCGCTAGGCACCATATCAGCGAATGTGCTCTCTATAAACTCTTGGAGCTCACTAGCCTCAACATCCTCGTCTATTGGGGAGGCGCAGTAGCTATCGGGGCCACAACAATCGTGGTTGGTCTTTAGAAGACGATCCTCGAAGCTTATTTTATTGATTTGGGAGGATATGAGAATTATAAAACAAATAAACATTTCTTCCTAATTTAGCGTTTTGCATTATTATTACTAATTTATTTTGTCGTGTGGATGTGTTTTCGGAATTTACTATAAAATAAAATGAATAATCATTAAATTAAAACAATAAATTATATTAAAAACGAAAAACATGTTAAATCCCATTTAAAAAAAAACCATAAAAACTAATAAGAAATGCCATCACAATTATTCAACTTCTTTTTTCTTAAACAACAACAACAACAACAAATAAAAAAAAGTCCTAGAAAAAAAGAAGGAAATGAAAAACTAAAAATTAAAAACAAAACACACATAATCATAAGCTAGCTGAAACAAATCACATCTTTCAAAGTTTCAGATCCAAATCAAGTTCACCTCCACCATCACCTTCCACAGGTCCATTACCAAGATTCAGAAAGCCTGCATCCATAGTGCTATTCCCATGGGGAGTCAGTGGCTCTGAAAGATACCTCGACACACCTCCGCCATGGTTACTAATACTTCCCGGGAACCTAAATGGTGGTGCAATATTGATGTTATTGCCTCCACCACTGCCACTACCACCACCACCATTAATGTTTGCATGATACTCTCCAAAACTCCTAAACCTACTTGAGTAGAGTGGTTGTGGGGGCACATAGTTTTGAGGCGTGATTGGGGATCTTGGACTAGAAAAGGAACCAAAAAATGATCCATTATGATTGTTGGACTCATTAAATGGAGGCCCATTGGTATAAGAACCCATTTGAAACCCTAAAGGAAATGGCCTATTAGTGTATCTTAACCTTAATGAAGAAGATCTGTTTAATGCGGAAGAAAACATAGGTGAATGGTGATGGGTGTAAGGGTAGTGACGGTATGCCGGAGGAGGGGACTGGAAATACCTACACAACTCAAATTCCTGGCGTTTTTTTAAAAGGTAACGCTCACGCTTATGGAAAGTTTGGTGCCCCCTAAAAGCACGGAAATCCGAGAATGATAGGTTACAATAGACGCAAGAGAAAGACCTTTTCTGAGAAGGTAACTTTACCTTATTTTCCTCCAAGGGAGAGGAGGAATCCAATACACTATAGCCAACCGGGTTGTGTTCATTCAAGGCTTCCATGTTAAGAACCGGATCAGATCCAGTGGTTGGACCTTACACAACAACATCGTTTCCCTCCTTCACTTTATGACTGGCCTCCATCTTCTAAAAATATTTTTCTCTCGATGTTAGGAAGGAAGATGATATGTATAAAAAGACTAAGTTGTTTTACAATATATATATACACTAAAGAGTTTAAGAGCATTAATGTAAAAAAATCTCTACACTAATTGATGAAAAGATATTATACCATAAAGAGATTTTTTATATTTGAATATAGTAAATATCTAAAGATTCCTACAAGATAATTCCCTAATAATATCCATCCTAATTACACATGAGGAGAGTTTGAATTATTTTTTATTTACATTTACAAATAAGATGATGTTAAAATGTGTTACAATTTCTCAAATAAAACTATATATGAAAATGTTCAAAATGACATTTCATTTTCAATAAAAGTACATTAATATTATTTTTTTTAATGTTTATCTATACTAACAAAAAAGGAAGAAGTTTAATGGTAATAAAGGAGGCCAGATTTTTAATCAAATTAGAATTCTATGCCAATTAATATAGTTCTTTTATTTTTCTAACAATTTTATAAGTTTATTGAAAAATCAAGAATCATGAAAAATGTGACGGTATAATGACTTTACATCTGTAAAAACAAACAAAAATGGATGAACGAAAAGAAAATAATTATAAAAATACATTAAACGTATTAAGTTTAGAGAAACGACATCTAAAAAACATGATTATATATTTCCCAATATCTTAAATAAAATATAAGTTTATTAAAGCGGTATTCCACAACTTTCTTCATTTAAAATACGGCAAACAACACATTAAACAGGGCTTTTATGTCTTTAAAAAATGACACAATATTAGCTCAATATAGCTTAATAAAACACATTCCAAACATAATTTTTTATATACTCTTTAATTCAAACATTATTACTTACTTTTAAGAGAAACCATATCTAAGAAACGTGAGTGTGTATAGTATAGTACTTTACGAAAATTAAAAATTAGACAATAATGGCTCAATATAGCTTTAACATAAACATTTCAATGGTTAATAAAATTAATAAAAAAAATCAAACATTATTACCTATTCTTTTCTATTTATTTTGGAAATAATCAATATGAATACCTAAAATACAGATAAATTAAATAATGTCATGATTTTTAATATCTATTAACATCTTAAATTAAGCATCAAGTTCATTAGAGATGCTGAAAATATTCTTCAAATTAAGTATCAAGTTGATCCAAGCCGCATTCCATAAACTTTCTTCATTTTAAATACGACAAATAACATATTTAATTTTAAATACGACAAATAATATATTTAACCAAGCTTTTGTTTTAGATAATATTGGAAAATATAACTTAACAAAAACAACCCAACTTTCTTCATTTAAGTTGGAGTGAATTAATATTATGATTATGATAATTCTAACTTTCAATAATAAAAATAACTTAACAAAAATATTTTAGTGGCAAGTAAAAATTCATCAGTTTTTATTTACTCTTTATTTCAAATCTTATTATTTAATTTTTCAAATTTAATTGAGAAATACATAAAAACATATAAATTAAATAGAGTTATATTTATTAGGTTAAAAGAAACAACATCTAAAAATGGTTGTGTATATCCCAACATCTCAAACTAAGAACTAGGTTCATGAAAGCCGTATTCCAACAACTTTCTTCAAATTAAGCAAAAGGTTAATTAAAGTGACATTCCATAAACTTTGTTCATTTAAAATAATATAAACAATACATTCAACCAATAACCAATCTTCTGCTACTTTATAAAAAATAAAAATTAAACAAGCTCAATATAATTGAACAAAAACTATATAGTGGCTAGTAAAATTCGTCATTTTTTATTTACTATTTACTTATTATGGATTGGATATGTGCTACTTAGACGATATCCTGATAGAAGATTTGAATTTGACACAAAGATTTGAATTGCAAGTTATCTTACAACATTTTTAAGACTAGGTCATCCTGAATCCATTAAATTCATTTATTTCAATATCCTATGCATAAATTAGATGCATGAAAGTATTAAAAATGACTTCTATACCTAGACCCATGATATGAACATATACAATATATTAATATATGATATATAGGAATAAATATGGTTTCAATACATAAAAACATGATAGGAACACATGTTATTTGAGTCTAGACACATGATGAAAATGAGAATTATTTAAACCAAAGTGCATGTTACGAATGAGAATGATTTGAACTTAGATGCATGTTAGGATCTGGATTGGCTGAGAGAAATCCATCACCATTGTTGTGACGTCATAGTGTGGGAAGGTTGAGGTGGGGAGATGCAAAGTTAACGTATCAAGACTTGGAGTCGGATGAGTTTGTAGTGTCATGAGATGAACTCAATATTTAGACTCGGTATTAGACTGATCAATGACATGTTGTTTCTTTGAATTCTAAGAGATAAGATTGTCACCAACAAATATACAATACCCAGTTGTGAAAGAATGATTGTCCAAACAACCAACTCAATTGTAGTTTGAATAGGTAGATAAATCGAGAGAAGATGGTGGATGAATTAGATGTCAATGATGAGGAGTATGACAAAGATATCCGAGAATTCTTTTTAGTGCATATCATTGAGTTGTGATAAGAGACGACGTGAATTGGAAAATAAAGTTCACAACAAAGGCTAGTTCAGGTATTTGAGAGCAACAACAATGCCGCACTACATAAATGGATCAGGAAGAGTGTTTTCATCATAATGAGATAAAGATGACTAAGAAAAAATTAGCGTATGAAGAAATTTTGAGTTATTCATATTGACTTAGATAAGAATGTCATGGATATAATTTGATTGAGAGAGAAAAATATGGGAGGTAGATTGATGAACTTCAATTCAAAAAAATATAGTGTAGTGTACCTAAATCTTTTAGGGGAGAAATGTGATTAAGTTGAGAGATTATGAAGGAGATATGAAGGAGGAATTACTATTGAATATAATATGATTCATATATACAAGAAATAATGATGGAATTTGTGGAGATTAGTACATGAATAAAGACAAATCTTTTTTGAATTCTTGAAAACTAATGAAAAAATGGCATATTTCAAAGTAGTATATCATTCACGACGGGAAACCCGTTTAAGAAGTTAATTGTTTGGCAACAACATGAATGGAGTAAATTGACAAAACGGTGAAGAACCATTATATTACAAAACTCAGTCAAGTTTCAATTCCACGGAGAAGCTCACACATGATCCAAACTACAATAGTTGTAGAAATTCGGATATTACTAGACATAATTAAGAAGAGGTATTAATTAAACAAAATTCAAATTAAATACTTACTATCAAAATAGAGAACATTTATAAGAAGATAAGTTGTCCAACAAGAATCGAGCTATATGTTTAAACCCATAATTAAACAGGTTAGGAAAGAGATATTATATATGTTGACTGTTATATAAAATTATATATTTTATATATAATTTATTGACATTGCACTAATTTTATAAGAAAATTCATATAATAACAATAACATAATTATTAGATATAAAAAGTATACTTTATTGTATGTTATATAAAATTATATATTTAAATTATAGATATTATATTAACCTTATAAGAAATTCAATATAACTGATTGACGTAACAATATAAGTATTAATAAGATAAATGGTGAAATATCAATATTTTATATTAAAATTTTGAAAGTTATATATATTTTTATTTAAAATTAATAATTAAGATCACATGTTTCAAAAATCATTTAATAAATATTCAAATAATTAAAAGAACACAATATGATAAAAAAAATATAGTAAAATAGTATAATTGTAAACCAAATTTCAAATTATTTTTCAACTATTATATAATGTCATCAAATTGAGGGTCGGGAACAAAGACAATAGTAAAAGGGGATTGAATGTTATTGTTCTATTTTTAACATAAATGCTATTTTAATCTTGTTGAAGATTGAAAATCTGTTTATATTCAGGAATAAATCATAGCAAACTCTTCAAAGGTTTTAAGTGCGGAAAATGTTTGTGGGATTTGAAGCAATAGATATAATAGTGAATGAAGCAATGCAAGACAACATAAGATTTTATGGATGTTCGAAGATAAAACTTCTACATCACCCTTCTTCTATTTACAGAAGGATTCTACTAGATCACATGTCTTAACACTTGCATGTCTGATCTTCTAGCTCTCACACTATCTTGTAGAATATACGACTATTTGTTCAACTTACACAAGTAAAATGATTATATAATGATACAATAGATTATCGCTCAACGTATAATGATTATATAATGATACAATAGATTATCGCTCTCGTGTATGCTTAACTTAATGATTTTCAAAGAGCCAGAGAGAATTCCAGAGGATTTGCCGTTATTCACTCATGCTTTTTTTTATCCTTTATGCATATGATAACAGTCGAATATATTTTATTGATACATGGAAATGGTACGTTTGTCGTACGCCTAGTGTACGGGATTTTAGTGCGCAATAGAATGGAATATTCATTTATCGTTTTGCATGCTAAAGTAGAGAGCTGGTTATAAATTTGTGTCGTATTGCAATCTATGAGTGCTCAGCTACTTGACTTATCTGATAAGCATGCAGCTGATGTGGAACTCAGCTACTAACGAGCTCTTCTGATTATCAGCTCTGTTGATGAGCTACTCTGTTGATAACGTACTCAGTTGTTGATCAACTCTATTGATGAACTACTTTGCTGATAGAGAACTCAGTTGTGGATCAGTTCTAATGCCAACGCACTCTGCTGTTTGATCAACTCTGCTGCTAGTGCACTCTACTATTTGATCAACTTTGCTTCCAGCGCACTTTGTTGTTAGCACGTCTTCAGTTAATGACAACTCTACTAATGGAGCAACTCAGCTGATAGCGAGTCTGCTGATGGAAACTCTACTGCTGCTGAAGGAGAAACTCTTCAGTTTGATCAACTCTATTAATTGAGCAACTCTGCTGATTGAACAACTCTGCTGCTGGAGAACTTTGCTGATTAGGCAGCTCTGCTGTTAGCGAGTCTTTGGTTTTATCTACGCATTAAAACATTGTTAAACTTAGTTTTATTCATTCATCAAAAGCACTCTACTGTTAGTTTTAATCATCCTAAGTTCATTTTAATCAATTTAACCGTTTTTCATAATTCAACTTAATTTAATGATTTCCCCTTTAATCTTAATTTAACAAATTTTCCTCTTTTTTTACTTTTAACTTTAATTTAACAATTTCCCCTTTTTAATAATGTTAAAACTAAGTTATGAATATAAATTTCCCCCTTTTTAATTCTTACCCTTTATAGCTTGCTTGAGCCCGCTCTAGTTGGCTTCTCTGCCTTGCCATCTTCCTCTTCCAGGTTTCCCCTTCACAGGTTTCCCTTCGCTACTTTCCCCCTTTATAACATCAACATCCCCTAACCGTTTAAGGAAGTCAATGACTTCAACAATCTATAATCCGATTGTGTCGATCTTTGCGGAGAGCTCCCTATTGTGAGATTTGAGGGAATTGCTCAATACGTGTTTGAACCTGCTCAAAGATTCCCTGATTATAGCAGTCTCTATATTACCCTTCGTGACCTGTTCCAGAAGCTTATCCTAGGCTAACGTTGTTGAGGCTTCTAACACTCACTCTTTAATATATTCAATTTCTCCAAAGAGAGTGGAAAATTCTCTATTGCAACGGGACAAAGGAATCCTGGATAAAGTCGTGGAGATCCGTCATCCCATGTGATAACTCGTCTGGTGAATGAGGAGTCGATTGTTAATGTGTGGATACGACTGGTAGCATTTTTAAGGGAAGAACATGTTCACCTTCCTAAATTTCCACTTCCTTGTCAGCTGTTGGCATAGGCTCTATTTGAGATAATTGTGGAGGAGGAACCTATTGTAGCTCTAGAGATATGAATTCAGACAACTCAAACTCCGCACAAATGTCTATGAATATTTCAGTTGATGCTACAGAGTGACTGGATGTAGCCGGGGAGGTTTGTTGCTCGGTTGGGTTGAGTTGTTGCTCGGTCAGGGAAGATTGCTGCTCAGCAGCTGGGCTGATTGGCACTACATTGACTAGAACTGATTCTAGTGGAGGAGTGGAGTCGGGAATTCCGTCAAGTGGGAGGCTAGAGGGCTTGCGCTGGATGCAATGAGTGGTTCCCATGATAGCCTAGCAACCTCGGAAGACTCAGTACCATGCTTGATTACATGGCTCTTCAGGTGAGTGAGTCCAGGATTTATTGCAGCATCTCATAAACTATTCCATCCATCCATGCAGTTTTGTCCTTTTCCCTGTAATTGGCCATCCTATGGCAAATGAGTGTTTGCAGGTTAGCTCCTCTAAGATTGATTGCAACTAACTCCCTCCTTTTTAGAACCTCCTAAATGTTGGTAGTAGAGGTCCACTTCAGGATTGCATTCTCTTGAAATATTAGCCCTTTAATCTTCTTGTTAATATCGTTATCACTTGTTAGAAAATCAGAGAACCTCCCGTGAAACCTCATGTTGCTCCTTTTGTCGAAGAGCTTCAGCCTTTCCTTCGCTTTCTCCTCGATCTCCTCCATTATCAGATCTAAGCTATTTTGTACTGGGGAGGGAGTCTTAGGTTCAAATACTACAATTTCTTTTCCTTCACTTACAACTTTGACATGTCATGCAATAGTTGTGACTTTTTATCTTATTTCCACACCTTTAGCAACAGGAGTTGCTTCATTGGTAGTTGTTGGTGAGACAGTTCTTAGTAAATCGACTACTGGTGGAGTTGCTTTTATTGGTTGTGATGTAGTATGGACTTTAGTAGACATAGCAGATGGTACTATATCAAGACGTATAGTTGACGCTTTAGTTGTAACCACTACCACAGAGGTTACCTCCGAAGTTGTAGTAGAGACTGTAGTGACATTTACTTCAATTACTACATCAGAGTCTGTTGTTGCCTCTGTTGTGGTTTCCTCTAGTTGTTCCTTCTTGGCCTTAGAAGTAGTCTCAGCTGACTCTCATGTTAAGTGAAGGGCTCGGTTGCTTGAGCTCTTAATAGATTCATTAAGTATCAGCCTCCTTCTCTTTTCTGGTGTTGGTTTCATGGAGAGGGTTGTTGACTGTCCGCTCGAAGGTTGTACGGATATTTCGAGGATGGAGTCCTGCACTTTATTATCTTGAAAATATAGTTAATGACTGTCCTGGTGGTCGAAATCCTAGATGAGTTTCACTCCCTTGGCCTACATTTACCTTGAGGTGCTCGAGCATCTTGCTGATTTGCACAATAAATCCAGTGTGTTGCTTCTTCGGGAGCGTTGCCATTGTCACTAGGGTTGTGAAAAGAACTGATGACCATGATTTCGAAGCGGTACTAAGTGAAAGCGTCAAAGGACCTATCTATGCTCGAAGCGATTTGGCTATAATATTGTTCCTGATAAGTAAAAATAGTTAATTAAGTACTAGTATTAATTAACAATTTAAATAAAAAACTAACTGTGTCATAATAATCATGTGCATATTAAACCAGATCAGTATTCAAATTAAATTTGGTCTTGTAAAAAATCGGCTTTTGGAACATAACGGCATTTGGAATATATTGGCATTTGAAATATATCGGCATTTAGAACAAATAGGCTTTTGGTGCATATTGGCTTTTGGTACATATCGGCATTTGGTACAAATCGGATTTCTGGAACATATCGGCCTTTGGAACATATCGGATTTGGAACAAATCGGCTTTTGGTGCATATCGACTTTTGTTGCATATCAGTATTTGGTACAAATCGGCTTTCTGGAAATATTGGCTTTTGGTGCATATCGGAATTTGGACCAAATCGGCATTTGGAATAAATCGGATTTTGGAACAAATCGACATTTGGTACAAATCGGCTTTCTAGAAATATCGTCTTTTGGTGGATATCGGTATTTGGACCAAATCCGCTTTTGGAACAAATCGGAAATTTAGATATATAAGTATTTTGCAGATAGTCTATCTGCAAAAACGCTTCCGGTATTTTGCATATCGGCTTTCTGTAAGCACATCCGGCATTCTATATTTCGGCATTCTATGAAGCGCATCCGACATTTCACAATTCCCATGCTTTACTAACCTGGGGAACATATATATGGATTCTTTTGATAATTTCAAACATCATCTTTAAACTTCCCAGATGAGTGTTTCCATGTAAGTGCAAAGACTGATGAAGATCTCCCTGTAGTAGTAGAACAAGAATCAAAGACATGTCAAACAATCTGAATCATACATCCCTTGGAGATTGAAATCACATTAATGTAAATTTGTCTTACTATTATCCAAGTACATATAGGATCAAAGAATATCTCATCTAAGGTACTATTCTGGATCTCAATCAATCAAGATCAAGATAAATTGTTCTATGAAGCAGATGTGGCCGTTGAGCTGCAAATATGTCCGTTGACATATGCCTATTTAAGAAGATTGAGCTCAACCTGCTTCAACACCTTTTTCCTGAAAATTTTACCCATTGTTCACCTTTTACTAACCTTCAAGTAACTGAGCCTTTTCCACAATCTTGAGGTACACCCTAGAGAAGAGTTGGCGTACCTCTTCTTCGTGTACACAGTTAGTCCCCCTATGAACTTCTTTAGACCAGTTGCCTTTAGGGTTCAAAACATCTCCACCATCTTAGGTAACGCTAGAATTTAGACAGAATCGAAGTCTACTGGCATAATGTTTTGAGAGAAAGATGCCATTTCAGATGCTTAAGGTTTCAGGTAGGAAATTAAGAAAGTTAGGGTTTAGGGCTGAAATTGCAATAGAGAGAATATGAATTGCCTTTTGAGAATGTGTGTCGTTTAGAAATATTGGTCACATATTTAAATGAGTTCCAGAGCTTGATTAATCAATTGTCAGTGATGGAGATGACCTTAGAAGATGAGCTACATTGCTTAAGCCTTATTGCTTTTGGGATCATTGTCCGACAGTTGAGAGACATTGGTTGTGACAGTCAATAATGCAGCTTTGAATGGTGTTCTTACTATGAGTATAGTTACTAGTAGCTTGTTCAATGAGGAGACAAGAAGGAAGTCAACTAATACAAATAGTGCATAGTCCCTTGTCACAGAGAATAGGGGAAGAGCTGAATACCAACAACAATCAAGAGGCCATAGTAAGTCTAGAGGCAGATCAAAATGTAATGGAATACAGTGTTATCACTGTGGTAAAGAAGGTCACATGAAAAAAATTGTAGAACCTAGAAAAGACTATATAATGAAGACAAAAATAAAAAGAAAGATGATGAAAACAGAAATACCACAGCCACAATAACTACAGATGATGTAGTGATTCTTTTTTATGAAAAAGAACAATATCTACATGTAGAAGGTCACCAAGGAGTTGAGAGGATAGTTGATATAGGTGCTTGCTATCATGCTACACCAAGTAGAGAGTTTTTCACGAGTTACAAGGCTAGAGATCTTGGTACAGTGAAGATGGGTAATACTAGTCACTCGAGCATTATGGGTATTGGTGATATTTGTTTGTAGTCAGAGATGGGACATCAGTTAACACTGAAAGATGTGCGACATATTCCTGATTTGCGTCTAAACTTGATATCAGGTGATGCATTGGACAAACATGGATTCAATCATTACCTTGATAGTGGAGAATGAAAGCTCAGCAAAGGATTAAAGATTTTAGCAAAAGGGAAGTCGTGGAAGTCCTAATACAGAACCCATGTGAACATACTCAAGAATGGGTTGAATGTAGTACAAGCTGAAAGATCTTTAAATCTGTGGCATCAACGTCTCGATCACATGAGTAAGAAAGGGTTACGAATTCTGGTGAGGAAGCTTCACATCCCCTCAACCAAAGATGAGGTTTTGAATCTATGCGACTACTGTCCTTTTGGTAAGCAACACGGAGTCTCTTTTAGTCAAACATCAGAAAGGAAACATAATGTGTTGGACTTGGTTTATTCTGATGTGTGTTGTCTTTTTGAGGAGGAGTCATTGGGTGGCAATCGATACTTTCTAACATTTATTGATGATGCATCTAGAAATGTGCGGGTTTATTTCATGAGAACGAAAGATTTGGTATTTAATTTCTTTCAATAGTTCCGTGTCATGGTAGAAAGAGAGACAGACAATAAGCTAAAATGTCTTCGTTCTGATAACGGCGGAGAGTATACATCCAAGGAGTTTAAAGCATATTGTGTAAAATATGGAATTCGACATGAGAAAACAGTGGCTGGAACTCCACAACACAATAGTGTGGCTGAGAGAATGAATCACACCATTGTAGAAAAGGTGAGATGCATGCTGAAAATGACAAAGTTGCCTAAATAGTTTTGGGTAGAAGCAGTTCGCACAGCTTGCTATCTCATAAACAGGTCACCCTTTGTTCCTTTGAAGTTTGAAATACTAGAAAGAGTATGGTCTAAGAAGAATATTTCATTCTCGCATCTAAGGGTGTTTGGATGCAAATTATATGTGCATATTTCAAAGGAACAAAGATCCAAGTTGGATGATAAAGCAATTCCATGTATTTTCCTTGGATATGGAAATGAGGAATTTGGGTACAGATTATGGGACCCTGAAAAGAAAAGAATTGTTAGATGCAGAGATGTTGTGTTCTTCGAGGGTCGGAATGGGATAAATCTAGAAATCAACGAGAAGTCAGAGAGAGTTGATGAGTCCATAGAACTCATACCAATTTCTTCACATGTACAATCAACAGTAACAGATGAATATGAACATAATGAAGAAGCCACTGAGGAAACCTCTAACACGAATGGTAGAAATAATGATGAGTTTGTTTATGAAATTTCTGAACAGGGGAGCAATATCATCAAGAGGAGCCAGAAGAGCCACCATTAAGAAGGTCTGAAAGAGAGCACCAACCTTCTAAAAGGCACCCTTCTTCAGAGTATATACTATTGACAGAAGAAGGAGAGCCAAAATGTTTTCAGGAGGCACAAGTTCATAAAGACAAAGCTAAGTGGAAGAATGCAATAAAAGATGAAATGAAGTCATTGCAAGAGATGAGCACATATGAGCTGGTGGAACTTCCTAAGGGCTGAAAGGAATTGAGAAACAAATGGGTGTTCAAGCTAAAGAGAGATGAAAATGGAAAAATTATGAAGTACAAAGCTCGACTTGTTGTAAAGGGTTTTGGACAGAAACAGGGCATCGACTTTGAGGAGATTTTCTCACCAGTGGTAAAGATGACTTATATTCGTACAGTGTTAGGTCTAGTAGCTAACTTAGACCTTGAGCTTGAGCAACTTGATGTAAAAAACTGCATTTCTTCATGGTAACTTGGAAGAAGAGATCTACATGGTGCAACCAGAGGGATTTGAAGTGAATAAAAAAGAGAACATGGTTTGAAAATTGAAGAAGAGTCTATATAGTTTGAAACAAACTCCGAGACAGTGGTACAAGAAATTTGACTATTTTATGATGAGTCATGGGTACCAGAGAACCAAGGCAGATCCGTGTGTTAACTTCAAATGATTTTCTAATGGAAAGTTTCTAATCATTTTACTTTATGTTGATGATATGTTGATTGTAGGACATGATGCTCAGATAATAGTCATGTTGAAGAAGGAGATGTCCAAGACATTTAACATGAAAGACATGGGCCAAGCACGTTAGATATTGGAAATGCAGATTACTCGTGATAGAAAGGCTAAGAGACTTTGGTTGTCACAAGAGAAGTACATTGAAAGGGTTCTTGAATGATTCAACATGCAAGGAGCAAAGGAAGTAAGTTGTCCACTTCCTAGCCATTTTAAATTGAGCAAGAAGATGTGTCCATCAACAGAGAAAGAAAATGATGACATGTCAAGTGTTCCATACTCCTCAGCTGTAGGGAGTTTGATGTATTCAATGGTTTGCACTAGGCCAGATATAGTGCATGCAGTCGGTGTGGTAAGTAGGTTCCTCTCTAATCCAGGAAAACAACATTGGGAAGTAGTGAAGTGAATTCTTAGATATCTAAGAGGCACTTCTAATTTGTGTTAGAGTTTTGGAAATTGTGAAACTGTGTTAGAAAGTTACACAGATGCAAATATAGCTGGAGATATAGATCACAGAAAATCCACTTCGGGTTATGTGTTTACTTTTGCATGGGGAGTCGTGTCATGGCAATTTAAGTTGCAAAAATGTGTGGCTTTATCAACAACAGAAGAAGAATACAATACAGCTATTGAAGCTGGTAAGAAGTTATTGTGGATGATTAGATTTCTCCTAGAGCTTGGTATGCAACAAGAAGATGTAATTGTTTTTTGTGATAGCTAGAGTGCCATAGATTTGAGCAAGAATGCTACATATCATTCCAGAACTAAGCATATTGATGTGAGGTTTCATTGGTTAAGAGATGTAATAGAAAACCAACAGATGAAGCTGAAGAAAATCCACACGGATAAGAACCCATCAGACATGTTTACGAAGATTGTTCCAAAAGACAAGCTCGAGCTATGTTGTCGGCTTGTCGGTATGAATACCAAGTGATGACTTGAAGATCGGTGTGCCTCTCTCCGTGGATTGGAGTGGGGGATTGTTGGGCCTTTGGGTCCAATCCAATCAGGCATTTAATTAAACAAGAAAACTCTAAGAATGCTTCTTAATCTATCACTTCTAGAGAGAGAACATTTTACAAAGAAGAAGAAAAACATAGAAGAAGAAACAGAGGAAGAAGAAGAGAAGGAGGCAGTAGATCTCTTACATTTTCACCTTCATGTTCCAATTTCTTGTTGTCTTATATCTAGACTAGCTTGAGTCTTAATGAAATTGGTTTTCTCTGTTTGTATATCTCAACTTTAGGTTTAAAGTTGAGAAGAACATTTGTATCCGTTTCTTGTTTATAGTGAAATTTGCTGGTTGACCCCGTGTTTTTTTACCCGCCAGGTTGAGAGAGTTTTCCACGTAAATCTGGTGTTGTTTTGTTCTGTGTGCTTGATCTTCTGTTTTAGACTTGGATAACCTTTGCATTTACCCATCTCACATTGTTAGATTACAGTATAAAAGTAATATTCGTTTCAAAATTCCCAACAATGCAGACATTGAAAGCAAAACCTCATATTGATGACTTGTTAATTAGTTCTTGGGGGTCTTGCTTTGTTGTTTGTTTCAGATAGTTCTTGGGACAGTCCAGCTCTTTTTACTTATTGAAGAAAAAAAAGATTTTTCATAGATATTCACTTTCTACTTGCTGAAGTAAAAAAAAGGGTTTTCTTAGTGATTGAAATATGGATAAAAGAAAAACAACAATGCTAGTGCATGACTTTGTTCTTAAAGAAATCAAAGAAACTGCAAAGAAGAAAACATGTCGGGTCGGGTCAACTATTTTAATGTGAGGTAAAGTTACTGTTTCTACAAAATAAAAAAATGTTTGATAAAATTAAATTTCAAAAATAAAATATATTTAAATTTAAAAGATAAAATACATTAAACTAAAATCTTAACTTTTAAAGTTATTGATAATTATTTTGATAAATAAAATGTAATAATTAAATTTTCTAAATAACCAAAATTTTGAAAAGTAAATGCCTTTTTAAAAGACACGAAGGACATATCGCTTAAATCATTTCTGAGTGTCCCTGAATTATGTTTATACACATAAAATTATTTTCTTGATTTATTTTAAAATAAATTAACGGGTTAGCCATTTAAAATTAATGTTTTAAAAATTATTTTAAAATTAATTTATTCTGTTATAAAATTTTCGTCACTAGTTATTTTAAATATACAAACTTTATTGTAAAACAATAGTAACTAAATATTCTAAATACACAAACATTATTTCTAAAAAATCAACAAGATATTCTAAATATACAAACATTGTTTCCAAAAAATTGTGACAAGATATTCCTAAATATAAAAACTTTGTTTCCAAAAATCCGTGACTAGTTAGTATAAATATACAAACTTAGTTTCTAAACAAATCGTGACTACTACACTCTACACACAAACAAAGAATGGCAATACCTGTAGTCAACCCTAATCGTGCCATGGCTGAGTTGAGAGAGAATATTTTGAGTATGAAAGGTAATGTCTTTGATACGATAATCGCTTCTATTTCATTGGCAGCGGAGATGCGACCACGAGAATTCTCACTAAGAAGGGATCAGATAATGACGCATCTTTTATTCCCATCAAAACAGAACAAATTTGTCGCCTTCTTTTCTTTTAAGACGGAGGAGATGAAAGATCTCGATCTCAAGGTGACCATGCCTGAACCTGATGATAATGTTGCTGATGATTCACAGCAACACAAGTACGTGGAGCCACAAAATAAGAAGAAATTGGATCACCTCGTTATCCGAATAAAGAAGAACAATCTCACGATCATCAATGGAAAATCAACTACCATTCATAGACATGATGAAAACAATGCAGCTCATGATAACAACGTCGGGATAATATTAAGCGCTCCTACAAATGATCAAAATCATACCCTGGGTTCTAAAGATGGTGAAAAATCATGTTCCAGTTTGAGTCAGAATTTAGACAAAACAAAGCCAAAAAAATTTGTTTATGCATAGAAGAAGATATTAGAGTGCTCGAAGAAAAGTACGGTTGAGTATATGAAGTTCGAGTCTAGCAAGAGGAAGATGGCGGAAGAATACAAAGGAATAAGAGATTCCAGAAAGAAAATAAAAATGATCGACATGAAGGATCTTCCCAAACTCATTCAACCGTACTCAAGTAAATGCAAGCAAGCCCATTTTAGAAAATTTGTGAAGTGATACCGATTACAAAAATGTAACTAATGCACATTTTCTTATTAACTAATAATAATAGTAGTTCAATTTGTGTTGTTGTTAATTTTAGAGCTTTCCCATTATTCACAAAAGAGTAGAGAGTGCGAAACGGGTAAACAATGTCTTTATATTTACTTATAACATGCATTGAATTCTTTAAATAATCTAGAGACACATCTGAACGTTTCTCTCAAGCATCAATTGAATGACTAATATCTTTTCGTACTTAATAAGTAATTAAAAAAACTCCATTAAATAAATAAATACTAAATGTTCGGCACGATATGTTCGGCACGTTCGTCATAGTTAGCACGGTCGAGCGATTCGGTTGATTTGGTGTTCATTCAAGGCTTCATTGTTAAGAACCGGCTCAGATCCAGTGGTTGGACCTTCCACAACAACATTGTCTCCCTCTTCACTTCATGACTGGCCTCCATCTTCTAAAAATATTTTTTTCTCGAAGGAAGATGATATGTGTGAAGAGACTAAGTTGTTTTACAATATATATATATACACTAAAGAGTTTAAGAGCATTAATGTAAAAAAATCTCTACACTAATTGATGAAAAGATATTATACCATAAAGAGATTTTTTATATTTGAATATAGTAAAAATCTAAAGATTCCTACAAGATAATTCCCTAATAAAATCCATCCTAATTACACATGAGGAGAGTTTGAATTATTTTTTATTTAAATTTACAAATAAGATGATGTTAAAATGTGTTACAATTTCTCAAATAAAACTATATATGAAAATGTTCAAAATGACATTTCATTTTCAATAAAAGTACATTAATATTATTTTTTTAATGTTCATCTATACTAACAAAAAAGGAAGAAGTTTAATGGTAATAAAGGAGGCCAGATTTTTAATCAAATTAGAATTCTATGCCATTTAATATAGTTCTTTTATTTTTCTAACAATTTTATAAGTTTATTGAAAAATCAAGAATCATGAAAAATGTGACGCTATAATAACTTTACAACTGTAAAAACAAACAAAAATGGATGAACGAAAAGAAAATAATTATAAAAATACATTAAACGTGTTATGTTTGTTTAGAGAAACGACATCTGAAAAACATGATTATATATTTCCCAATATCTTAAATAAAATATAAGTTTATTAAAGCGGCATTTCCAACAACTTTCTTCATTTAAAATACGACAAACAACACATTAAACAGGGCTTCTATGACTTTAAAAAATGACACAATATTGGCTCAATATAGCTTAATAAAACACATTCCAAACATAATTTTTTATATGCTCTTTAATTCAAACATTATTACTTATTTTTAAGAGAAAACATATCTAAGAAACGTGGGTGTGTATAGTATAGTCCTTTATTAAAATTAAAAATTAGACAATATTGGCTCAATATAGCTTTAACATAAACATTTCAATGGTTAATAAAATTAATATAAAAAAATCAAACATTATTACCTATTCTTTTCTATTTATTTGGGAAATAATCATATGAATACCTAAAATACAGATAAATTAAATAAAGTCATGATTTTTAATATCTATTAACATCTCAAATTAAGCATCAAGTTCATTAGAGATGCTGAAAATATTCTTCAAATTAAGTATCAAGTTGATCCAAGCTGCATCCCATAAACTTTCTTTATTTTAAATACGACAAATAACATATTTAATTTTAAATACGACAAATAATATATTTAACCAAGCTTTTGTTACATTATAAAAATTAAAGTAGATAATATTAGAAAATATAACTTAACAAAAACAACTCATTAAAAAAGTTCATATGACAAAAGTGGTTTCAAAGAAATTAAAAACTACGTGTTTTATTTCATGTTCAAACGTTTTAAGTTGGAGTGAATTAATATTATGTTTATGATAATTCTAACTTTCAACAATAAAAATAACTTAACAAAAATATTTTAGTGGCAGGTAAAATTCATCAGTTTTTATTTACTCTTTATTTCAAATCTTATTATTTAATTTTTCAAATTTAATTGAGAAATACATAAAAACATATAAATTAAATAGAGTTATATTTATTAGGTTAAGAGAAACAACATCTAAAAATGGTTGTGTATATCCCAACATCTCAAATTAAGAACTAGGTTCATGAAAGCCGTATTCCAACAACTTTCTTCAAATAAATGTATTTTGTTCATGTAAAATAATATAAACAATACATTCAACCAATAACCAATCTTCTGCTAATTTATAAAAAAATAAAAATTAAACAAGCTCAATATAATTGAACAAAAACTATATAGTGGCTAGTAAAATTCATCATTTTTTTATTTATTATTTACTTATTATGGATTGGATATATGCTACTTAGACGATATCCTCATAGAAGATTTGAATTTGACACAAAGATTTGAATTGAAAGTTATCTTACAACATTTATAAGACGAGGTCCTCCTGAATCCATTAAATACATTTATTTCAATATCCTATGCATAAATTAGATGCATGAAACTATTAAAAATGACTTCTATACCTAGACCCATGATATGAACATATACAATATAATAATATATGATATATAGGAATAAAGATGGATTCAAAAAATAAAAACATGATAGGAACATATCTTATTTGAGTATAGACACATGATGAAAATGAGAATTATCTAAACCAAAGTGCATGTTACGAATGAGAATAATTTGAACTTAGATGCATGTTAGGATCTGGATGTCTTTCGACTTAGATTTCAAATAAAAATGGAAACAAAAAAGGTTTTACATATGAATGACAAAAAAAAAATAGAATAGAGACGGTATGAAGACATAGTGCTGGTGCCATTTTATAACTGCAACCCAGCATCATAATCAAAACAAATATTTTCATTTTCGCATTTCATTACCAAAAAAATTATTTTTTCCAGTTTCTCATTGAGAAAACTGAATGGTAACTCTAAAAAGTTTAAACTATCTTAATCAGATATTTAAATTTATGTAATTATTTTTCGGTAACTAAATTTAATGCTAAAGAGTTAGAGTATGTAAAGATTTTAAATTTATTTTAAGAGCTAGATGGTGAAAACTAAGAGACTCAAGTGGATTTTTCTTTATTTTTAAATGTAGAATCTTTAATACATTCTCACAAGCAAAACAAGGAGGCATACACTGTGAGTTTGTTATGTAATAATGCAAATCAGTTTCATGCAAGTTGTTTAGTGAGGATATCGATAATCTGATCATCTGTAAGTATGTATTGGATGAAGATATATTAATGAGCAACATATTCACGAACTAAGTGAAAATCAATATCTATATCCATCACCATTGTTGTGACGTCATAGAGTGGGGAGGTTGAGGTGGGGAGATGCAAAATTAACGTATCAAGACTTGGAGTCGGATGAGTTTGTAGTGTCATGAGATGAACTCGATATTTAGACTCGGTACTAGACCGATCAATGACATGTTGTTTCTTTGAATTCTAAGAGATAAGATTGTCACCAAGAAAATATACAATAGCCAATTGTGAAAGGATGATTGTCCAAACAACCAACTCAATTGTAGTTTGAATAGGTAGATAAATCGAGAGAAGATGGTGGATGAATGAGAGGTCAATGATGAGGATTATGACAAAGATATCCGAGAATTCTTTTTAGTGCATACCATTGAGTTGTGATAAGAGACGACATGAATTGGAAAGAAAAGTTCACAACAAAGGCTAGTTCAGGTCGATGATACGTCAAATATTGGAGAGAAGCAACAATGTCGCACTACATATTCGTTAGACTGGCACGTCTAACTACGTATCTGTTACACTAACACGTTTAACTACGTATCTGTTAGATTGACATGTCTAACTACGTATTTGTAAGACTAGCACGTCTAACTACGTATCTATTAGACTAACACGTCTAACTACGTATCACGTCTAATTAGTCTGCTTAGACCACGTCTAAATTAGCCAAAACTGATGCACCTACAAAGAAACAATTGGATGACTTAGCTTCATTCATATCTAAATATCATCAAAACTTAATTGATTAATATTTAGCACTTTTTTGTTAATTAACTTTTTACTTAGTTTTCCAAACAATTTCTTCTAAGTTAATTAACTCTTAATTTTTCCCAATAGTGTGTGTATGAATTGTGTTTGAATGTGTAGGGGTTTTGTTTAATTTCAAAGTATAAATTTGTATTTTAGTTTTTAATGATAAAATATGACCAAGTTTAAATCTGATTAATTATTAAATTTGAAAGAATCAAATACCGAAAGATTTGAATCAAATCTTTCGGTATTTAAGGGTAAAATTGAAAGAATTACCACTAGTAAAAAAGGATTTATAACTTGCAATCATAGAGATTGGTCTAAAATCCAATCGTTATTACAGAGGTAGTACAGAGGTAGTAGTGATTGGTTTAAAATCCAATCGCTTCTACCTTGAAAATAGCGACTGGCCTTTAGACCAATCGCTACTTCCTTGACATAACGACGATTGATTACAAAACCAATCGCATAAACCTAATTAAAAACCGCAGAAAAAACATCAAGAATTACTAGAGATTAACACTAACCAATAGCTACTACTAATGATAGTAGCGATTGGTATCCTATTAAAAATAGATGTCAACCCGAGAGTCTCCCCTACTCTTTTTTTCGCCAATTATTTCTCTCCCTTCTTCCGTCGATCGTCTCCTCTTCGCTATATAACCAAACCATGTGCTCTCTTCTTCATCTAATCTTTTAAGTTTTTTTTTTCGAACTGATTCTTTTTGTTGCGTTGTCTGTAGCCTATGCGTTTCAATCATCAAGAAATATTTAGGTTTTGTTGCAATCTAGGTGAATCCATAAAGATGAAAGGAGACCGTAGATTATGTGTTTCAAGTAACTTCCCTTTTCCCTATCATGCTCGATAGTGAATTACAAGACTCCAATTTCTGTTCATGTTTCCAAGTTAAGCTTCATACAAAGATACACTCTCATGGATGCTGGAGATTCGCCCCTAATCGCCGAAAACTCGCTTGCCCATTTTCTCTATTTCAATGTCTTCGAGTACTTCATTTATCTACCGCTCTATCCTACCGAATTGAGTTCATTTGTTTGTTGTATCATGAGTACAATGATTCTCTTAGAATTTTGCTGAATTAGTAGTTTGTTTTTCTATAGAGGTTAGATTTAAGATAAAATTGATAAAGATTCACGCAAACAAGCCTACATTGCATATTCTCTTCATCCTTGGAAATCCAGGCATGTTTATATTGAATGTATATCATACTCATTTATACAAATTGTGTATAAAATAATATGAGGAATGAAATTTGGATATATGATTGTTACGGGTGTTGTCTCATTTTATATTGATTTTCCTTAATACCTATATGAGCTACTAAGAGGAACTGCATCTATAACAAGCAAGAATACTAAATATTTGGGTTTCAAATGGAAACTCTTATATATTTATAAATTTACTGGGCCAGATCATTCTAATTTTGAAGAATCTCTTTCTTTCCTCAGCTATCATCCACGTCTCCCACTTATGAACTGAAATAAATTATGCCTTATTTGTCTGCATCCTAGGTATTACCCAATTTTAAACTTTCAGTTTTACTTTTCATTGAACAATCAATATGAATGGGCAAAATCTTGTTGAACCCTATTCTCGAATTAGGTCTACCAGTTAGTTAGCTAGTAGAATTGAAAAGTAAAACTTGTAATTTCTGTTTAGTTCATATAACTGCTGTCCAGTTTCTGAAAAGGGTTGTGTCTCTAGTACAAAGATGTAACTTTAAGTAGAAAATGATGCATCTAAATAAGTGACTTTTCTTTTATAATAATGTTTCTTCTTCTTGTGGTGAATTTTACAGTGAATTTTACATAAATATGTAGTAGTTGTGACTTGTGATCGATGTGTACTGAAATTTTCAGGTTTATTGAGAAATTTGGTGTGAAGATAGGTGAGAAGGATGTTATGTATGGGATGTAGCAATATGCATTTTATGAGGTCAAGCTCACGCCTATGGGAATTTTGGTGCCCCCTTAAAGCACGGAAATCCGAGAATGATAGGTTACAGTAGACGCAAGAGAAAGACCTTTTCTGAGAAGGTAACTCTACATTGGACCTTCCACAACAACATCGTCTCCCTCCTTCACTTCATGACTGGCCTCCATCTTCTAAAAATATTTTTGGGAAGAATGCCAATTTTAAACACCAAGTTGTAAGAAGGTGTCAAATTTACTCATTAAGTATCAAAATTCTATTTATATATACTAACTTGTCAAAATGTGTCAAATTTATTTAAAATAACAAAAAAGTTAAACGGAGTTAAAAGTTTTGCCACATTTAATATCCACCTATTTTTTATTTATTTTTAATTTACATTAATTACTTTAATATTTTTTTCATTCAAACAAAACATCTAAATTTTTCCTTATCCATTTTTTCTCTCTCTATCCCCAACTCTTCATTTCTTTTAATTGTTCATCTTCTATCCACACCATTAATCATATCTGATGAAAAACCGCCGAAATATTTGGAATCAACTCCGTTTGAAATCCTAGATCAGGATTTCATTTTCCTGTTTTTCCGATAGTCGTCGCCGATCGATACACTACGGAGGGCCCCATCTTTTGTCCAGTACCTTCTACATATCTTGCAGAAATACCTCGGCTACGCGAAACTGTAGTTGTTGTAGTAACATATTGCATCTCGAACACTTCATCGGTTGTTCCGCCACCTTCACCGTCGTCACAGTTTTTTGGCCACCTGATTTTTCTTCCATCACAATATTATTATTTGACGTCGACATAGCTAGTTCATTAATAGAGATTTCAGAAAAAATAGATTACTTATATTAGAGATGAAGAGGAATAGTGAGAAGAAAATGAAGAATTGGGTAAAGAGAGAGAAAAAATGGATATGGAAAAATTTAAATGTTTTGTTTAAATGAAAAAAAAATTAAAGTAATGTAAATTAAAAACAAATAAAAAATAGGTGGATATTAAATGTGGCAAAAATTTTAACTCCGTTAAATTTTTCTGTTAGTTTAAATAAATTTGACACTTTTTGACAAGTTAGTATATATAAATAGAATTTTGATACTTAATAAGTAAATTTGACACCTTCTTACAACTTGGTGTGTAAAATTGACATTCTTCCCAAATATTTTTCTCTCGATGTTAGGAAGGAAGATGATACGTGTGAAGAGACTAAGTTGTTTTACAATATATATATATATATATATATATACACTAATCTTTTAAATATGAAACCTAGCATGACTTCACAACCATATATATACACTTTAACTTAAATATGTTTTAGTAAGAATCAATCATGCAGTCACTAGTAGAAGTTTGTTGATAGGCGCCCTTTCCAGTATTACTTTTGTAATTATTAATTTCAATGTAATAAAGTAATATAGGTTAATCAACATCAGTAAAAAAAATTAAAAAAATTATACAAGGTAAAATAAAAATTTTAACTTCATATATTTACAAAAAAGAAAATCTTCACTTTTTTTTTAAACTAATATTTTACTTGTGTACTTTTTATTTAGCTAAGCATACAAGGAATTGAATTATAATTTACCATAAATAAATCATTATTCATAAATACTTAAAAACCCTAAGTAATGCGACATCTTTTCCTTCCTACCTTTTCTCAGTCATAGTTTTTGTCATTTAAAATTTTGACCTCTCCTTATTCGGGGTCTATCATCTAGATCTACTTCTTTAAACGTTATGAAAGATTATATTCAAATTTGAATTTCTGGGTTTTATTTATTGGTTAAAACTGTGTTCTTTCAATGCAAGTTAGAATTCATTGAATGTATATTTTAGTCTGTTATTTTAAATTTGAAATTTTGGTGAAGAAAAAAATCTAAACTATGAAGTAATATATAAAAAATACTTCATTGACGCAAAATAAACTCTGAATTATATATAATAAATTACTTCGGAAATTTATATAAATTGTGAAACCAAATATAATTAATTACTTTTAAAAAAATTGAAGATCTAAAATAATATATTTAATTAGGAATCGGTCCAATTCTGAGCCGATTTTGCCTATGTTGATCGGTCAAAGACTTCGCTATAATTTTTTATATAACTTCGGTTATTATGCAAATTAAAATAGTATATATTACTTCATGTCCTTCTATTTCGGTATTGAACTACCTATTATTACAGATAATATCCCTATTAAAAATCTGAAATTAACATCATGTGTAACCATTAATCTCTTACGAACCTAGACTGTTACTTGAAGTAACTGAGTGAGTTACATAGCCATTTATAACTAAACCATTAATTGAAAAAATTACTTTGTGTAAGCCTTCTTGTATGTAATAAGAATAATTTTGTTTCCTAGTGGAAGTTCTTGAGATAAATTCATTAAAAACCAAAAACTTCTTTCCCTTTTTTTGGATTGAAAAAATATTGACGCAAGCAATTCTAAAATTTATATAAAAAATAATTAAGCTAGGCCTCTAATTCATATACTATATATATATATATATATAGCAAATTTCCTAACCTGTATAACTCTGATAGATACTTAATGATAAGGTCAATACATTATTTTTGAGATTTAATTCAATATTAGTACTAATTGCTATTTACCATTTACATTGGCTTGATTGTATTTTTGGTTTTCATGCATTAATGTTGACAAATATGCCTTAAGATACTGAATGATATATGGAACTTACATGCTACTTTTTGTCCCTCTAGTGTGTGATCTTGGGACACAAATAATTCTTAAACTATGTACACCATTTGAACTTCATGAGTCTGTGTATTTAGCTAGGATGGAGGTAACTTTAATTATTTTCTTTAGAAATTAAAATCATATCTTCTCTATTTTCTTTAGTTATTATCTTTGATATCTACTAGTGTAACAATATGTTACGGTCTTCTCATCAAAAACCTCGGTCCTAAAATATTTTATGCACCCGTCTCTCGGCCCAAGTGTCCATATGGGTCAGTTTATGTTTTTAAGGAATAATTCTGTTTTGTTTACTTTCTCTCTTATTTCTCTTAAACTGAATTCTGTTATTCTGAAAGTTTGTTGTAACCGAATACTCTTGGGTAATCAACCTCTTTAAATGGTGATGCCCACCCCACTTTTTGGGGCTATGAATTGAATATTTTGGAACTTGGTGTTTAAGTTATCTCTCGGCCCTCCTCCCCCTTCTTGGACCGCTAGGTGTAATCTAGTGGTATTTCTCCCTCCCCCTCGACTCTTCTCTACCTAACCTCGAATTCTCCTCTAATTCTATGTCCGCTGCGCTAGAGTGTTGAATTCCACCATCGGTCCCGAACATCAAGAACCCGTTTCTTGAATTAAAGAACTTGAAAGGCTCGGTCATAATTTAAAGTCTAACATCTTGGTATCAGAGCTGGCCGATTCTCAACATGGTAGAAACTCGCCAGCTATCGAAAATGGATGCGCTCAAGGCCCTTATTGAAAACCTGTCCCAACAAACAGCCGCGATGCAAGCTGCCATAACCGAAGATTTGATGCGGCTGAAGAAAGAATGGCAGCCTTTGAGAGCGGGGCATCTGGAAACGTGCAAGAACCCCGCCACAGACCCTATGATGATAATTTTTGCCACGGTCCTTCACCATTTAGGCCCCCGCACCCTGGCCAGAACCGTGACCAACACTATGCTCCTCCTACTCGGCTAACCAAGGTCGATTTTCCTCGGTTTGATGGGTCGGATGTCGAGGGCTGGCTAATTTCTGCCGAGCAATTTTTCAAAGTGGACAAAACTAAGGATGCCACTAAATTAGAAATCGCCCCCATTCATTTTTCTAGAGAAGCAAGAATGTGGTACGGGTCATATCTTCAAAACCGAAATCATATGGAAGCCTTATCTTGGGACGTGTTCAAAAGAGATCTTATGACTCAATTCGGGCCCTCTATACATGACACATCAATGAGACAGTTGATGAATTTAAAACAGGTTGGGTCGGTTCAAGAATATAATCTCCGGTACATGTCGATCTCTCAAAAGTTATTACATATGCCAAGGGACTACGTCATTGATTGTTACTTGTCCGGTCTAAGGGAAGAGATTGCGAACTGCATCAGGTTGCGATTCCCAGATTCTTTAAATGACGCCATGGCCATGGATAAAGTCCAAGAAGCAACATATCGGTCCTTAATGAGCAGTGGTAACTTGTACAGCGCTGAAGCATCATTGCTGCCCACGCCATCCAATATCAACACAGCCGGGCCGAGCACCAATACTGAATTCAAGAATTCATCATATGGGTCCTCTTCAAATGCAAACCAGGGCCATGTTAAGCAATTAGACTCAGCCTCAATGGATGAAAAGCGAAAGAAGGGCTTATGCTATTCTTGCAATGAAAAATGGCAATCAAACCATAGGTGTAAATCAAAGTTATTCATGGTCTCGGCCAATCAAGAAGATCAAGAACCTGAACAAGAACCTGTTTTGGATGATCTACCTTCATTGCTCGGCTCAAGAGATGAACCATCCATATCCTTACATGCCTTGACCGGGTCTAAAGCCTTCCAAACGCTCCAGATTCTTGGCAAAGTTGGGAACCTGCCGGTGGTGATCTTGATCGATATAGGCAGCACCCACAATTTTATCAATAGCAGGATTTTGGAGAAAATAGACCACAAAAGCATAGCAACCCAGGTACAATCGGTTAGAGTGGTTGATGGATCTAATGTGTTATGTTCTAGTGTTTGCAAGGACTTGAAGTGGTCGATGGAAGGCAATGAATACCAAACAGAAATGAAGGTAATTTCCATGGACGGTTATGATATTGTGTTGGGAATTGAATGGTTGATTACTCTAGGCCCGTCTTCTTGGGACTTTGAAAAGCTGACCCTATCCTATGATAAGCAAGACAGAACAACGGTCCTAAAAGGGATTCCTCGGTCGCAGGCCAGTTTGATGCATGGAAACCAGCTGGAAAAGACCCTAGATGAATATATTGTTGCTGCCAAAATGCAAGTAAAGAGTAAGCCCGAAGGCCAAACTGTTTCACTCGAGGCATTGACCTTGGAAGATGTTCCTAACGATTTAATTAGAAGCTATGGCTCCTTCGATGCTGCGATTATGTTGGTTCGGGAAAAAGACTTGGCCTGGATTTTTGAGCCAAGTATGAAGTGTAATAGAAGTGGGAAGAAATTATTTTTGCACCAGGCGCTGGGGACATTGCAGCAACCAAGGCCAGCTCTAAACACTGAAAAACTTGACCTTAGGTGCACAGAAATTTCTCACATGGGCGGAGTGGCAAACGACCCGGCAGCGCAAAGGACCGGAAGGACCCGGCCAGTTCCACTACTGAAGCGATTCTGCCGAAAGTTTTTTGAGAAAATACGGTCTTATGCTGCGACCCTTGCTGAATGTGCCAAAGCCCGACCGAAGCAAAAGTTGTGAAGTTGAAATTGCGTATTAGAGGCTGACCAGTCCACATTCTTTTCGTCGAGGGCGACGAACCTCGAAGTTGGAGATTATGTTACGGTCTTCTCAACAAAAACCTCGGTCCTAAAATATTTTATGCACCCGTCTCTCGGCCCAAGTGTCCATATCGGCCAGTTTATGTTTTTTAAGGAATAATTCTGTTTTGTTTACTTTCTCTCTTATTTCTCTTAAACTGAATTCTGTTATTTTGAAAGTTTGTTGGAACCGAATACTCTTGGGCAAACCAACCTCTTTAAATGGTGATGCCCACCCCACTTTTTGGGGCTATGAATTGAATATTTTGGAACTTGGTGTTTAAGTTATCTCTCGGCCCTCCTCCCCCTTCTTGGACCGCTAGGTGTAATCTAGTGGTATTTCTCTCCTCCCCCTCGGCTCTTCTCTCCCTAACCTCGAATTCTCCTCTAATTCTATGTCCACTGCGCTAGAGTGTTGAATTCCACCATCGGTCCCGAACATCAAGAACCCGTTTCTTGAATTAAAGAACTTGAAAGGCTCGGTCATAATTTAAAGTCTAACACAATATTATGATATAACATAATAAGCCGCACTTTTAAGGGTGCTTTAATATGTTTGTTAAACAATAACTTGACTTATTCTAGACTAAGTCTAGTCATAGATCTTGATTGAACCATTTTGATTAATCTTGGCTTATTTCATTTTGAAATATGATTATAGATTTCATTGATTATAAAATTGAGCAATAATTTAAGTGAAGGGAAATTAATTAATATTTCAAATGATGATTTGAATTCACAAGATTGTTTGAATTGGGAATTGAAATAGAAATGGTAGGGAGAGTGAATGACATGGCGCAATCTTATTCGTTGAAAAATTAACAAATTTTCTCTCTCCTCACACTTTACTCATTTTTTAATCAGTGATGTAGTGATACATTGTTCACTCCCCCATTCACTTTCCCAAATTCAATCCCTTATCATCCTTATTATATTAAAATCCAAAAACATGTTACATACCATTTAATAAATCAAAAGTCCATAAAAGCTACAAATTAAGAAATGCAATCATAATTGTTCAACATCATTCTTCTTAAACAACAACAAAAACTACTAGAAAAAATGAAAGAGATGAAAAACTAAAAACAAAACTCACAAACAAACTGATCCAAAATCATGACATCCTTCAAAGTTTCAGATCCAAAATCATGACATCCTTCAAAGTTTCAGATCCAAATCAAGTTCACCTCCACCATCACCTTCCACAGGTCCATTACCAAGTTTCAGAAAACCTGCATCCAGTGGTTTTGAAAGATAGCTCGACACACCTCCTCCATGGTTACTACTACTTCCCGGGAACCTAAATGGTGGTGCAACATTGATGTTGTTGCCTCCACCACTACCACTACCACTACCACTACCAGTACCAATACCACCAATATTAATGTTTGCATGAAACTGTCCAAAACTCCTAAACCTACCTGAATAGAGTGGCTGTGGAAGCACATAGTTGTGAGGCATTATTGGGGATCCTGTTCTAGAAAAGGACCCAAAAGTGGATCCATAACGATTGTTTGACCCATTAAATGGAGGCCCATTTGTATAAGGGCCCATTTGTAACCCTGAAGAAGATGGCCTATTAGTGTATCTTAACCTTAATGGAGAAGATCTGTTTGATGCGGAAGAAAACATTGGTGAATGGTGATGGGTGTAAGGGTATTGAGGGTATGCCAGAGGAGGGGACCAATTATACCTGCCCATCTCAGATAACTTGCGTTTTTTTATGAGTTCACGCTCACGCCTATGGGCATTTTGGTGCCCTGCCAAAGCATGGAAATTCGAGAAAGATAGATTACAGTAGGTGCAAGAGAAAGACCTTTTTTGAGAAGGTAGCTCTACCTGATTTTCCTCCAAGGTTGAGGAGGAATCCAACACACTAGAGCCACCCTCCGTGTTCAAAGACTGCTCTTCCGCCATTTCTTGTATGGCTTTCTTCTTCAAATCAACCTCATGTGGCAATATTAGCACCACATTAGGGTCAACAACCGGGTTGTGTTCATTCAAGGGCTCCATGTTATGAATCGTATAAGATCCAGTGGTTTGACCTTCCACACCAACATCGTCTCCCTCCATCACTTCATGACTGACAACCATCTTCTCATCATTGACATGGGGCTGCATTGTCACCAAATCAATGTCAACAATCGGACTTCCCTCATTCAAGGGTTTCACGATCAAAACATCGCATAAGTGTTCCCTTGTTTCTGGCTTGTAGGCCATCTTCTTGTTATCAACTAGGATGCTACAAAAAAAAAATTCTCGATGTTAAGAAGGAAGATTATATGTGAGAAGAGACTAAGTTGTTTTACAATATATATACACTAAAGAGTTTAAGAGCATTAATGTAAGAGATATCTAGATGAAATGATATTATACCATAAAGATATTTTTTATATAAATACTAAAGATTCCTACTAGATAATTATTTAATTGATGATTCCCAATTAATATCATCCTACCTGTACATGAGGGGAGTATAAATTATTTTTTTATTTAAATTTACAAATAAGATTTGTGTTAAAATTACACAAATCAAACTATATATGAAAATACTCAAAATGACTTTTACTTTTCAATCAAAGTACCTTAATATTTTTTTATATTAATGTTTATCTATACTAAGAAAAAAGGAAAAAGTGTAATGGTAATAAAGGAGGATAGAGTTTTAATCAAAATAGACTCTATGCCAATTAATATTATAATATCTTTTATTTTTGTAACAATATAATAAATTTATTTAAAAATCAAGAATCATAAAAAAAGACTGTATAATGAATTTGCAAGTGTAATAACAAACAAAAATGAATGTTGAAAAAAATAATTATAGGAATACATAAAATACTTAAGAATTAAATAATTTTAAACCTATTAGATTTAAAGAAACGACAACTAAAAATTGTCAAAATCTTAAATATGCATTCCAAAAACATCTTCAAACTAAATATAAGGTTCATTCAAGCGACATTTCAAAAACATTCTTTATATGTAATACGACAAACAACACATTCAACCGAGCTACCTTACTTTATAAAAGTTAAAAATTACACAATATTATATGTTAAAAAAATACATTTTAGTTGTTAACAATTCAATATTTATTTTTGAATACTTTATTTCTAACATTTTATTTATTTCTTTTTCTATTCAAAAGAATACATAAACTACAAAAATGAATTAAGTAGAGTTAAAACTTATTAATTTAAGAGAAACAACATATAAAAAAATATGTTAGTCTATCTCTTGACATCTTAAATTAAGAATCAAGTTTGTAAAAATATTTCAAAAACATTTGAGTGATAGCAAAATTCATCATTTTTTATATACTCTTTAATTCAAAAATTATTACTTATATTTATATTTAATTAAAATATCCATATGATGTGTTAAATTTATTAGTGTAAGAGAAACCACATCTAGAGGTTGCAGATGTGTTGTGTATCTCCCAATATCAATACCTTAAATGTGTTGTGTATCTCCCAATACCTTAAATTAATTAAGTAGCAAGTTCTTTACATAGCCATTCCAAAAACTAATTTTTGAATATATAAGAAACAAGCCTCAACCAAGCTTCTAGTACTTTAAAAATTAGATAATATTTTTTTTTAGAAAATTACATAACGTCATTTTATTAAAAAAATCCCCAAAAGAAAAAAAAACAATAGGATTGTTTGTATCATTCTAGACAGGCCTAGAAATGATTTTTAAAAGAAAACAAGTCTACTAAATTATTACAAACACAAAAATAGTTTTAGAGTTTTATCTCACCTTCAAGTTTTCAAGTTGAGTGACTTTATTGTATGAAATTTTCTAGCTTTTACATAGGCTCCAGTTTTTCTCACTTGTAGGAACACGTCTACACGTTTTCATATTTGAGCTGCAATTAAATACAATGTCTTCCCATGTATTTTCGATGCTTCTACAGACTCTTGAAAATGCTCTTGCATTCCATTCTCGCCAAATATGATATACAATTGAACCAAAGTCGCATTTGAAGGTATTTGAGTTGAATCTTTTACCTTTTGCCTTGAGTATAACAGCTTCCTTTATATCCTTCCACTCACTTGGAAAACTTGCCAATTCCATATTCTTAGCAAATCTCTTCCATAATTCCAAAGCAAATGGGCAACAATTGAATAAGTGATCAATCATCTCATTGCTTCCTTCACACAATAGACATCTTGCATCCGGAATTTCTATATATTTCCTTATCCGATCCCTTTTATTTAATCTTTCCAAAAATGTAAGCTAGAGAATGAATTGATGCCTCAGAATTACCTTAGTTGACCAAACCAAAGGAGCCCATCCAAATGTCTATTCTTTATCCCGAATTACATTCCACACCTTGCAGGAGTTTAGTTTCTCGTTTTCTTAAGCCTTTCACTAGTGTATGTCATCTATTTCATGAAATTGAATGTTGTTGATGTGGTTGAGAGTTCTTTGGTATTTGTCTAAGGATCAAATTCTATTGCCCATCTCTTACATCTCTAACCTTGGAAGCTAAGTAGTCTCTCCTCAAACGTACTCCTCTGAATTCCTCCTTAGAATTAGCGGATGATCTTCAGACCAAGAGACATGCTAGAACATTGTGCCCCTTCCATTACCCAAGCGAATATCAAATAATGATGCAACACTATCTTTAAGTTTTAGAATTTTCTTCAACGACCAACCCATTCCTTCATTTATCTTGCTTGTCCATATGCATGTCTCATGTTTCATAAATCGAGTGTGAACTCATTTAATCCATAGTGATTCTTATTTACGTTCAATGGCTCAAAGATGTTTGTATGTCAGCACCTTATTCCATTCGACGCAGTTTTCAGTCTAATTTCACTTTCTTCCTTTAGCTAACATAAGGTAGTCCACTTAACTTTTTTACCTCTTCTTCTATTCACTAGTAAAAAAGACCACATAACGAAAGATAAACCAATCGCTATTAACCTCCAAACCAATAACTATAGGCCTATAACGATTGGTCATATGCCAATCGCTCTCAATCGGTAGAAATCTTCTTGTTGTTCATTAATTGGCAACGACGATTGGTAGATAACCAATCTCTATAGGCCTATAGCGATTGGTTTATTAATCAATTGCCACTTCATTTAACAAAAAAATAATAAAATTATTATAATTTTATTCTTTTAGCAAGAAGAGTGTTTTTATACATACATTTTAACATACAACATCTTTCAAAATAATTGAAAAAATCTTTCAATTCATTTTCCTGATTGTTCAACTGGATTGACAACCAATGGATGAAGCATCTCGTTCTTCAACGCCTTACACAATGTTAAAACAATTAACATTAGTTTTTGATTTAAATTTATCATCACTAGTATTATTTGAAGAACATGAGTTAGGAATACTCTTCTTCATGTATTTCCCGATTTTCTTCACTTGAAGAGCTATTGCGTCGTTGCTGAGCTGCTAGGCAAACGACTTTTCTTTGTTGACAACTAGTGACTCATCGGAAGACACCAAAGCCTTGATAATGATGACGGATGTGGGGTGCTCTTCTTCATTCCTTGAGTTCAACTCGAACTCATAGGTCTTCAGATCGACAAGCAAGTCGAAGAGCTCCATCTCATTGAGGTCTTTGGACTCCCTCATCGGCATAGTCTTGATGTCCCACTCCCTGGGTAAAGCTCTCATGACCTTTATATAAATCTCTCTGTTGTTGTAGGTCTTGCCTAAAATGGATAGGGTGGTGACAATCTGACTGAATCTTGCATCGAACTCAGTCATCGTCTCTCCTGGACGCATCTAGAAGTTGTCAAATAGCTGATTGGCTACCGTAATCTTGTTCTCTTTTGTTTGCTCGTTGCCTTCATAGAGTTGAGTGAGTCTGTCCCAAATTTCTTTGGCATACTCGCAAGATATAATGTAGTTGAACATGCTATCGTCAATTGATCTGTACAGGACATCCATGGTCAGGTTGTTGAGGTTGTTCTTCCTCTTATCTTCATTTGTCCACTTAGATTTTTCTTTGTCGATATTGATAGGTCCTCTAGGGACAAGACTCCATATGTCATCGTGCTAGGAGGCAAGATGGGCACGAACTCTCTTCTTCCACACCATGTAGTTTTCTTTCGAAAACATAGGAATCTTAGAGGAGCTAGCATCTTTCGACATAATTCAGGTTCTTATTGCTTGAGAATAGAAAGTAGAGCTCTGATACCAATTGATAGAAATGATGTAATCAATAGAGACAGGGGGTCTAACTATTGATAACAAATTCGGATAAACGGAATGATTGAAATCTTGTTAGGGATTAATAATTCTTTCTATTCTTCGCAAACCTTCACAAACTCTTGAAAACGGTTCAAGTGTACAACTGTTTGTTTGGGTTTGAATCTTTGAACCAAGAATATTGAAAGGAATGAAAGTAAAGAACACAACAAGTTGTTTATGGATGTTCGGAGCTAACTCTCTTACGTCACCCCTTCTTCCAACAACCGAAAGGATTTCATTAAATTTCTTTGAATCAAATACAGCTCACTAAATAACTAATACTCTGTTGAATAGAACACACTCTGTTTAATTACAATATGATCAATAATATATCTCAGCTAAACAATGTTTAATTCTATCTTGAATTGAAAAGATGTACAATCAGTAAGTGCAAGAGCAGATGAGTAAGAGTGTAGCAAAATGAGGAGAGTAACCAGTGATTCGGCCGTTTTCCTTGAGCATCTATTTCTAGTAGATGGATGCCAACGGTCGAATCTTCTTCCTGGACACGTGGCACGTGCCCATAGGATTACCTCCTAAAGGACAAATTACAACAGACTCTGTGCTTCTGGAACGTGCACGTACTGAATGGTAGTGCGCGAGATATCCTTCTACAACTATCCTGTATTGAAAAAGTATTGGGAGAATATTCGCGTACGTGGCGTTCATTCATTGGATGCAAATAGCTGGTGTACTGGTCTGCAGGAGTAGCGTACAACTAGTTGATCGTGGGTAGACGTATGCTAACTTCAGACAGCTGCTGAAGCGAGGCAATATACGTGCTCCATTAGACTGCTTGGTCTAAGGGAGTTAGACGCCAATGTTTAACAGCAAGTTCCATTAGACTATCACGTCTAATGGAGTTAGACTACAACGTCTAACTTCATATCCCTTCAGACTGATTTGAAGTAGTTAGACGCCCACGTCTAACTACGTGTATGTTAGACTGGCACGTCTAAATACATATCTGTTATACTAGCACGTCTAACTAAGTATCTATTAAACTCACACGTCTAACTACGTCTCTGTTAAACTGACACGTCTAACTACATATTTGTTAGACTGACACGTCTAACTACGTATCTGTTATACTGTCACGTCTAATTACGTACATGTTAGATTGACACGTCTAACTACGTATCTATTACACTGGCACGTCTAACTACGTATCTGTTAGACTGACACGTCTAACTACGTATCTGTTAGAGTGACACGTCTAACTACGTATCTGTTACACTTACACGTCTAACTACGTATCTGTTAGACTGACACATCTAACTGTGTATCTGTTAGACTTGCACGTCTAACTACGTATCTGTTAGACTGTAACGTTTAACTACGTATCTGTTAGACTAGCACATCTAACTATGTATCACATCTAATTAGTCTGCTTAGACCACATCTAAATTAGCAAAAACTGATGCACCTGCATAGAAACAGTTGGACGATTTAGTTTCATTCATATCTAAACATCATCAAAACTTAATTGATTAATATTTAGAACTTTTCTGTTAATTAACTTTTTACTTAGTTTTCCAAACAATTTCTTCTAAATTAATTAACTCTTAATTTTTCCCAATAGTGTGTATGAATTGTGTTTCTATGTTTAGGGGATTTTTTTAATTTCAAAGTATAAAATTGTATTTTAGTTTCTTAATGATGAAATATAACCAGGCTTAAATCTGATTAATTATGAAATTTGAAAGAATCAAATACCGAAAGATTTGAATCAAATCTTTCGGTATTTAAGGGTAAAACGGAAAGAATTGCCACTAGTTAAAAATGCTTTATAGCTTGCAATCATAGCGATTGGACCAAGGTAATAGTGATTGGTTTAAAATCCAATAGCTTCTACCTTGAAAATAGAGATTGGCCTTTAGACCAATCGCTACTACCTTGACATAATGGCGATTGGTTACAAAACCAATCGCATAAACCTAATTAAAAACCGCAAAAAAAATTCAAGATTTACTAGAGATTAACACTTTAACCAATATCTACTACTAATACTATTAAAAACAGATCTCAACCCGTGACCTCCCCTACTCCTTCTTTCGCCGATTATTTCTCTCCCTTCTTCCGCCGATCGTCTCCTCTTCGCTATCTCACCAAACCGTGCACTCTCTTTTTCCTCTAATCTTTCAAGTTTGTTTTTCCAATTATTCGTTTTTATGCGTCGTCTGTAGCTTATGCGTTTCAATCACTAAGAAATAGTTAGGTTTTGTTGCAATCTAGGTGAATTCATAAAGATGAAAGGAGACAGTAGATTATGTGTTTCAGGTAACTTCGCTTTTCTCTATCATGCTCAATAGTGAATTACAAGACTCCAATTTCTGTTCATGTTTCCAAGTTAAGCTTCATACCAAGATACACTCTCATGGATGCTGGAGATTCGACCCTAATCGCCGAAAACTCGCTTGCCCATTTCCGCTATTGCAATGTCTTCAGGTACTTCATTTATCTCCCGTTCTATCCTACCGAATGAGTTCATTGGTTTGTTGTATCATGAGTACAATGATTCTTTTAGAATTCGGCTGAATTAATAGTTTGTTTTCTATAGAGGTTAGATTTAAGACAAAATTGATAAAGATTCACGCAAACAAGCATACATTGCATATTCTCTTCATCCTTGGAAATCCAGGCATGTTTATATTGAATGTATATCATACTCGTTTATATAATTTGTGTCTAAAATAATATGAGGAATGAAATTTGGATATATGATTGTTATAGGTGTTGTCTCATTTTATACTGATTTTCTTGAATACCTATATGAGCTACTAAGATGAACTGCATCTATAACAGGCAAGAATACTAAATGTTTGAGTTTCAAATGGAAACTCTTATGTATTTATAAATTTTACTGGTCCAGATCATTCTAATTTTGAAGAATCTCTTTCTTTCCTTAGTTATCATCCACGTCCCACTTAGGAAGAATACAATATCAGTCTATGTGAACTTAAAGAAATTACGCTTTACATGTCTACATCCTAGGTATTACCCAATTTCAAACTTTCAGTTTTACTTTTCATTGAACAATCAGTATGAATGGGCAAAATCTTGTTGAACCCTATTTACGAATTAGGTCTACTAGTTAGTTAGCTAGTAGAATTGAAAAGTAAAACTTGTAATTTCTATTTAGTTCATATAACTGCGGCACAAAAGAAGGAGATGATCTAGTTTCTGAAAAGGGTTGTGTCTCTAATACAAGGATGCAGCTTTAAGTAGAAAATGATGCATCTTAATATGTGACTTTTCTTTTCTAATAATGTTTCTTCTTCTTGTGGTGAATTTTATAGTGAATTTTACATAAATATGTAGTAGTTGTGACTTGTGATCGATGTGTACTGAAATTTTAAGGTTTATTGAGAAATTTGGTGTGAAGATAGGTAAGAAGGATGTTATGCATGAGATGCAATAATATGCATCTTCTTTGCAACTAGGTTTAAATCTTTGATCACGGTGCTAATTATGAAATTGACTAATCTCGGATTTCTTCTCTCTCTTGAGTTGTATATAATTCTATTCTCTAGTAGTTCTTCTCACAGCGTTGTTTACGCAGTTTACTTTTTCTTCTTGGTGCATACCCTGAATATTCTAACGGTCATTTCTTGGTCGTAGGGTTCATCGATTTTTATATAAACATCCAACAATTTATAGGTAAAGAAGAGAAGTGGAGATAGTGAACTGCTCCTCAGTGCCTTTGGTAAGTGTTCTTCTTTTTCCACTAAAATAACTGATTGTGTTTCAATAGTTTTGATAGGAAAATAGTAATAATCTTCTTAATTCGAGTGTTTCATTAGATGCATGATTTCTTTAAATCTCAAACCAACTTTTCTTGAATCAAGGGAATATCTTAATCTGTTTTCTTTTGTATTGATGGTTGTTCTAGGGAAGAGGGTGTACTTTTGGGGTTAAAGAAATGGGACATACTCAGAAATTCTGGCACATTTATCCAGACTCTTGGGGTTAAATCTAGGCATGCTTTATCATAAACAGGTTGTAAAGCCATTGATTATTAGAGGTTTTCATGCTTGAATTATTATGTATTTCTATTTAATCTTTCTCAATCAAAAAGTTTGTTACCTATAGTGATTAAATAGAAATCAATGATTTGCAAATGAAATGATGAAAGTTTGAAATATATCTTCTTCAAAAGTCTTCCAATTTCATTTTCAATTATTCTGTATTTTTTGTTTTGTGTAATCATAACATCTATTGTTGGACCTTCCTTTTGTTTTGTAGGTCACAGAACTAAAGGACAGGTGTTAGTTTGTTTTACTAACGATAGCTAAACATTCTATATGAGCTTTAGGCTGTGTACTCCTAGTCATTCAGATGAAGAAGCTTTTCTTTTTCAGATCAACATCATCATCTTCAAGTGCTGCAAATAATGATTCTGTTTCATAAGAATCAAAGGATGATTAAACTTTCTGGGGGAAATAACTCAAAGTTCGAAACAAATGATCAATTTACTGAAAATTCTAGAGATAATCATCAAAGCCCCATGCATTCACTTTCAAAATCTCAAAAGCACGTATCTGAAGAGCAGTCCTCACATCTCAGTCCATGCCTTCGGAGAAGCTTTTCGTTCTCATCAGCTGTATTTCAATGAAGCAGATTGACTACAGAGAAATGCTCATGTCTTCATAGAACAGATTGTGTCTCATAATAACAAAAATACTTCATTAAAAAGTCAAACAGACGATCATGTTAGTAAGACATTTGATGTTTCAGACAAAAAGTTTACGGGTGCAAGCGAACAATTTAATGGCAACTCAAGGCAGGATTATGTTGTATGTTAAAAAAAATTATGGATAAAAGACTTGCTAAAGGAATAAAATTATAATATTTTTTTTTAATTGATAAAGGAAATGGCGATTGGTTAATAAACCAATTGCTAAATGATTTTGAGTAGCAGCGATTGGTTATTACACCAATCACTATAAGACTATAACGATTGGTTATCTACCAATCGTCGTTGCTAATTAAGTCATCAACAAGGAGACTTCTGTCGATTGAGAGCGATTGGTATATGACCAATTGCTATAGGTTTATAGCGATTGGTTTAGAGGTTAATAACGATCGGTTTACCAATCGCTATAGGGTCTATTTTTACTAGTGTACCCAATTCTTTCGGTAAATGTCACTTCCCTAAAATTTGAGAATTTCTGGTTAATTAAGGTCAAAGCTAAAAGAAATTGGTATTTCTTTCAGTATTAAAAGGTTATATCGAAAGAATTGGGTAATTCTTTCGGTTTTGGCCCATTCCCAACACTTAGAACAATGTTTAGGTTGTTAGTTAAGAGTTAACATCAAAAGATTTATTATATCTTTCAGTATTATCCCTTTAAATCGCGTTTTTGGTAGAAATCCTTTCCTACACCCTCTCTCTTTCTTCTCTCTACCGAAACCTCCCCCGCCTCCCAGTCGCCGTTCTTCCTCCAGTCGGTCCACCCTGCCTCTGTTCTACCTCAAGTCGCAGATCTACGCCGCCGCCGCATCTCCACCAAAGGAAGGAACTCTAGCCAGACGATCGATTTTCCTCCATCGAACTCTTCTCCCAACAAACTCTTCCTGCATGTATGTCTTCTCTTTTTTATTTGATTAAGGGTTTATGAATATGTAATTGATGTGATTTAGTTATTTATATACTTCTAGGTTTAGCCTAATTATAATTATAAATAGTTGAAATTGGTCTGATTTAGGGTTTTATATACTTCTAGGTTTAACATAATTATAGATTTACTGAAATTGGTGTGATTTAGGGTTTATGAATATGCAATTTATGTGCAGAGTTGTTTTTAATTTGTACAATAAAAATGTTTGAAGACGACATTCCACATAAATGTTCATTTGGATAAGTATGATTTTAATAATTGTCTAGTGTTGTTAATAAATCTCTTTGATTGATTGTGGTCTTGTTTTCATATTGCTGAAATTGGTGTGAATTAGGGTTTATATACTTTTAAGTTTAGTCTAATTATATATTTTCTGAAATTTGTATGATTTAGGGTTTATGAAAAGTTTATAGATTAATTAAGATTACTATCAATTGATTGCTAATAGTTATTGTAAAGAGAATTAATTATGATTCCTAGCAATTGATTGTCGTCTTGTTCTTATATTGCTGAATTTGGTGTGATTTCTGATTTTTATACTTCTAGGTTTAGCCTGATTATAGATTTTTGGTTCAATATATTAATGGAAAATTCTCTTTTTATAAAGGGAAATTTAGTTATCCACTTCTGTTTTACTTAGGTTTTCCATCTTATTAGAATGATGAAAGTACCCGAAAAAACTTGGATGAGCTTACGTCGAGATCATCCAAAATATGAGGAAGGAGTTGACCACTTATTATATTTTGTAGTGAGTAGTACAAGACGACAGAAAATGAAATGCCCTTGCGTAAAATGTTTGAACAAAACTTTTAAGGATATAATCGATGTAAAGACTCACCTCATCGTTTATGAAATAAGTTTGAATTATGAATTCTGGTATTTTCATTGAGAAAAGAATAGTACTACTAACGTGTTTTTTTTGGGGGAAAAACGACTTAGCGTAATTTCATTAAAAATTCCCAAAAATAGGAAAAAAACTACGAGTTTAAGAGACCATTCTAGACAGACCTAGAATGATTTGAAGTCATAAAATTCTGAATAAAAGCTAAAAAGCTAAAAACGTAAATGAACTATCTAATTACAATGTTTTCAATTCTAGTGAGTTTAAAAATGGTAAATTCCAGTTCTTACAGATATTCCAGTTTTGGTCCGTGCTTGGACTTCTTGTCCACGTTCCCGCGAGGGCGCTGCAATTTGATACAATATCTTTCCATAACTCTTCAACGCTCCTGCGGGTTCTGCCATATACCCTTGCATTTCGTTCTTGTTAAATGTTATACACCACTACTTCAATGCCATACTTGAACACGCTTGTTTCAAATCTATTTCCCTTGGCTTTGAGTAGTGCTACGACTTTGATTTCATCACATTTCCTCGGGAAACTAATCAGCTTCAGTCTTTTATAGAAACTGTCCCAATGCTCCGAAGTAATACAGTAGCTCCCGAATAGGTGATCTATGGTTTCTTCATTTCCTCTACATAGAAGACAGCTCGCGTCTGGGATGTTTATATACTTGCTGATACGATCACGAGTACTGAGTCTTTCCTAGAAGGCGAGCCATAGGAGGAACTGATGTCTAGGGATAATCTTCGTTGACCATACAAGAGGAGCTCATTCTACTTTCTACGCTTTTTCCCGGGTTACCTCCCATATTTTCTTCGATACCAGGTTCCCATTGTACTTATCTTTCCATTTATGAATATCCGGTCTGTCGTGTAGTTTTATGTTACTTATATGATCAAGTATCCTCTGTCCTTCTAGATTTCTTCTCAGGAGTGAGTCTCAATTCCCGTATTTAATGTCTCTGATTTTCGCTTCTATGTAGTCCCTTTAGATGCGGGTATTTTAAAACTCCTCCTTGTGGATAATAGGCTAGTTTTCAAACTAGGGGTCGTTCCAGAATAGAGTGCATTTTTCGTCTCCTAGCCGATTGTCATAAAGATCTGCAATATTGCTTCTTAGTTTAAGAATCTTTTTTAGAGACCAGCTCATACCTTCATCAATTTTTCAGGTCCAGATTCTGGTTTCTTATTTCATAAATCTCGTATGCACCTATTTGATCCATATTGACTCCTAATTGTGCTCCAAAGCCCATAGATGATCATGATGATGAGGATGATCATGAAGGTGACTCGGATAATGTGGTACCGGAAGTCACAAGTACTCTACCGGTCAATGAAGAACAATATATGTAAGATTTTATGCATGATATGTACTCCAACGTTAACGATGGCTCGAGCAACCATGAACCAATTGAGGATCCACAAAGATTCAATAAATTGCTTGATAATCTAAATGGCCTTTATATGAAGGTGCACGCATAATAAAATCATCAGCAATTCTGAAACTCCTTCACATAAAGAATGTCGGTCAATGGACAAACACTTCGTTCAATATGTTGTTGTGTCTACTTAAATATGACATATTACCGATGGACGCTCAATTTCTAAATTGATACTACGAATGTAAGAAATTCATTACAGATATCAGGCTTAAGTATGAGAAAATAGATGAATGTAAGAGCAATTGTATGCAATTTTGGAAGAACAACAAAAATTTAGAATCTTGTAGAGTTTGTGGCCATTCTAGATGGAAAGTAGACCAAACAAGTGAGGTAGTTTGGAAGAAGCAAAATGGAAAATTTATGCCCACTAAAGTTTTAAGATATTTTCCTATAATACCAAGAACGTAGAGGCTATACATGTACTCTAAGACTTCTCTAATGATGAGATGACACAAAGAAGTAAAAGTCGAAGGTGATATGTTGAGACATCCGACTGATTCATACACCTGGAAAACGTTTGATGATAGGTATAAGGACTTAGGGTTGGACCCCTGTAGCGTGAGATTTGGATTATCAAGCGATTGGTTCCAACCCTTTGTAAATGGGAAAAAGTCATACAGTATTTGGCCGGTTATTCTAATTTCTTATAACGTGTCACCCACTCTTTGTATGGATCCTAGAAATTTCATTCTATCTTTTTTAATTCCAAGCCTAAAGAATCTGGGAGATGCAATTAACATATTTCCCTAGCCATTGATCCAAGAGTTGTTTGAACTGTGGAATCGTGGTGTGAGAATATTTCATACACACAATCCTTTAACATGCGTACAACATTGTTATGGACCATTAACGACTTCCACCGTACACAAACTTTTCCAAGTGGAATACAAAAGGGAAATTCACTTATCTTTATTTAAACTGTGACACTATATCTCTTCGATTGAGTAATGGACAAAAACAATATTACATGGGTCACAAACGCTTCCTTCCACCAAACCACAAATATTGGAGGGATAAAATGTCGTTTGATGGTCGAAAAAATTATAGAGAGCCCTCGAAAATGTTAACGGGGAAAGAAATTTATGAGTAAGCACGAGACATAGAAAGCACAATTCTGACTAAGAATAAGAGGAAGATAACCAAGATATGTCATGAAACTGGGGAGACAATTGGAACAAACTTAATAATTTCTTCTATTTTCACTATTATTGAGACATAATTTGGATATGATGCATATTAAGAAAAATATTTGTGATAGCGTGTTGAGAACAATGATGAATGTGAAAAGGAAGACTAAGGATGGTCCTACATTCCTAAAATATTTATAACTCTTGAACATAAAACATTAGTTACATCATGTAAATATCGGAGGAGTTTTGGTTCATTATTCTGAAGAGACTTTCACTTTGTCCTCTAAGAATAAGCAACGTTTTTGTAAATTCCTGAAGGATCTTAAGTTGTCTGATTGCTTTTTCTTAGACATTGGAGGTTGTGTAAATTTTGAAAAGAAGAAGATTACAGACTTGAAGGGTCATGATTGCCACATTTTATTAGAATATCTTATTCCTTTAACAACCTGTGGATTGCTTCTAGATGCTATCTATGATACTACAGTGAATTTGTAACTGTTCTTTCATTTGTTGTGTTCCAAAGTGTTGAGTGCATCGGACCTAGAACAATTGTACTTGGATATTGTAACGACACTATACAAATTGGAAATTATTTTCTCACCATCGTTGTTCGACATCATGATGCATCACCCAGTACCCTTGTCACTTGAGGATATAGTTAGGGGTCTTGTCCAATTTCAATGATTATATCCGATAAAACAATATATGTGTACAATGAAAATGTATTTATGGAATAAAAATCACCCGGAAGACACAATAAACGAGAGTTATCTTGTGAATGAAGTTATTAGTCTATGTGTCATGTATTTGGATGAAGCTCTTGAAAACACACAAAGTTCAATATCGAGCCTCTCAATATTTTCATCTTTAATGGAAGAACTATCTAACAGAACAATATACAACTTGGATTATTGCGATCGAGATAGAGCTAATAAAACTAACATAAACATTTCAACGGCTAATAATTTTTTTTCAAACATTTTAACTTATTCTTTTCTTTCTATTTGAGAAATTTTCATACAAATACATAAAATACAGATAAATTAAATAAAGGCACGGTTTTGCATAACTCCTAACATCTTAAATTAAGAATCAAGTTTATCAGAGCGGCTGAAAACATTCTTTAAATTACGTATTAAGTCAATCCACATTAGATAATATTGGAAAAATATAACTTAATAAAAACAACATAGTAAGATAGCTTAAATGACAAATGTAGTTTATAAGAGATTAAATATTACGAGTTCGATTTTCATTTAAAACACATTAAGTTAAAATGGAAGGCATGAATGTGAGATAATGCTAGTTTTCAACCATAAATTTACTTAACAAAAACATTTTAGTAGCCAGTAAAATTTATCAATTTTTTAATTACTCTTTGTTTCAAACCTTATTATTTAATTTTAAATTTAATTGAGAAATAATCAAAGAAATACATAAAATACATATGAATAAATAGAATTAAACTTAATAATTTAAGAGAAACAACTTATAAAATCATGGTTGTTTATATCCCCACATCTCGTATTAAGCACGAGGTTCATTAAAACCTTCATTCCAAAACCTTTCTTGAAATTAAGCAAAAGATTAATTAAAGTGACATTCATTTAAAATATGATAAACAACGCATTCAACCAAGTTTCTGTTACGATTCATTATAAAAATTAAAAATTAGACAATATTTTATCATTATAATTGAACTAAAACAATTCAGTGGCTAGAAAAATTTGACATTTTTTATTTACTATCTATAGATTATGGATTGGATATGTTCTATTTCACAATATCCTTATAAAAGATTTGAATTTGATACAAAGATTTAAATTGCAAGTTATCTTAGAACGTCTATAAGATAAGATGAGGTCCTTGTAAATCCATTAAATTTATTTATTTCAATATCCTAATTAGCATGAATAATATACATGATAAGTATAAAAAATGGTTTCGATACCTAGACACATGATATGAACATATACAATATATGAATATATATGCATGGTAAGATTAAAGATGTTTTTTCCGTCGAAAATCTTTGTCTTTAATGTTTCAGAAATACGAGTTGCGATGTTGCAAAAGAGATGATGATTCATTTCGATAAGTTGAAATTATTCATCTTAAAAAATAGAAGAATTGACTAATAAAGATAAGTCTTTATTATACATGTATATATATATATAGTAATTATTAGCAATTTTCTTGTGTTGTGAAAAACTTAATTTTATAAGCTAATATATGTTAACATGTAAATTTTCTCAAGAAAAATTATATATTCAATATACAAACGTTATCTTGAAAATAAATTAAAAAACAATAATGTGTTTTCTTTTAAATTAAAAGTTTGCTGATTACTAAAATTATTATTAATAATAAATGAAAATAACTAAAAACCTAGCTTTTAATTTTCAAAAATTAATGATTATATTTATTAATAGTAATTAAAATTAATTATAATTGAAATATTTGGTTTCAGTTTTAAAATAATTAATTATAATATATACCTTCTTGAATTAATTAAGCATTATAATTAATAAGAATATGGTAGGATGATTACTAAATAAAGATAGATGATCTATCTATTTATACATGTATATACTACATTTTTTATTAAGGTATTGAGATATCATTTTTAAATGTGTATATATTTGTTCGGTTGACAGAGATAAATTAAAAAACAATAATTAATTTTCTTTTAAATTAAAGGTTTGCTGGTTACTAAAATTATTATTAACAATAAATGAAAAATAATTAAAAAATTAGCTTTTAATTTTCAGAAATGGTTATATTTATTAATAGTAATTAAAATTAATTATAAATGTAATATTTGATTTCAGTTTTAAAATTATTAATTATAATATATACCTTCTTAAATTATTTAAGCATTATAATTAATAAGAATATAGTAGGATGATTACTACATGAAGATAGATGATCTATTTATTTATACATATATTTATACATTGTTTTATATACTACATTTTTTTATTATGGTATTAAGATATCATTTTTAAATGTGTATATATTTGTTTGTTAATAGAGTTGAGTCAAGGAAAAAAAATAAATTCTTCTAATTAAAGGAAATAGAAGGTCATAATAGCAATAAATTAGAAGACCAAGAAGTTAGAAGAGTTGTGTAGATTGAATTTGAAGAGAGAAAAAGAAGACTCATAATTATGAGGTATTAATAGAGAGGGGCTTATTTAGTTCTAGATCTTAATAATAAGATCTTGTTTGATTTGGTTTACAAGGAAAAATCTTAATTGATTTCAGAATTGATGTGGCATATGTGTCGACATCATCGGATGCAAACGTGCAACACAAAATAAATGGTCGTGCGACTTCGGCCAAAGTTGCTTGAAACATTATGATTTCTTTTATAAAAATCATGTGACATGATGATAAATATTTATTTGATTAAATATTCTAATTTATTTTATTGAAATAATATGTTGAAATGAATATTTTAATTGATTCAACATTATATTTTATTATATAGAGATTGTGTGAAGAATGGTTTATATATGAATAAATATACGAATCTCTTATATAGAAATTATATAAGAATAATTTAGTAAATTAAATATTCACAATAATAGTTATCTTATTCATTTAATGATAGGTATAACACATGAGTTGTGTGGTAATCTCTTGATTAAAAAAAACTTTTGATTTAATTCACATAGATGTGTGTTTTAAAAGGTATCAACACGAATGTGGGGCAAATATTTTTATTGATAATACCACAAATTATTATTGTGTATGTTATAATAAATAAAAGGATAATCTATTGTTAGAGAAATATGTTCTCTATAAAAGATAAAGTTGCACAACTTAACATAACTAGAAAATGTCTTGTTTATATTTGCTTAGTTGGTGCTCAATTTGATTTTTTTAGGGTTTAAAATCAATAGACACGTTTTTCTTTAATATTATTTTCATACAAATCAGAAGAGTAAATATATTCAAAATAGATTTTATAAAATAATTTAATAAAGAAAATTTAGCTTGTAAAGTTTTGTATGACTTATAACAATGTTACAATAATGATTTTAACTGAAAAGTTAATAAATGTGACAATTGTGTATATCATGAAGAAAACGTAAGTTGTTATTTCATTACGTGTCTTTATACGATATTTTTATCGTTAGAAATTATGATAAAAATGATTAAATCCATTAAAGATGTGAGTTATACTAAACAAGGTATCATGTTATTATCAAATAATAAAGTGATATGAAAGACTTTACGTCTACAAGTGAATATGTTTACACTTGAAAGTGTAACTATATGGGTAAAAATCTTCTAACGAAAAATATATTTTTGGTGAAATATGTAATCGTTTACGCGAAGGTATAATAGTTCAAAGACATTTTGTTTACTAGTTAGCCATGTAAACAATATTTTCACAAAAGATTATTTAAATGATAAGTATGTATGAATGACTATTCTTATTAGAAGATATTTTAAGATTGTCTAAAAGGATATTTCTAATTATTGTGATAATGATATGAAATTAGACAAAGTTAAAGTAAATGACAAATTTAGACATACACGTCTTAGATATAATGTCATTAGACTATACTCTCTAAGATATCACATTTGACTATGTTAGTCAAAATAAAATTGTGGATCCACTAACCAAACTGTTGAATAGAGAGTTAGTTTAAAAGTCTTTAAAGGCATGAGCCTACTATAAGTTGGTATGAAGGAAAACCCAACCTATGCATACTAGAGATCCCAAGAACTAGGTTCAATGGGATAACCTAATTGTACTGACTTGGAAGATTATTGTTGAAGATTAATCCTACAATGAAACAATATATATTTTGACGAGGATAAGCAAATCGTTTTTAATGATTCTTTATGAGTAAAGAGATCACCTATTTGAGGGAGAAGTGAGGCTACTTCGATGGATTTTCACGACTCAATTCTAGACTCTCTCAAAGAATCAGGCGCGTATTCCATGGCAAAAACAGACACAACCATGAGAGCTTGACATGTACCAGGAAGAATTGTATGTGAAAGTGTGTAATCGTTTACACAAATGGTATAATAGTTCAAGAAAACCGAGTCTACTAATCGGTTAGTAAAGTTATATACTTTTATAAGGGAAGGTTCAAAGGGTTACATATACGTATCCTCTATAGAATTCAACTATTGAACATTTCACCGGGTTAATCTTTCAATTTTCATTAATGTGGGGAGTGTTAGATTTTTAAACTAATTACATTAATTAAATGAAAATGAGAATTTGGATAAATAAATTAAATGTAATTTAATTCAAATAAATATAAATTCATACCAAATTCAAATGTGAATCTTTAGTGAAATTTAATGACAGTGTATAAGATCGAATGCCAAAAGTCTTGGAATATCAAGAGTCTAGGAATGGCAGTCGTTTGATGAATTATAAGTTATTGAATTGATAAATGAATTTATTGTGATGGTTTAATTTTCAGCTATAAATATCCCCTTCATGTTGGAACTCTGAAAATATCTCACATCTCTTTTTCACTCATTCTATAATCACTCTAGAATTCGAAAGGTTACTTCTTTGTTTTATTGAGTGTTCTTCGAGTTCTTCATTCATCTGAGTGTTCTTCGAGTGTTCTTTGAGTTCTTGACTCGTCGTATTTCTATTGAAATCCAATGATTGATTTAGGTACTTTGTCAAGCTCGCTGTGTAGTGATTGAATACCAGAATTACTACTAGATTCGTTATACCTAGGAGATAGCCATCTGTGATAAGATCTAGCATAAGGAGAGATGATGAAATTGTTTTTAGAGAAATGTGCTAAGTACATGTCTCGAATCAACATTGTATTTGGTGATTTCGTTCTTCTTTATATTTAACTTAATTTAATTTATTTGTAACATCATTTATTTATTTATATATATTTCTATTATTTCAAGATAAGATATCTATTAAAAACATCATAGGAACAAATATTATTTGAGTCTAGACACATGATGAAAATGAGAATTATCTAAACCAATGTGCATGTTATGAATGATAATGTTCTGGATCTCTTTCAGCTTAGATTTCAAATAAAAAGGAAACATAAAAGGTTATATATATCTAGGAATAACAAAAAATTTAGAATAGAGACCATTACAGGACGGTAACGCTGCATCTTTTCTAAAGTGCATCTTTTCTAAAGTGTAACCAAGACCGAATAAAAAAACAAAATCTTTTCACTTTTGCATTACAACATGAAAAATTTTAAAATTCTAAGTTTCTAATAGAGAAAACTGTATGGTAACTCTGAAAAGTCAAAACTAGTATATTTCAAATTGGTTTTAATTTTTTTTCTTGAGTATTAAAAATAGAATTAAAAAGATGTCTTACTTAAGATAATATTCAAATTAAATACTTAATATGAAAAGAAGGAACAAATTGTCCAACAAGAATCAAGTAATTTAAACATGTTAGAAAAGATATATATATATATATATATATATTTATATATTTATATATATATATATATATATATATATATATTGAATGTTATATAAAATTATATATTTTATATTTAGATTATTGATAATACACTAATTTTATAAGAGATTTGATTATATTAATGTAATTGATAGATATAAAAAATATATATTGTATTGTATCCTATATAAAATTACATATTTTATGTTTAAATTATAGACATTATATTAAATTTATAAAAAAAATTAATATAATTAAGTTCCTAACCATATAAGTATTAATTAGATAAAGTATCAAATGTCAATATTTTATATTACAATTTTGAAAGATATATATTTTGTTTTGAAATTAATAATTAAGATCAATTTTTTGATAAATATTCAATTAAATTCATAAATAGAATATGGGGAAAAAATTAGTAAAATAGTAACATAATTACATAAAGAAAAAATATATAGATAAATTAAAATTATATTATTTTATTGGAGAAGATAAATATTTCTAGGTTTATAGTACATAAATAAATACATATTTTTATCTCATTTTGGTTGCATTTATAATATTGATTCACTAATATTTTAATTATTTTTTAAAACTCATACAAAAAGAAAGAAAATTACTCAATGAGAAGATAATAGTAAAATGAAAAAAAAGTTAATAGTAAATGGAAAAAAGTGATAGCCACAAACATTAAAGTTATATTATTTTGTTAAACAAGATAAGCATATCAAAATTTATTGTACATAGACATATATTTTATATCGTTTTGTATTTGTTTAACACGCCAAAAATGACATATTCAAAGATGATCAAATGTATTTAATTCAAAAAATCATTCTCATGAATAACTTCGCATGAAAATATCATCATATTATGTTTAACTCTAGACAAACGGTTATTTTAAACTTTATAATACGTATTCTAAAATTCGTATTATTAGAGACTCGAATGAATAATAGATAAAAATAAAATAATTAAAAGAAAATTAATTAATTATATAAGTAATAAATATGTGGAGAGAATGAATATTTAAAAAAAATTATTTGAATTTTGAAATAAATAATAAGATGAAAATATTTTTAAAATTTAATATATAATTATATATTATAAAATAATTCATACAAAAAAGGAAAAAAGGAAAAAATAAAATTTATTTTAAAAAAAAATTATTTAAAGAGTAATTTTATTAATATAAAACTATATTAATATAAGAGGAGAAAAAAATCCAAAAGATAAATTTGTTGATTTGACCTCATATCTTCTTTAACTTAATTATTGTTAGTAGAAAATTTTTTATATCATTTAATTAAATTTTCTTCCCTTTTTTTTTTTGATTAGAATGTTAACCTTGTCCGTTTTGGTTTACAAAATGGTCATGCGTTACGATGAAGGACACACTAATCTAAACTTAAACTTAAGCACTATTTTATCCAAAATAATATTATCATAATATTTAATATTTTTAATAATACAAAAATTAAAAAATGTAATATTTTTTCAAAAGTTTATAAATATATTAATACAACTAATATAATAACCTAGCAATCAAAGAATGATGTTAATAATATTACTAAGATATTATAACGACAAAGTTTGCAATGCAAGTTGTTTAACAACAAAATATATTTACATTATATACGGTAACACATCAGGTATAAATAAGGTAATTTTGAAGTAAATGATATAGTTATGATAAGTACATTTTTAATATATATTACATTAATATATGTATATATATATATATATATATAGAATATTTTCGTATTATTTCAACAACTATTTGATAAAGTATTATTATAAACTAAATTGTAATCATTGTTAATTATTTTTTATGTTAATTTAATTTTCAACTATCTACGAAAGTTTTTATAATTTGTTTACAAGTTGTTTTGCATTAAAATATTTTCATTTCTACTCAACTTGTTGTTTATAAAATTAGTTTTTTTTTGTAATATTATTATTGACCATCGCTGTAAATAACATTTCAGATCGAATGACATTTTTAATAATTATTTTTCAACTTTTAGGTCGAAATTTCATATTTGTTTATGCAATCTTATTTATCATTATAATGATGTTTAATTTTGAAAATGTCTGGATTGTCGGGTCGAGAGCTATGATTAATTTAAATATATATATGACAGTAAATGGATACATGGGTCGTATTCTTGGTTGACCCGCCCATAAAATTAAAACGGTTAAAAATAAAATTAAAAATGTTATAGGTCTGTTTTAAACTCGCAACATAATAAAATAAGTACAACTCTTTAATCAATTGAGCTAATAACACTTTATATTTTAAATTCAACACCAAATTTTATGAACGGGAGACGTTGTAACAATATAAGTTCAAATTTTTAACTAATTAATATATATATATATATAATGATGCTTAATTTTAAAACTATCTGAATTGTCGGGTCGAGAGCTATGGTTAATTAAGATATATATGTGAGAGTTAATGAATACTTGGGTTGGATTCTGGGTTGACCCGCCCATAAACTTAAAACGGCTAAAAAAAATAAAAAATGATATAGGTATGTTTCGAACTCGAAACCTAACAAAACAAGTACAACTCTTTAACCAACTAAGCTAAAAACACTTTATATTTTAAATTCAACACAAAATTTGATGAACGCGGGACGTTGTAACAATATATTTTTATCCGTGTGAATCGCACAGGAGTCTTTCTAGTTTTATAAATTCCTCAATTCATCATTGTTGGATTGAATAACATTTTTAGTAATTAATATTTAACTATGATGTAGAAATCCTTTTTCTTGTGTAACCTTATTTGCATTAAATGATATTCATGGTCACGTTACAATAGTTGTAGAAATTTTGTTATTAGTTATTGTCGCAGTAAATGTTGTGTATTCAATGATATTTTCTGTAATTATTTTTCGGCTAACGGGATTAAATATCTGATTTGTGTGTGCAATGTTATATGTATTACATAATATTAACCGCAACATTAATCTAGCTATTGCTCCATGTTGCGATAAAATTTTCATAAATATATATAATATTATATGTCATTTAATTTATTTAAAATATTTTTAATAAATAAATTAGTACATTTTTTTGCGTTAATTATAAAATAATATTTATAATAACTACCGATAATACTAGTATTTTTTTAAAAATATCCCAAATAAATAAGCTTATTTTTGTAACGAGTGATAAGAGTAAGAAAATAGGGGGAGAGAATGAGGGAGAAAATAACGTGTCATCACGTCATTGAATGGAAATAGAAAAAGTGTGGGAGAGAGAAAAAAGATAATGTTGTTTATTTTTTTAGGTAATCAGATTGCGCCATCTCATTCCTTCTCTCAATCTCTTCCAAATCCCTCTCCCTATCATTTATTTATTTTCACTTCATTCATTTCTATAACCTCGGAAAATTTTTGTCCCATTAAAGCTCGAAGTTCGAGAATTTAAACTTCGATTTTGCGTGTCAGGAATCTTCTTTTTAAAATAAAACATTATTTCAAAGACGTTTCAAAGGATCTCTAACTATTTTTTCATTAATTAAAAAATAATTAACTTGGAGTTCAATTTTATATAATATGAGGATTTGCGGTAATCCAATTAAATTTGATTTTTTTGAAATCCGTTTATTTTATTAATTAAAAATTATTAATTTTAAAAAAGGTTATTTATTTGAAACAGAGTTGTCAATAGATTTTTTGAAAACTAAAAAAATGACAAAATTGTACAAACATATTGGCTAGAGTTTATTTTAGTTCATAGTTTAGTGATACTTGGGAAAGGCTTCCGCGCTTCACCTCCATACCTGTTTATAAAACGGTCTCCACTTATAAACTTGGATTTTGAAAATTGATTGTATAACGTTTTATTATAACCAATAATTTTTTCAGTCTTAAGCATGCATAAGCTTTGTACGTTATTTTAATAATTTTAAAAATAGTTATTTAAATGTTGATACATGTTGTTGATGATAACTTAGGGAGAAAAAGTACATGAAGAACATCAGTCATTTAAAAGCATTAGGGTTTAATCATAAATCCCAAATAATTCTTTATCAAAATATTTTTTGTAAAAATATCCCAAAAATATTTTAAAATTATTTTCTAAGTTTTCGTAATTTAAGAAAATGGTTTGAGGTTCCATAATTAAAAAAATAATTTTGGATTTTGAAAATGAAAACCAAACAGGCCTTAGGACCGGTATCTTAGGTCTTGGGTTCATTTTCATCGGTTGGGGTCCAAAACCCTGGGTCAGACCCATCAGTCTAGGTTAATAAACCTCGGTCGAGGTGATAAGGACTCTTGGTCCTGGGTTAGCCCTGGGCTAACTTTATCGGTCCTATTTTTGGGAATTCTCGGTTGGGGTCGAGAGTTATCAGTACTAAGTTTGACCTCTCGGTCCTAGTTGAAGAACATCGGTCGGACCACTCATTATTGTTTGTCTCTTTGACTGCACTATGGGTTTGGGGTCTATAGGGCGATACCTTATAATGCTCGATCTTGAACTCGTTGTACGTTCCTTTTGGGTCAACTAACAAAATACCAACTATGTAACCGTACTTTCAAGAAGCTCCGTCAAATACTAGTTTCCATATGTTTGATCTTATACTCAAAATTCCCTCATTATTGTGTTTGTTATAGTAAGGTAAAGGATGAAAGGAATGCTGACTCTATGCGACATAAGTATGGGAGGAGATTTTAAATAATCCTTGATTTTATCAAATTCCTGTTGATATTTTTCATTGCATATAAAGTTTTAGTATTTCTTTAGTAGTTAAAATAGTGGATCGCATGTTATGGTATGCTTGTTGATGAATCAACTAATGTATTGAGTTTTCCCAAAACCTCTCTTTCGTTTTAGGGACCAGCATAACTGTTATTGCATCTATCTTAGAGGGATTGACTTCGATATAACTCCGAAGGTACATTTCTTCGGGTTGAGTCATAACTGATATTTCCTAATTCGTTGTAGGAATTTTTCGAGGTTTAAGACATATTTTTATTGATCTATTGATTTGACGATCATGTCGCCGACATATACTTCCACTTCCTTGTGGATCATGTCATAAAAGATCATAGTGACTACCCTCTGATAGGTGGCTCCCACGTTCTTAAGACCGAAAGACATGACCCTATAACAAAGGTTCCTACCTCTATTATAAACGTGGTATTTTCCTTGTCTTGTGGGGCCATTATGATTTAGTTGTATCCTGAAAATTCGTTCATGAATGAGAATGGTCCATGACCAGCAACATGGTAAACAATAATCTATGCACACATGTATCTTCCTGTCTTTCTTTAGGACGCGTACCACATTATCTATCTAGGTAGGATATTCCACTACCTCGAGTAATCTAGCTTCGAGTTGCTTTCGAACTTCTTCAAGGATTTTGTTCACGACCTCCACTTTTAACCATCCGAGCTTTTGCTTTACTAGCTTAGCATTAGGATATAGAAGAATATTACGTTGTGTGATCTTTGGATCAATACCTTTCATGTCCTTTTATGACCAAACGAAGACGTCTTTGTTTGTGTTTAATAGCTCAACTAACTCCAGACGCTCTCGTGGGTTTAAACTTAGGCTAATCAGTATGATTTGAGGATCGATGGTCGTGTTTACATTAATTTCGATTTTCTTTTACAGTGCGAATGCAATCTCATCCTCGGTTTCTAAGAAGTGTTTGCCTTCGAAATTTAACTCAAAGTAAAAGAAAAGATAATTTTTACTCATAGATTCGAAGTCTACTTCTTGTGTTATATCGACGTGTATATTACATGTAAGAAAAGATTATCTAACAAGATCATTGTTCTTAGATTTCTTACAATGTACAGTATTTGACATCTCTCTACACATTAGAGGGAAAAGAGTTCTACTTTCGTCGATCACAGTATCGATGGATGAAAGGAAATTGGTTCCTTAAAGATTGGAAGAGCTGGCTTCCTGAGCTAAATTAGTTGTCTTGGGAGTCCGAGCCATATTTACTAGGGCGTCGCACCAATAGTACATTTTTTCCAAATCACGCAAATATAAGGGTTGAGATTATGAGGACAATCTTAAAAGATTTCGAGACCTAAAAAACGTCTATGTAAATCTAGATTAGTAAACGTCTATGTAAAGATTTCAGTTGACTTAGGAGGCTGTCTCCTGGGTTAAAAGCTCTGGGCTCATTTTCCGTTCTGGTCCCTATTGGTGGTTGGGACGTGAATTGAACATTATCTAGTGTAGTTTTTATGAAACTAGGTTTAAAATGTGTTCCACCACATGTTGTTGTGTTATCTATTAGAGAGTTGATGTGGGCAGTCGTTTTTGACATCATCTATTTAGGAGTTTTAACAAAATAAGTTTTGGACTTCTTTTTGGGCCGGGGGATCAATTATATTGATTCATGATTTAGCGTCATGGATAAGTTCCAGGATACTTTGTTGGTTGTGAGCATGTTTACTTGATCATCCAGTAGCAGATTCTTTGTAATTTTAGGCTTGTCGGTAGCATGGCCCTTTTCTTGGTGGTAGTCGCACCAAGCGTTTTCATACTTTCCCAAGAATGGTATGTTCGTTCTCGGGGAGATGGGCTTGATAAGATTCTTTTCCTGAAGAATCTTCATTACCTGACTTAAGGCATTCCTAGGTCATCAAATACTCTTGGTGGTCTAGGTTCCTTTGGAGGTGTGGTCTTTATAGGAGTGGTTGTACATACCTTATCCTGTAAAGACTTGCTTGGGCTTGCCTTTTGAGGAGGACGTTCCTGCTAGACAGTGGTTACCTGGTACACTTCTATCTTCTATTTTCTTAGGAAATGACTTGGAGGTGGGGTAACTTTGACTACTTTTCCCTCTCTTCATTCTTTCTCGCTGGCGTCATCGAGGTTATTGCCGGTTTTAGCAACTTTTCATATTTTGGAAGGTTTTGATTCCGAATCAAATAGAATATCACCCGTTAAAACTTTCCAAGATCATATTGATATGTCGTTGTTCTCTTGGGAGGGAATCAATTTCCTCGACGATAGTTTTTCATCTTTCGATAAAAATGGAGAATTTCTCATTTTCTCCTTGTTTGATGTTCTTAACCTCTTTTATGGTCGTTCGAGGTTAAGATGCATTGAGAAGCGTTCAATGAACATTGCAGTCAGTTCTTCTATGCTTTGTAGATATACTATCTTTTACTAGAGATACTAGTGTAGAGCAACATCATCAAGGTACTGGGGAATAGGTGGAGAACGTCGGTTTGCTAACTCGCCATGGGGTCATTCCAGAGGTGTACATTTTGAAAAAAGACTGACGGGTTGCATTTTTCGATGTACGTCAATTTGGATGGAAGTTTAACGCCTAATGGAATGACTTCTCTTTCGACAACTTTCTAGCATCTTTCTAGTTATAGTGTTACTCAGTGCTTTTGTCCTTAGCTTTTTGTTTAGCTAGGCTTGCATCTCATCTACCTGACATGAACTTTAGCCATTTGACGTTCATATTCCGTTAGCGGTGGTTGATTAACCGTTGAAATTTGTTTTTCTTGTGATCCTAGAGGGTTGAGTACCTCCTCATGTTATGTATTTGTGGTTAGGTCAATATCTTTTTTAGAGTCTTCATAGAGAGAGACTTCCACTTGAGCTTGATAACCAATACGACGAGGGTTGATGGGGTGAACATGCAAGTTGTTCTGTCACATGTTGCTAAACTACGTTCATTTCCTTTAATTTGATCGTAGAGACCATTTCAGTTACTAGGTGATCTTCAGCCATCTGGTGGCGTATAAAACGTCCGATTTTGGGGTCTCTCTTTCTCGGGGGTCGTGTCGGCTGTCGTAGTCATGGACTGTTGCGAAGAAAAAGAGGTGAGAATTGCAATGGTAATAAAGTACGATGCAATGCATATGCACATAAGATGAATCTTAGAGTGTGAATATCTCTTTTGTGATTTGGAAAAGAAAACATAGAGTTGTTATATAAACATTTATTTATTTTCTTATTTATTCAATAATTTTGTGTGGTTGTTGGCTTAATGGGAGTTGCGGTATTTAATAGTTAATGGTTCTTCCTAGAATCAACCATTTCACCTTAACAAAATTTAAATACTTCAATCTTTCTTTCTTTTTGTTATTTGCAATTCTTTCCCCTGAACTTTCTATTGCTGCTCATTTCTCATCCTTTGATGAGTAGATTCTATTAACTTGCTTATTTGGAATTGAAATTTGATTAATAGATATTTAATTATTGAATTTTTAAAAGAGGTGTGTGTGAAATAATATAATAATTTGAGAATTGAAATTTATAATTTTGATTTTAAATATTTAGTTTATGTATTGATAATACATTTAATAAAATAATAGTAAAATAAATTTAAAAATAATAATAACATCTAAAATAGATTTACCAATCATAATTATTAACTACACAAATTTATGACTTAACATATAACAATATGTGAAGCATCGCACGATTTTTGGTAGCGTATATATGCGCTAGAAAAAACGGTTTTATGTGCTTATAAAAATCAGTTTTGGTGTAGTGATTGAAGAGTGAAAAAATAGATTTATTGCTGATCTATATTTTGTAACATTTGTGTGGTAAATAACAAATAGCTTATGTTTATTTCATAAATAGGGAGGAAATTAGTTAATACAATATTTTTAGATAACTTATTTTATTGATTTGGGAGGATATGAGAATTATAAAACAAATAAACATTTCTTCCTAATTTAGCGTTTTGCATTATTATTACTATTTTATTTTGTCAAGTGGATGTGTTTTCGGAATTTACAATAAAATAAAATGAATAATCATTAAATTAAAACAATAAATTATATTAAAAACGAAAAACATGTTACATCCCATTTAAAAAAACCATAAACACTAATAAGAAATGCCATCACAATTAATCAACTTCTTTTTTCTTAAACTACAACAACAACAACAAATAAAAAAAAGTCCTAGAAAAAGAGAAGGAAACGAAAAACTAAAAATTAAAAACAAAACACACATAATCATAAGCTAGCTGAAACAAATCACATCTTTCAAAGTTTCAGATCCAAATCAAGTTCACCTCCACCATCACCTTCCACAGGTCCATTACCAAGATTCAGAAAGCCTGCATCCATAGTGCTATTCCCATGGGGAGTCAGTGGCTCTGAAAGATACCTCAACACACCTCCTCCATGGTTACTAATACTTCCCGGGAACCTAAATGGTGTTGCAATACCACCACCACCATTAATGTTTGCATGATACTCTCCAAAACTCCTAAACCTACTTGAGTAGAGTAGTTGTGGGGGCACATAGTTGTGAGGCGTGATTGGGGATCTTGGACTAGAAAAGGACCCAAAAATTGATCCATTATGATTGTTTGACTCATTAAATGGAGGCCCATTGGTATAAGAACCCATTTGAAACCCTAAAGGAAATGGCCTATTAGTGTATCTTAACCTTAATGGAGAAGATCTGTTTAATGCGGAAGAAAACGTAGGTGAATGGTGATGGTAATACCTAAACAACTCAAATTTCTGGCGTTTTTTTACGAGGTCACGCTCACGCTTATGGAAAATTTGGTGCCCCCTCAAAGCACGGAAATCCGAAAATGATAGGTTACAATAGACGCAAGAGAAAGACCGTTTCTGAGAAGGTAACTCTACCTTATTTTCTGAGAGGAATCCAACACACTAGAGCCAACCGGGTTGTGCTCATTCAAGGCTTCCATGTTAAGAACCAGCTCAGATCCAGTGGTTGGACATTCTACAACAACATCGTCTCCCTCCTTCACTTCATGACTGGCCTCCATCTTCTAAAAATATATGTTAGGAAGGAAGATGATATGTGTGAAGAGACTAAGTTGTTTTACAATATATATATACACTACAGAGTTTAAGAGCATTAATGTAAAAAATCTCTACTCTAATTGATGAAAAGATATTATACCATAAAGAGATTTTTTATATTTGAATATAGTAAAAATCTAAAGATTCCTACAAGATAATTCCCTAATAATATCCATCATAATTACACATGAGGAGAGTTTGAATTATTTTTTATTTACATTTACAAATAAGATGATGTTAAAATGTGTTACAATTTCTCAAATAAAACTATACATGAAAATGTTCAAAATGACATTTTATTTTCAATAAAAGTACATTAATATTATTTTTTTTAATGTTTATCTATACTAACAAAAAAGGAAGAAGTTTAATGGTAATAAAGGAGGCCAGATTTTTAATCAAAATAGAATTCTATGCCAATTAATATAGTTCTTTTATTTTTCTAACAATTTTATAAGTTTATTGAAAAATCAAGAATCATGAAAAATGTGACGGTATAATGACTTTACAACTATAAAAACAAACAAAAATGAATGAACGAAAAGAAAATAATTATAAAAATACATTAAACGAATTAAGTTTAGAGAAACGACATCTAAAAAACATGATTATATATTTCCCAATATCTTAAATAAAATATAAGTTTATTAAAGCGGCATTCCACAACTTTCTTCATTTAAAATACGACAAACAACACATTAAACAGGGCTTTTATGACATTAAAAAATGACACAATATTGGCTCAATATAGCTTAATAAAACACATTCCAAACATAATTTTTTATATACTCTTTAATTCAAACATTATTACTTACTATTAAGAGAAACCATATCTAAGAAACGTGGGTGTGTATAGTATAGTACTTTGTTAAAATTAAAAATTAGACAATATTGGCTCAATATAGCTTTAACATAAACATTTCAATGGTTACTAAAATTAATAAAAAAAAAATCAAACATTATTACCTATTCTTTTCTATTTATTTTGGAAATAATCAATATGAATACCTAAAATACAGATAAATTAAATAATGTCATGATTTTTAATATCTATTAACATCTTAAATTAAGCATCAAGTTCATTAGAAATGCTGAAAATATTCTTCAAATTAAGTATCAAGTTGATCCAAGCCGCATTCCATAAACTTTCTTTATTTTTAATACGTCAAATAACATATTTAATTTTAAATACGACAAATAATATATTTAACCAAGCTTTTGTTTTAGATAATATTGAAAAATATAACTTAACAAAAACAACCCAACTTTCTTCATTTAAGTTGGAGTGAATTAATATTATGATTATGATAATTCTAACTTTCAATAATAAAAATAACTTAACAAAAATATTTTAGTGGCAAGTAAAAATTCATCAGTTTTTATTTACTCTTTATTTCAAATCTTATTATTTAATTTTTCAAATTTAATTGAGAAATACATAAAAACATATAAATTAAATAGAGTTATAATTATTAGGTTAAAAGAAACAACATCTAAAAATGGTTGTGTATATCCCAACATCTCAAACTAAGAACTAAGTTCATGAAAGCCGTATTCCAACAACTTTCTTCAAATTAAGCAAAAGGTTAATTAAAGTGACATTCCATAAACTTTGTTCATTTAAAATAATATAAACAATACATTCATCCAATAACCAATCTTCTGCTACTTTATAAAAAATAAAAATTAAACAAGCTCAAAATAATTGAACAAAAACTATATAGTGGCTAGTAAAATTCGTCATTTTTTATTTACTATTTACTTATTATGGATTGGATATGTGTTACTTAGACGATATCCTGATAGAAGATTTGAATTTGACACAAAGATTTGAATTGCAAGTTATCTTACAACATTTATAAGACGAGGTCCTCCTGAATCCATTAAATTCATTTATTTCAATATCCTATGCATAAATTAGATGCATGAAAGTATTAAAAATCACTTATATACCTAGACCCATGATATGAACATATACAATATATTAATATGATATATAAGAATAAAGATGGTTTCAATACATAAAAACATGATAGGAACACATGTTATTTGAGTCTAGACACATGATGAAAATGAGAATTATCTAAACCAAAGTACATGTTACGAATGAGAATGATTTGAACTTAGATGCATGTTCGGATCTGGATGTCTTTCAACTTAGATTTCAAATAAAAATGGAAAAAAAGGTTTTATCTATGAATGACAAATATTTTCATTTTCGCTTTTCATTACCAAAAACATTATTTTTTCGAGTTTCTCATAGAGAAAACATAATAGTAACTCTAAAAAGTCTAAACTATCTTAATCAAATATTTAAATTTGTGTAATTATTTTTCGGTAACTAAATTTAATGCTAAAGAGTTAGAGTATGTAAAGACTTTAAATTTATTTTAAGAGCTAGATGATGAAAATTAAGAGACTCAAGTGGGTTGCTCTTTATTTTTAAATGTAGAATCTTTAATACCATCTCTCAAGCAAAATAGGGAGGCATACACTGTGAATTTGTTATGTAATAATACAAATCGGTTTGATGCAATTTGTTTAGTGAGGATAGCGATAATCTAATCATTCGTAAGTATGTATTGGATGAAGATATATTAATGAGAAACATATTCACGAACTTAATGAAAATCAATCTCTATATGTTTTGTATGAGCATGAAAAAATTGGATTGGCTGAGAGAAATCCATCACCATTGTTGTGACGTCATAGAGTGGGAAGGTTGAGGTGGGGAGATGCAAAGTTAACGTATCAAGACTTGGAGTCGGATGAGTTTGTAGTGTCATGAGATGAACTCAATATTTAGACTCAGTATTAGACTGATCAATGACATGTTGTTACTTTGAATTCTAAGAGATAAGATTGTCACCAACAAATATACAATACCCAGTTGTGGAAGAATGATTGTCCAAACAACCAACTCAATTGTAGTTTGAATAGGTAGATAAATCGAGAGAAGATGGTGGATGAATTAGAGGTCAGCGATGAGGAGTATGACAAAGATATCCGAGAATTCTTTTTAGTGCATACCATTGAGTTGTGATAAGAGACGACGTGAATTAGAAAGTAAAGTTCACAACAAAGACTAGTTCAGGTATTTGAGAGCAGCAACAATGTCGCACTACATAAATGGATCAGGAAGAGTGTTTTCATCATAATGAGATAAAGATGACTAAGAAAAAATTAGCGTATGAAGAGATTTTGAGTTATTCATATTGACTTAGATAAGAATGTCATGGATATAATTTGATTGAGAGAGAAAAATATCGGAGGTAGATTGATGAACTTCAATTCAAAAAAAATAGTGTAGTGTACATAAATCTTTTAGGGGAGAAATGTGATTAAGTTGAGAGATTATGAAGGAGATATGAAGGAGGAATGACTATTGAATATAATATCATTCACATATACAAGGAATAATGATGGAATTTGTGGAGATTAGTACATGAATAAAGACAAATCTTTTTTGAATTCTTGAAAACTAATGAAAAAATGGCATATTTCAAAGTAACCCGTTTAAGAAGTTAATTTTTTGTCAACAACATGAATGAAGTAAATTGACAAAACGGTGAAGAACCATTATATTACAAAACTCAGTCAAGTTTCAATTACCATTATATTACAAAACTCAGTCAAGTTTCAATTCCACGGAGAAGCTCACACATGATCCAAACTACAATAGTTGTAGAAATTCGGATATTACTAGACATAATTAAGAAGAGGTATTAATTAAGCAAAATTCAAATTAAATACTTATTATGAAAATAGAGAACATTTATAAGAAGATAAGTTGTCCAATATGTTTAAACCCATAATTAAACCGGTTAGAAAAGAGATATTATATATGTTGACTGTTATATAAAATTATATATTTTATATATAATTTATTGACATTGCACTAATTTTATAAGAAAATTCATATAATAACAATAACATAATTGTTAGATATAAAAAGTATACTGTATTGTATGTTATATAAACTTATATATTTAAATTATAGATATTATATTAACCTTATAAGAAATTCAATATAACTAAGTGACATAACAATATAAGTATTAATAAGATAAATTGTGAAATATCAATATTTTATATTAAAATTTTGAAAGTTATATACTTTTTATTTAAAATTAATAATTAAGATCACATGTTTCAAAAATCATTTTATAAATATTCAAATAATTAAAAGAACACAATATGAAAAAAAAAAATATATATATATATATATAGTAAAATAGTATAATTGTAAACTAATTTTCAAATTATTTTGCAACTATTATATAATGTCATCAAATTGAGGGTAATGAACAAAGACAATAGTAAAAGAGGGTTGAATGTTGTTCTTCTATTTTTCACATAAATGCTATTTTAATCTTGTTAAACATTGAAAATCTGTTTATATTCATGAATAAATCATAGCAAACTCTTCAAAGGTTTTAATTGCGGAAAATGTTTGTGGGATTTGAAGCGATAGATATAATAGTGAATGAAGCAATGCAAGACAACATAAGATTTTATGGATGTTCGAAGATAAAACTCATACGTCGCCCTTCTTCTGTTTCCAGAAGGATTCTACTAGGAGACTTTGATTTGTATAGACAATACACAAACTCTCTTAGATCACAGGTCTTAAATCTTGCATGTCTGATCTTCTAGCTCTCACACTATCTTGTAGAATGGACGATTATTTGTTCAACTTATACAAGTAAAATGATTATAGAATGATACAATAGATTATCGCTCAACATATATCGTCTCGTGTATGCTTAACGTAATGATTTTCAAAGAGCCGGAGAGAATTCTAGAGGATTCCCGTTATTCTCTCATGCTTTTTTTTATCCTTGTTGCATGATAACGGTCGAATATATTTTATTGATACATGGAAACGGTACATTTGTCGTACGCCTGGTGTACGGGATTTTAGTGCGCAATAGAATGGAATATTCGTTTATCATTTTGCATGCCAAAGTAGAGACCTTGTTATAAATTTTTGTCGTATTGCAATCTATGAGTGCTCAGCTACTTGACTTATCTGATAAGCATGCAACTGATGTGGAACTCAGCTGCTAACGAGCTCTTCTAATTATCAGCTCTATCGATGAGCTACTCTACTGATAATGTACTCAACTGTTGATCAGCTCTACTGATGAGCTACTTTGCTGATAGAGAACTAAGTTATTGATCAGTTCTACTGTCAGCGCACTCTACTGTTTGATCAACTCTACTACTAGTGCACTCTACTGTTTGATCAACTTTGCTTCCAGCGCACTTTGTTGTTAGCACGTCTTCAACTGATGATAACTCTACTAATGGAGCAACTCAGCTGATAGCGAGTCTGCTGATGGCAACTTTGTTGTTGCTGAAAGAGAAACTCTTCAGTTTGATCAACTCTGTTGTTGGCGAACTCTATTAATTGAGCAACTCTGCTGGCGAACTTTTCTGATTGAGCAGCTCTGCTGCTAGCGAGTCTTTGGTTTTATCTACGCATTAAAACATTGTTGAACTTAGTTTTATTCATTCATCAAAAGCACTCTACTATTAGTTTTAATCATCCTAAGTTCATTTTAATCAATTTAACCGTTTTCCATAATTCAACTTAATTTAATGATTTCCCCTTTAATCTTAATTTAACAATTTTTCCTCTTTTTTTGCCTTTTAACCTTAATTTAACAATTTCTCCTTTTTAATGATGTTAAAACTAAGTTATGATTCACAAGGATATATATATATATATAAACATTGATGAATATAAATAAGTAAAATATTCAGAATATAAATTTCCCCTTTTTTAATTCTTCCCCCTTTATAGCTTGCTTAGCCCGCTCCAGTTGGCTTCTCTGCCTTGCCATCTTCCACTTCCAGGTTTCCCCTTCATAGGTTTCCCTTTCCTACTTTCTCCCTTTATAACATCAACATCCCCTAACCGTTTAAGGAAGTCAATGACTTCAGCAATCTGCAATCCGATTGTGTCAATCTTTGCGGAGAGCTCCCTATTATAAGAGTTGAGGGAATTGATCAATACGTGTTTGAACCTGCTCAAAGATTCCCTAATTATAGCAGTCTTTATATTACCCTTCGCGACCTGTTCCAGAAGCTTGTCCTGGACTAACGTTGTTGAGGCTTCTAACACTCACTTTTTAATAGATTCCATTTCTCCGAAGAGAGTGGAAATGCTCTATTGCAACGGGACAAAGGAATCCTGGATAAAGTTATGGAGATCCGTCATCACATGTGATAACTCGTATGGTGAATGAGGAGTCGATTCTTAATGTGTGGATACGACTGGTAGCATTTGTAAGGGAAGAACATGTTCACCTTCCTAAATTCCTACTTCCTTGTTGGCTGCTGGCATAGGCTCTATTTGAGATGATTGTGGAGAAGGCACCTATTGTAGCTCTAGAGATATGAATTCAGACTACTTAAACTCCGCACAAATGTCTATGAATATTTCAGTTAATACTATAGAGTGACTGGATGCAGCTAGGTAGGTTTGCTGCTTAGTTGGGTTGAGTTGCTGCTCGGTCAGGGAGGATTGTTGCTCAGCAGCTGGGCTGATTTGCACTACATTGACTAGAACTGATTCTAGTGGAGGAGTGGAGTCGGGCAATTCCGTTAAGTGGGAGGCTAGAGGGCTTGCGCTGGATGCAATGAGTGGTTCCCATGATAGCCTAGTAACCCCGGAAGACTCAGTACCATGCTTGATTGCCATGGCTCTCGAGGTGAGTGAGTCCAGGATTTGTTGCAGCATCTCATTAACTATAACATCCATCCATGCGGTTTTGTCCTTTGCCCTGTAATTGGCCATCCTATGGCGAAGGAGTGTTTGCAGGTTAGCTCCTCTAAGATTTACTGTAACTAACTCCCTCCTTTTTAGAGCCTCCTAAATGTTGGTAGTAGAGGTCCACTTCAGGATTGCATTCTCTTGAAATATCAGCCCTTCAATCTTCTTGTTAAGATCGTTATCATTTGTTAGAAAATCAGAGAACCTCCCGTGAAGTTTCGTGTTGCTCCTTTTATCGAAGAGTTTCAGTCTTTCCTTCGATTTCTCCTCGATCTCCTCCATTATCAGATCTATGTTGAGTTATACCGGGGAGGGAGTCTTGGGTTCAAATACCACAACTTCTTTTCCTTTACCTGCAACTTTGATATGTCATGCATGCAGTAGTTGTGACTGGTTCTCTTATTTCCACACGTTAAGCAACATGAGCTGCTTCTTTGGTAGTTGCTGGTGAGACAGTTCTTAGTAAAGCGCCTGCTGGTAGATTATTTTTGTTGTTGTGCTGGAGTAGGGCTTTTAGTAGACATAGCAGATGGTACTACATCAAGACGTACAGTTGACGCTTTAGTTGTAACCACTGCCACATAGGTTACCTCCGAAGTTGTAGTAGAGACTATAGTGACATTTACTTCAATTACTACATCAGAGTCTGATGCTGCCTCTGTTGTGGTTTCCTCTAGTTGTGCCTTCTTGGCCTCAGAAGTAGTCTCGGCTGACTCTCATGTTAAGTCAAGGGCTCGGTTGTTTGAGCTCTTAATAGATTCATTAAGTATCAGCCTCCTTCTCTTTTCTGGTGTTGATTGCTTAGAGAGGGTTGTTGACTATACGCTCGAAGGTTGTACGTATATTTCGAGGATGGAGTCATGCACCTCTCTTATCTTGAGAATATAATTAATGACCGTCCCGTTGGTCAGAATCCTAGATGGGTGTCACTCCACGGCCTGCATTTACTTTGAGGTGCTCGAGCATCTTGCTGATTTGCACAGTAAATCTAGTGTGCTGCTTCTTCGGGAGCGTCACCATGGTCACTAGGTTGTGAAAAGGACTGATGACCAATTGATGGTTATTCCTTTAGTGATGCCCACCATGATTTCGAAGCGGTGCTAAGTGTAAGCGTCAAAGGACCTACCTATGCTCGAAGGGATTTGGCTACATTATTGTTCCTAATAAGTAAAAATAGTTAATTAAGTACTAGTATTAATTAACTATTTAAATAAGAAACTAACTGTGTCAAAATAATCATGTGCAGATTAAACCAGATTAGTATTCAAATTAAATTCGGTCTTGTCAAAAATAGGCTTTTGGAACATAACGGCATTTGGAATATATTGGAATTTGAAATATATCGACATTTAGAACAAATCGGCTTTTGGTGCATATCGGCTTTTGGTACATATCTGCATTTGGTACAAATCAGATTTCTGGAACATATCGGTATTTGGAACATATCGGATTTGGAACAAATCAGCTTTTGGTGCATATCGGCTTTTGTTGCATATCGGTATTTGGTACAAATCGGCTTTCTGGAAATATCGGCTTTTGGTGCATATAGGAATTTGGACCAAATCGGAATTTGGAATAAATCGGATTTTGGGACAAATCGACATTTGGTACAAATCGGCTATCTAAAAATATCATCTTTCGGTGCATATCGGTATTTGGACCAAATCGGCTTTTGGAACAGATCGGAAATCTAGACATATAAGTATTTTGTAGATTGTCTATTTGCAAAAGCGCTTCCGGTATTTTGTATATCGGCTTTCTGCAAGCACATCCGACATTCTACATTTTGGCATTCTATGAAGCGCATTCGACATTTCACAACTCTCATGCTTTACTAACCTCGGGAACATATATATGGATTCTTTTGGCAATTTCAAACATCATCTTTAAACTTCCCAGATGAGTGTTTCCATGTAAGTGCAAAGACTGATGAAGATCTCCCTGTAGTAGTAGAACCAGAATCAAAGACATGTCAAACAATCTGAATCATACATCCCTTGGAGATTGAAATCACATTAATGTAAATTTGTCTTACTATCATCCAAGTACATATAGGATCAAAGAATATCTCATCTAAGGTACAATTCTGGACCTCAACCAATCAAGATCAAGATAAATTGTTCTATGAAGCAGATATGGCCGTTGAGCTGCAAATATGTCCGTTGACATATGTCTATTTAAGAAGACTGAGCTCAACCTGCTTTAACACCTTTTTCCTGAACATTTTACCCATTGTTCACCTTTTACTAACCTTCAAGTAACTGAGCCTTTTCAATAATCTTGAGGTACGTCGTAGAGAAGAGTTGGCGTACCTCTTCTTCGTGTACGTAGTTAGTTTCCCCTATGAAGTTCTTCAGACCAGTTGCCTCTAAAGTTCACAACATCTCTACCATCTTAGGTATTGCTAGAATGTAGATAGATTCGAAGTCTACTAGCATAATGTTTTGAGAGAAAGATGCCATTTCAGATGCTTAGGATTTCAGGGAGGAAATTAAGAAAGTTAGGGTTTGGGGCTGAAATCGCAAGAGAGAGAATATGAATTGCCTTTTGAGAATGTGAGTCTTTTAGAAATATTGGTCACATAATTAATTGTTAGTGATGGAGATGACCTTAAAAGATGAGCTACAAGCCTTATTGCTTTTGGGATCATTGCCCGACAATTGGGAGACATTGGTTGTGACAGTCAGTAATGTAGCTTCGAATGGTGTTCTTACTATGAGTATAGTTACTAGCAGCTTGTTCAATGAGGAGACAAGAAGGAAGTCAACTAATATAAATAGTGCATAGTCCCTTGTCACAGAGAACAGGGGAAGAGCTGAATACCGACAATAATCAAGAGGCCATAGCAAGTCCAGAGGCATATCAAAATGTAAGGGAATACAGTGTTATCACTGTGGTAAAGAAGGTCACATGAAGAAAAAATGTAGATCCTGGAAAATACTACAGAATGAAGACAAAAATCAGAAGAAAGATGATGAAAACATAAATACCACAGCCACAGTAGTAAATGCAGATGATGTAATGATTCTTTCTTATGAAAAAGAACAATATCTACATGTAGAAGGTCACCAAGGAGTTGAGTGCATAGTTGATACAGGTGTTTGCTATCATTATACACCAAATAAAGAGTTTTTCACGAGTTACAAGGCTAGAGATCTTGGTACAGTGGAGATGAGTAATACTAGTCACTCGAGTATTGTGGGTATTGGTGATATTTGTTTGCAGACAGAGCTGAGATATCAGTTAACACTTACAAATGTGCGACATATTCCTGATTTGTGTCTAAACTTGATATCAGGTGATGCATTGGACAAAGATGGATTCAAGCATTATCTTGGTAGTGGAGAATGGAAGCTCAGTAATGGATCAATGATTGTAGCAAAAGGGAAGTCATGGCACTCCTTATACCGAACCCATGTGAAGATACTCAAGAATGGGTTGAATGCAATACAAGATGAAAGCTCTTTAAATCTGTGGCATCAACGTCTCGGCCACATGAGTGAGAAAGGGTTACGAATTCTAGTGAGGAAGCTTCACATCCCCTCAACTAAAGATGAGGTTCTGGATCTATGCGACTACGGAACATTTTCTAAACAACACAGAATCTCTTTTAGTCAAACATCAGAAAGGAAACATAATGTGTTGGACTTGGTTTATTCTGATGTGTGTGGTCCTTTTGAGGAGGATTCATTAGGTGGCAATCGATACTTTCTAAAATTTATTAATGATGCATCTAGAAAGGTGTGGGTTTATTTTATGAGAACGAAAGACCAGGTAATTAATTACTTTCAAGAGTTCCATGTCATGGTAGAAAGAGAGATAGACAATAAGCTGAAATGTCTTCACTCTGATAACGGGGGAGAGTATATTTCCAAGGAGTTTAAAGCATATTGTGTAAAATATGGAATTAGACATTAAAAAACAGTGCATGGAACTCCACAACACAATGGTGTGGCTGAGAGAATGAATCGCACCATTGTAAAAAAGGTGAGATGCATGCTGAAGATGACAAAGTTGCCAAAACAGTTTTAGGCAGAAGCAGTTCGCACAACTTGCTATCTCATAAATAGGTCACCCTCGGTTCCTTTGAAGTTTGAAATAACAGAAAGTGTATGGTCTAAGAAGAATATTTCATACTCACATCTAAGGGTGTTTGGATACAAAGCATATGTGCATATTTCAAAGAAGCAAAGATCCAAGTTGGATGATAAAGCAATTCCATGTATTTTCCTTGGGTATGGAAATGAGGAATTTGGGTACAGATTATGGGACCCATAAAAGAAGAGAATTGTTATATGCAGAGATGTTGTGTTCTTCGAGGGTGAGAATGGGATAAATCCAGAAATCATTGAGAAGTTAGATAGAGTTGATGAGTCCATAGGACTCATACCAATTCCTTCACATGTACAGTCAACAGTAACCGATGAAGATGAACATAATGAAGAAGTCAATGAGGAAACCTCTGACATGAATGGTAGTAATGATGATGAGACTGTTTATGATGTTCTTGAGCAGGGGGAGCAACATCATCAAGAGGAGCCAGAAGAGCCACCATTAAGAAGGTCTGAGAGAGAGAACCAACCTTCTAAAAAGTACCCTTCTTCAGAGTATATTTTATTGACAGAAGAAGGAGAGCCAAAATGTTTTCAGGAGGCACAAGTTCATAATGACAAAGTTAAGTGGCAGAATGCAATGAAAGATGATATGAAGTCATTGCAAGAAATGGACACATATGAGCTAGTGGAACTTCCTAAGGGTCGAAAGGCATTGAGAAATAAATTGGTGTTCAAGCTAAAGAGAGATGAAAATGGAGAAATTATGAAGTACAAAGCTCGACTTGTTGTAAAGGGTTTTGGACAAAAATAGGGCATCGACTTTGAGGAGATTTTCTCACCAGTGGTAAAGATGACTTCCATTCGTACAGTGTTAGGTCTAGTAGCTAACTTAGACCTTGAGTTTGAGCAACTTGATATAAAAACTGCATTTCTTCATGGTAACTTAGAAGAAGAGATCCACATGGTGCAACCAGAGGGTTTTGAAGCGAAAGAAAAGGAGAACATGGTTTGAAAATTGAAGAAGAGTCTATACGGTTTGAAACAAGCTCCGAAACAGTGGTACAAGAAATTTGACTCTTTTATGATGAGTCATGGGTACTAGAGAACCAATGCAGATCCGTGTGTTTACTTCAAAAGATTTTCTAATGGAATGTTTCTGATCCTTTTACTTTATGTTGATGATATGTTGATTGTAGGACATTATGTAGAGAAAATAGCAATGTTGAAGAAGGAGATGTCCAAGACATTTGATATGAAGGACATGGACCAAGTACGTCAGATATTGGGAATACAGATTACTCGTGACAGAAAGGCTAAGAGACTTTGGTTGTCACAAGAGAAGTACATTGAAAGGGTGCTTGAAAGATTCAACATGCAAGGAGCAAAGGAAGTAAGTTGTCCACTACCTAGCCATTTTAAAATTAGCAAAAAGATGTGTCCATCAACAGGGAAAGAAAATGATGAAATGTCAAGTGTTCCATACTCCTCAGTTGTAGGGAGTTTGATGTATGCAATGGTTTGCACTAGGCCAGATATAGTGCATGCAGTCGGTGTGGTAAGTAGGTTCCTCTCTATTCCAGGAAAACAACATTGGGAAGCATTGAAGTGGATTCTTAGATATCTAAGAGGCACTTCCAATTTGTGTTTGAGTTTTAGAATTGGTGAAGTTGTGTTAGAAGGTTACACAGATGCTGATATGGCTGGAGATCTAGATCACAGAAAATCCACTTCGGGTTATGTGTTTACTTTTGCAGGGGGAGCCGTGTCATGGCAATCCATGTTGCAGAAATGTGTGGCTTTATCAATAACAGAAGCAGAATACATTGCAGCAACTAAAGCTGGTAAGGTGTTATTGTGGATGATTAGATTTATTATAGAGCTTGGTATGAAACAAGAAGATGCAATTGTTTTCTGTGATAGCCAGAGTGCCATAGATTTGAGCAAGAATGCTACATATTATTCCAGAACTAAGCATATTGATGTGAGGTTTCATTGGTTAAGAGATGTAATAGAAACCAGCAGATGAAGTTGAAGAAAATCCACACGGATAAGAACCCATCAGACATGTTTATGAATATTGTTCCAAAAGACAAGTTCGAGCTCTGTTGTCGGCTTGTCGGCATGAATACCAAGTGATGACTTGAAGATCGGTGTACCTCTCTTTTTGGGCTGGAGGGGGAGATTGTTGGGCCTTTTGGGTCTAGTCCAATCAGGCAGTTAATTAAATGAGCAAAACCTAAGAATGCTTCTCATTCTATCAATTCTAGAGAGAGAAGACATTTTGCAAAGAAGAGAAAAATAGAGGAGAAAAAACAGAGGAAGAAGAAGAGAATGAGAAGTAGATCTCTTACATTTCCACCTTCAGGTAGCAATCTCTTGTTGTCTTATATCTAGATTAGTTTAAGTCTGAATGAAATTGGTTTTCTCTATTTGTATACCTCAACTTTGGGTTTAAAGTTGAGAAGAACATTTGTATCTGTTTCTTGTTTATAGTAAAATTTGTTGGTTGGCCCGTGGTTTTTTACCCTCTAGGTTGAGAGGGTTTTCTACGTAAATCTGGTGTTGTTTTGTTCTGTGCTTGATCTTCTGTTTTAGACTTGGATAACCTGTGCATTTACCCATCTCACATTGCTAGATTACAGTATAAAAGTAATCTTTGTTTCAAAATTCCCAACAGTTCTAAGACCATTAATTCATCCCAAAGATTCTTGATCTTGGAAAAATATTTTTCAAGACTTGATGTACCCTATCTCAGGTTACTAATGGCCTTCTGGATTTGATAAGCTTGTGGACCGTTGTTTTCTTGATATCGTTCTTTAATATCAAGCCATAAGTCCAACGATGTGGTTGTGAAAGAATAGTTTGATTTAATCTCATCCGACACAGTGTTCAGAATCCAAGAATGGACTAAATAGTTCATCTTTCGCCATTAATCAAACCCTTCTGATTCTTTTGGTACAACTAAAGATCCATCAATAAACCCTAACTTTGATTTCGCTTCTAGCGCTAATTGCATAGCACTACTCCAACCAATATAATTTCCACCATTAAAAATAGTAGTACATATAATCGCTCCTGTATGACCTGAGTTACGCATCATTAGCACATCATTTTCGTCTTTCTTCTTTCTAGACATTCTTGATCTTTCGTCGTTCGAACTATTTGTTGAAGAAGATGAAAGGTAATCGATGGAAGAAGAATCGTCGGTGTTAATCTTAGTCTCTTCTTCGTCTTCTTGATTTCGACGAGCATCTAGCTCTGATACCATGTGCAGTTTCTGAACTTTGGATTGATTTGTTGAATTAGGTTTGAGAAGAATGAAAATGCTGATTGAGAAAAACGTGAATGGCTTTGGGAGCCTTCAATCCCTTTTATTAATGTAATAAATCTGTCAGGTTTTAATAAAGCTATAAACTTATAAAAACATATAATATCAACATAAATTTACAATAACAAAGTACGATGCAATGCATATGCACATAAGTTGAATCTAAAGAGTGAACATCTCTTTTGTGATTGGAAAAGAAAACATAGAGTTGTTATATAAACATTTATTTAGTTTTTTATTTATTCATTAAATTTGTGTGGTTATTGGCTTAATGGGAGGTGCGACATTAGGGAAAGATCTTCAATAGTTAAGGGTTCTTCCTAGAATCAACCATTTCACCTAAAATTGACGTGGTTTTTGTATTTAATTATGCTGTCTACGAAGCACTCCGACATCTTATAATTATATATTTTTACATTAATGTTCTGAAATCAAATTTACATACTTCAATCTTTCTTTCTTTTTGTTATTTGCAATTATTTCCCCTGAACTTTCTATTGCTGCTCATTTCTCATTAGGCATGGCAAATTTCCGGGTTTCGGGGGATCCGACCCGGACCCGGACCGAACCGGACCCGATTTTGCCCCGAAAAAAACGGGTATTTAAATTACCCGAAATATCGGTTCGGAACCGATGGGTACCCGGACCCGAACCGGACCCGAACTAGACCCAGTTTTTTTAAAGTAATTTCTTTTTTACTTATTTAATTAATTTTAACAATTTATTATATTTTTAGTTTTTATCTATATATATGTTTAAACATAATTTGAATGAAATGGAATAAAAGTTTAAAATATTAGATGAAACATAAAAAAGAATGAAAAAAAAAGAATGAAAAAAAAAAGTTAATATATTTTAAGTTTTAAAAAATTATTTAATAAAAATAATTATAAATATTATATTAAATAAAATAAAATAAACGGTCTTCATCTTCTTCCTCAACTCATCTCTTACTCTCTCTCTCATTTTCAGTTTTTTTTCTCCCTCTCATTTTTTATTTTGACTGCTCCCTCTCATTTTCAAATGAAATTATGGAAACTTTCAAATGGAATTATGAAAGAGGGTAGCATAAATGTGAAAAACAAGATAATCTGAACGGAAGAGTAGAACCAGAAAATAAATTAATTATTAAAATTTCTTTCGGGTATCCGGAACCGAACCGGAACTGATTGGTCCCGACCCGAAATTACCCGGAACCGAAAAACAAGAAAATTACCCGAACTGATCGGTTCGGTTCCTTCGGTACCCAACCCGTCGGGGCTAAAATGCCATGCCTGAGTAGATTCTATTAACTTGCTTATTTGGAATTGAAATTTGATTAATAGATATTTAATTATTGAATTTTTAAAAGAGGTGTGTGTGAAATAATATAATAATTTGAGAATTGAAATTTATAATTTTGATTTTAAATATTTAGTTTATGTATTGATAATACATTTAATAAAATAATAGTAAAATAAATTTAAAAATAATAATAACATCTAAAATAGATTTACCAATCATAATTATTAACTACACAAATTTATGACTTAACATATAACAATATGTGAAGCATCGCACGATTTTTGGTAGCGTATATATGCGCTAGAAAAAACGGTTTTATGTGCTTATAAAAATCAGTTTTGGTGTAGTGATTGAAGAGTGAAAAAATAGATTTATTGCTGATCTATATTTTGTAACATTTGTGTGGTAAATAACAAATAGCTTATGTTTATTTCATAAATAGGGAGGAAATTAGTTAATACAATATTTTTAGATAACTTATTTTATTGATTTGGGAGGATATGAGAATTATAAAACAAATAAACATTTCTTCCTAATTTAGCGTTTTGCATTATTATTACTATTTTATTTTGTCAAGTGGATGTGTTTTCGGAATTTACAATAAAATAAAATGAATAATCATTAAATTAAAACAATAAATTATATTAAAAACGAAAAACATGTTACATCCCATTTAAAATAACCATAAAAACTAATAAGAAATGCCATCACAATTATTCAACTTCTTTTTTCTTAAACTACAACAACAACAAATAAAAAAAAGTCCTAGAAAAAGAGAAGGAAACGAAAAACTAAAAATTAAAAACAAAACACACATAATCATAAGCTAGCTGAAACAAATCACATCTTTCAAAGTTTCAGATCCAAATCAAGTTCACCTCCACCATCACCTTCCACAGGTCCATTACCAAGATTCAGAAAGCCTGCATCCATAGTGCTGTTCCCATGGGGAGTCAGTGTCTCTGAAAGATACCTCGACACACCTCCTCCATGGTTACTAATACTTCCCGGGAACCTAGATGGTGGTGCAATATTGATGTTATTGCCTCCACCACTGCCACTACCACCACCACCATTAATGTTTGCATGATACTCTCCAAAACTCCTAAACCTACTTGAGTAGAGTGGTTGTGGGGGTACATAGTTGTGAGGCATGATTGGGGATCTTGGACTAGAAAAGGACCCAAAATTTGATCCACTATGATTGTTTGACCCATTAAATGGAGGCCCATTGGTATAAGAACCCATTTGAAACCCTAAAGGAAATGGCCTATTAGTGTATCTTAACCTTAATGAAGAAGATCTGTTTAATGCGGAAGAAAACATAGGTGAATGGTGATGGGTGTAAGGGTAGTGACGGTATGCCGGAGGAGGGGACTGGTAATACCTACGCAACTCAAATTCCTTGTTTACGAGGTCACGCTCACGCTTATGGGAAGTTTGGTGCCCTCCCAAAGCACGGAAATCCGAGAAAGATAGGTTACAATAGTCGCAAGAGAAAGACCTTTTCTGAGAAGGTAACTTTACCTTATTTTCCTCCAAGAGAGAGGAGGAATCCAACACACTAGAGCCAACCGGGTTGTGTTCATTCAAGGCTTCCATGTTAAGAACCGGCTCAGATCCAGTGGTTGGTCCTTCCACAACAACATAGTCTCCCTCCTTCACTTCATGACTGGCCTCCATCTTCTAAAAATATTTTTCTCTCGATGTTAGGAAGGAAGATGATATGTGTGAAGAGACTAAGTTGTTTTACAATATATATATACACTAAAGAGTTTAAGAGCATTAATGTAAAAAATCTCTACACTAATTGATGAAAAGATATTTTACCATAAAGAGATTTTTTATATTTGAATATAGTAAAAATCTAAAGATTCCTACAAGATAATTCCCTAATAATATCCATCCTAATTACACATGAGGAGAGTTTGAATTATTTTTTATTTACATTTACAAATAAGATGATGTTAAAATGTGTTAAAATTTCTCAAATAAAACTATATATGAAAATGTTCAAAATGACATTTCATTTTTAATAAAAGTACATTAATATTATTTTTTAATGTTTATCTATACTAACAAAAAAGGAAGAAGTTTAATGGTAATAAAGGAGGCCAGATTTTTAATCAAATTAGAATTCTATGCCAATTAATATAGTTCTTTTATTTTTCTAACAATTTTATACGTTTATTGAAAAATCAAGAATCATGAAAAATTTGACGGTATAATGACTTTACAACTGTAAAAACAAGCAAAAATGGATGAACGAAAAGAAAATAATTATAAAAATACATCAAACGTATTAAGTTAAGAGAAACGACATCTGAAAAACATGATTATATATTTCCCAATATCTTAAATAAAATATAAGTTTATTAAAGTGGCATTTTCAACAACTTTCTTCATTTAAAATACGACAAACAACACATTAAATAGGTTTTCTATGACTTTAAAAAATGACACAATATTGGTTCAATATACCTAAATAAAACACATTCCAAACATAATTTTTTATATGCTATTTAATTCAAACATTATTACTTATTTTTAAGAGAAGCCATATCTAAGAAACGTGGGTGTGTATAGTATAGTACTTTATTAAAATTAAAAATTAGACAATATTGGCTCAATATAGCTTTAACATAAACATTTCAATGGTTAATAAAATTAATATAAAAAAATCAAACATTATTACCTATTCTTTTCTATTTATTTGGGAAATAATCATATGAATACCTAAAATACAGATAAATTAAATAAAGTCATGATTTTTAATATCTATTAACATCTCAAATTAAGCATAAAGTTCATTAGAGATGCTGAAAATATTCTTCAAATTAAGTATCAATTTGATTCAAGCCGCATCCCATAAACTTTCTTTATTTTAAATACGACAAATAACATATTTAATTTTAAATACGACAAATAATATATTTAACCAAGCTTTTGTTACATTATAAAAATTAAAGTAGATAATATTAGAAAATATAACTTAACAAAAACAACTCATTAAAAAAGTTCATATGACAAAAGTGGTTTCAAAGAAATTAAAAACTACGTGTTTTATTTCATGTTCAAACATTTTAAGTTGGAGTGAATTAATATTATGTTTATGATAATTCTAACTTTCAATAATAAAAATAACTTAACAAAAATATTTTAGTGGCAAGTAAAATTCATCAGTTTTTATTTACTCTTTATTTCAAATCTTATTATTTAATTTTTCAAATTTAATTGAGAAATACATAAAAACATATAAATTAAATAGATTTATATTTATTAGGTTAAGAGAAACAACATCTAAAAATGGTTGTGTATATCCCAACATCTCAAACTAAGAACTAGGTTCATGAAAGTCGTATTCCAACAACTTTCTTCAAATTAAGCAAAAGGTTAATTAAAGTGACATTCCATAAACTTTGTTCATGTAAAATAATATAAACAATACATTCAACCAATAACCAATCTTCTGCTAATTTATAAAAAATAAAAATTAAACAAGCTCAATATAATTGAACAAAAACTATATAGTGGATAGTAAAACTTTCATTTTTTTATTTATTATTTATTTATTATGGATTGGATATGTGCTACTTAGACGATATCCTCATAGAAGATTTGAATTTGACACAAATATTTGAATTGCAAGTTATCTTACAATATTTATAAGACGAGATCCTCCTGAATCCATTAAATACATTTATTTCAATATCCTATGCATAAATTAGATGCATGAAACTATTAAAAATGACTTCTATACCTAGACCCATGATATGAACATATACAGTATATTAATATATAATATATAGGAATAAAGATGGATTCAAAACATAAAACCATGATAGGAACACATCTTATTTGAGTCTAGACACATGATGAAAATGAGAATTATCTAAACCAAAGTGCATGTTACGAATGAGAATGATTTGAACTTAGATGCATGTTAGGATCTGGATGTTTTTCGACTTAGATTTCAAATAAAAATGGAAACAAAAAAGGTTTTACCTATGAATGACAAAAAAAAAATAGAATAGAGACGGTATGAAGACATAGCGCTGGTGCCATTTCTTAACTGTAACCCAGCATCATAATTAAAACAAATATTCTCATTTTCACATTTTATTACCAAAAACATTATTTTTTCCAGTTTCTCATTGAGAAAACTGAATAGTAACTCTAAAAAGTTTAAGCTATCTTAATCAGATATTTAAATTTGTTTAATTATTTTTCGGTAACTAAATTTAATGCTAAAGAGTTAGAGTATGTAAAGATTTTAAATTTATTTTAAGAGCTAGAGGATGAAATCTAAGAGACTCAAGTGAGTTTCTTTTTATTTTTAAATGTAGAATCTTTAATACCTTCTCTCAAGCAAAACAAGGAGGCATAGACTGTGAGTTTGTTATGTAATAATGCAAATCAGTTTAATGCATGTTGTTTAGTAAGGATATCGATAATCTGATCATCCGTAAGTATGTATTGGATGAAGATATATTAATGAGCAACATATTCACGAACTAAGTGAAAATCAATATCTATATATTTTGTATGAGAATGAAAAAATTGGATTGGCTGAGAGAAATCCATCACCATTGTTGTGACGTCATAGAGTGGGGAGGTTGAGGTGGGGAGATACAAAGTTAACGTATCAAGACTTGGAGTCGGATGAGTTTGTAGTGTCATGAGATGAACTCGATATTTAGACTCGGTACTAGACCAATCAATGACATGTTATTTCTTTAAATTCTAAGAGATAAGATTGTCACCAAGAAAATATACAATAGCCAATTGAGAAAGGATTATTGTCAAAACAACCAACTCAATTGTAGTTTGAATAGGTAGATAAATCGAGAGAAGATGGTGGATGAATGAGAGGTCAATGATGTGGATTATGACAAAGATATCCGAGAATTCTTTTTAGTGCATACCATTGAGTTGTGATAAAAGTCTAGTTCAGGTCGATGATACGTCAAATATTGGAGAGCACCAACAATGCCGCACTACATATCCGTTAGACTGGCATGTCTAACTACGTATCTGTTACACTAACACGTCTAACTACGTATATGTTAGATTGACATGTCTAACTACGTATCTGTAAGACTAGCACGTCTAACTACGTATCTATTAGACTAACACGTCTAACTACGTATCACGTCTAATTAGTCTACTTAGACCACATCTAAATTAGCCAAAACTGATGCACCTACAAAGAAACAATTGGATGACTTAGCTTCATTCATATCTAAACATCATCAAAACATAATTGATTAATATTTATCACTTTTATGTTAATTAACTTTTTACTTAGTTTTCCAAACAATTTCTTCTAAGTTAATTAACTCTTAATTTTTCCCAATAGTGTGTGTATGAATTGTGTTTGTATGTGTAGGGGTTTTGTTTAATTTCAAAGAATAAAATTGTATTTTAGTTTCTTAATGATAAAATATGACCAAGTTTAAATATGATTAATTATTAAATTTGAATCAAATCTTTCGGTATTTAAGGGTAAAATCGAAAGAATTACCACTAGTAAAAAAGGTTTTATAGCTTGTAATCATAGCGGTTGGTCTAAAATCCAATCGCTATTACAGAGGTAGTAGTGATTGGTTTAAAATTCAATCGCTTCTACCTTGAAAATAGAGACTAGCCTTTAGACCAATCAATACTTCCTTGACATAACGACGATTGGTTACAAAACCAATCGCATAAAACTAATTAAAAACCGCAGAAAAAACTTCAAGTATTACTAGAGATTAACACTTTAACAATTAACTACTACTAATGATAGTAGCGATTGGTATCCACACCAATCGCTATTTCCTATTAAAAATAGATGTCAACCCGAGAGTCTCCCCTACTCCTTTTTTCGCCGATTATTTCTCTCCCTTCTTCCGCTGATCGTCTCCTCTTCGCTATATCACCAAACCGTGCGCTCTCTTCTTCATCTAATCTTTTAAATTTTTTTTTCGAACTGATTCTGTTTTTGCGTCGTCTGTAGCTTATGCGTTTCAATCATCAGGAAATAGTTAAGTTTTGTTGCAATCTAGGTGAATCCATAAAGATGAAAGGAGACAGTAGATTATGTGTATGATGTAACTTCCCTTTTCCCTATCATGCTCGATAGTGAATTAGAAGACTCCAATTTCTGTTCATGTTTCCAAGTTAAGCTTCATACAAAGATACACTCTCATGGATGTTGGAGATTCACCCCTAATCGCCGAAAACTCGCTTGCCCATTTTCGCAATTTCAATGTCTTCGAGTACTTCATTTATCTACCGCTCTATCCTACCGAATCGAGTTCATTTGTTTGTTGTATCAATGATTCTCTTAGAATTTTGCTGAATTAGTAGTTTGTTTTTCTATAGAGGTTAGATTTAAGATAAAATTGATAAAGATTCACGCAAACAAGCCTACATTGCATATTCTCTTCATCCTTGGAAATCCAGGCATGTTTATATTGAATGTATATCATACTCATTTATACAAATTGTGTATAAAATAATATGAGGAATGAAATTTGGATATATGATTGTTACAGGTATTGTCTCATTTTATATTGATTTTCTTGAATACCTATATGAGCTACTAAGAGGAACTGCATCTATAACAAGCAAGAATACTAAATATTTGTGTTTCAAATAGAAACTCTTATATATTTATAAAGTTACTGGGCCAGATCATTCTAATTTTGAAGAATCTCTTCCTTTCCTCAACTATTATCCACGTCTCCCACTTAGGAAAAATACAATATTAGTCTATGTGAACTGAAATAAATTATGCCTTATATGTCTACATCCTAGGTATTACCCAATTTTAAACTTTCAGTTTTACTTTTCATTGAACAATCAGTATGAATGGGCAAAATCTTGTTGAACCCTATTCTCGAATTAGGTCTACCAATTAGTTAACTAGTAGAATTAAAAAGTAAAACTTGTAATTTCTGTTTAGTTCATATAACTGCTGTACAAAAGAAGGAGATGATCCAGTTTCTGAAAAGGGTTGTGTCTCTAGTACAAAGATGTAGCTTTAAGTAGAAAATGATGCATCTAAATAAGTGAATTTTCTTTTCTAATAATGTTTCTTCTTCTTGTGGTGAATTTTACAGTGAATTTTACATAAATATGTAGTAGTTGTTACTTGTGATCGATGTGTACTGAAATTTCCAGGTTTATTGAGAAATTTGGTGTGAAGATAGGTGAGAAGGATGTTATGTATGGGATGCAGCAATATGCATCTTTTTTGCAAGACGAATCTAATTTTGATTGACGTGTTCTCGGATAAAATGATGCCTGATTTCGATATTCTTTGTTCGAGAATGCAGAACTGGATTGTAGGTGATTGTGATAGCACTAGTGTTGTCACAGAAAATAAGAGACTCATCAACCTTAATCCCATAGTCCCTGAGTTGTTGTTGAATCCACAAGAGTTGAGAGCAACAGCTACCAGCTACAAGATACTCTGCTTCTACTATAGACGTGGCAACTGAAGTCTGCTTCTTGCTGAACCATGAGATTAAACGATCTCCAAGGAACTGGCAAGTTCTACTCGTGCTTTTTCTATCAATTTTGCACCCTGCATAATCTGCATCTGAGAAACTGCTCAAATTGAAACTGGAATCCTTCGGATACCACAGTCCCACATTTTGAGTTCCCTTTAAGTATTTAAGAATACTTTTTAACAGTAGTAAAGTGAGATAGTTTAGGATTAGTCTGAAATCTGTTACAAACTCCAACGGGAAATTGAATGTCTGGCCTGCTAGCAGTCACATATAGCAAGGATCCGATGAGTCCTCTATATGCTGTTACATCTACACTTTGGCCACCTTCATCTTTATCCAGTTTACTAGAGGATCTCATTGGAGTAGCTGCAGCAGAACAATTCTCCATTCCAAACTTCTTTAGCAGTTCTTTGGTGTATTTCGCCTAATTGATGAGGGTCCCTTCTTCTAACTGACGGACTTGAAGCCCAAGGAAGAATGTTAATTCTCCCATCATGCTCATTTCAAATCTGTCCTGCATCAGCTTAGAAAATTTCTCACATAGTTTGGGGTTAGTTGAACCGAAAATAATGTCATCAACATATATTTGAACAAGTAGAATGTGTGAGTCTTTAGTGAATCTAAACAAGGTTTTATCCACAGTTCCAATAACAAAATCATGATCAAACAAAAAATTCAGTTAGAGTGTCATACCAAGCTCTAGGAGCTTGTTTCAGACCATACATTGCTTTATCAAGCTTATAAACATGATTAGGAAACACATGATCTACAAACCCAAGGGGATTCTCAACATATACTTCTTCACTCAATTTTCCATTATTATGAATAAAACATTTACACCCGAATATCTTAAAATAATAAACGGTGGGAATTCTTCTATAATACAGCTCATAGGGAGTTTTATCAAAACGTTTGTTGATTATTGACCGATTTTGTGTATAGCAAGTAGTGCTTATGGCTTCCGCCCAGAACCTCTGAGGCACGTCTGATTCAGCTAGCATAGATCTCGCATCTTCCTTCAGAGTCCTCACTCTTCTCTCAGCAATGTCGTTTTGTTGTGGAGTTCTGGCGCTAGACAACTAGTGCCTAATTCCAGTCTCCTCGAGATAAGATGATAGGTATATGTTAGTGAACTCAGTTCCCTGATCACTTCTAATGCATTCAATATTCAAATATTTCTGATTCTGAATTCCTTTAAATATTCTAATAAAGTTTTCAGCAGTTTTATAATTTGATGGTAAAAATGCAACCCATGTAAATCGAGAAAAATCATTAATAACAATTAGGGCAAATCTCATTCCTCCTATACTTTTTACAAGAATTGGACCAAACAGATCTATATGTAATAGTTCTAGGAAACGGCTGGATTGTGATTTCCCTTTACTTTTGAACGATGATCTGTCATTTTTACCTAACTGGCAAGTAGTGCATATCTTGTCCTTTGAAAACTAAAGTTTGGGCAAACCAATAACTAAATTGTTTGAACAAATGTTGTTGATGGTTTTGAAATTTAAATGGTTCAATCGTTTATGCCATAACCATTTCTGGTCATTCTTGGCAATCATGCACATAGGATCAGAAGATTCTTTTTACCAATTCATTTTGTTTGAGTTTCCTACTCTACTACCAGTTAACAGAGTATTTCCATCTTGGTCCTTAACTAGGCATGCATGAGTTTGAAAATCAACTGACAAACCATTATCACATAGTTGACTAATACTAATCAAGTTATAGTACAAATTGTCAACAAGTAGCACATCATTAATGGTTAGTTTACCATGGATAATCTTACCCTTACTCATGGTCTTACCCTTCTTGTTGTCACCAAAGGTAATATTAGGTCTAGAGCAATCTGTTATATCAGTGAGAAGCGGTCTGTTTCCTGTCATATGCCTGGAACATCTGCTATCAAGATACCATACAGATTTTTGAAGAAGATTTTCTTTTTAAACTCCAAAGTCAAGTTTTAGGTTGCCAGACCTGCTAGCTTCTTCTAACTTATTTTTTAGCCAGTTGTCTGTTGACGGAACATAAGTTATTTTATTTTTAAAAGCTACTTCTTCATGAATAGGATCAGATTCAATATAAGTTAAAAACCCTTTAACAAAGCTTATTGGGTTAAACTTGTTATTCGATGAGTTTGACTTTTTGCAAGACTGGTTTGGGTCATCGCCATCAAATCCTAAACCAAATCTAGATCCAGCAGGTTTTAGCATGCTGATCTGATACTTGACAGCATCTCCAGACCTTGTCCATGCACTAACTATATAGTTTAGCCTTTTGTTTTCAGTAGAAAGAGTTTGAATCTGTTCTTTGAGCATCTCATTCTCTGATGAGATCTCTACTTCTTTCTTTTCAAAAACGTTTGTTTCAGAGATTTTATGAGAAGAAATGTTGGCTTCATATTTCACTTTCATCTCATAAAACGAGTCTGATAACTTCTTGTACTCAATGGCCATTTCATTTAGTGCAGTAGTTAACTCTTCGTTGGTAAATTCTGTTGTAGAAACATTATTTACCTTGGACTGATCGTCTTCCATCAAGCATGTTACAGCTTCAGTCTCTTTTTCAATAGGAGACTCCTCTGAATCGTTGTCGGCCCATTTGGATTTGTTTTCAACACACATGAAGACTTTCTGGTCCTTCTGATTCTTCTTGGCTTGAATATTTCGACCATAGATCTGGATCAGCTTCTCCCATATTTCTTTAGTAGAGGAACAAGACTTGATCTCGTAGAATATGTTCATGTTGATCGATTGATACAAAATATTTTTGGCCACATTATCCAGATTGTTGGTCATCTTATCTTCAGTAGTCCACTCACATCTTGGCTTCAAAATCTTTATGGGGCCATCAGTAATGACGCTCCACATATCACACTCTAGAGCAGCCAAGTGAGCTTTATTTTCATCATCCAATAGTCACAGTTATCTCTTGACATAATAGGGATCTCGTTGATGAAAGACATGATTCAGCTTCTTTAAGTTTGGAATAGAAAACAGAGCTCTAATACCAATTGAAAAAAATCGGCGTAATCAATAGAGACGGGGTATGGCGATTGATAAAGACTTAGGAAAAATTATTTGTTAGAAATCATGTTAAGGATTTAAATCACTTTCTATTATGCGCAAACCCTTGCAAACTCATGAACGATTCAAGTGCGAAAATGTTTACTTAGGTTTGAAGCTAAGAACCAAAAAGGAAAAGATGACAGAAAGAAACAACACAACATTTTGTTTATGGATGTTCGGTGAAAACTCTCATACGTCACCCCTTCTTCAACCACCGGAAGGATTCACTAAACTTTCAACGAATCAAATACAATTGCACGACTAGCTCACTGTTGAACAAGACAAACTCTATTCAACTTCCAATATGAAGAATATCACTCAGCTAATATAATGCTTTGATTCTAACTCTCTTTTGATTGAACACACAGTAAAATCAAGAAAGTAGCTCACTCAATGTAACAGTTTGTATGCTTAAGATAGAATAATCTGAGTATTGATAGATCGATAATTCTTTCGTTGTCCTTGAGAATCTTTAAATAAGGAGCAGGTACCAACGGTCGAATATTCAGAATGACACGTGGAGAGCTTCCATTGGAGCGCCTCCATAGTACACAGCAGACTCTAAGCACTAGGATCGTGGTCGTACCAATCTGGTAGTGCGCCAAATATTCTTCAAGGATATTCCTGCAAAAACAAGTAGTGGGAAGAATATTTGCTTACGTGACATTAATCAATTGATTGCAACTGACTGTCGTACTAATCTTCACAGGAAAGTGGAGCAGAACTAGCGTACAGCTAGTTGATCGTGGGTAGACGGGTGCTAGTTTCAAACAACTACTTAAGCCTAGAATTAGACGTATTTCACTTAGACGACATCGTCTAATGAAATTAGACGCCTCCGTCTAATAGCAGTATCCATTAGACCACCTGGTCTAAAGGGATTAGGCAATACGTCTAATACCACATCTAATCTGAAGGAGTTAGACTACACGTCTAACTTTCATTAGTTAGACTACACGTCTAACTATACATCCCTTCAGCTAATCTGAAGGAGTTAGACCTCACGTCTAACTCTCATTTGTTAGACTGCACGTCTAACTCTCATTTGTTAGACTGTACGTCTATCTACGTCTGTTAGACTGCACGTCTAACTCCATCTTTTAGACTGCACGTCTAACTCTCATCTATTAAACTGTACGTCTAACTACGTTTGTTAGATTGCACGTCTAACTCCGTCTGTTAGACTGCACGTCTAACTACGTTTGTTAGACTGCACGTCTAACTACGTCTGTTAAACTGCACGACTAACTACATCTGTTAGACTGCACATCTAACTACGTCTATTAGACTGTACGTCTAACTCCGTCTAACTCAATGCATCAAATTCCAAATCAGTCTAATGAACCTCATTAAGACTAATTCTATCATAACCTGTGTTCGATACACCTGCACCAAAAACAATTAGACGGCATAGATTGAGTTTTATATACATTCATCAAGAAAATTCCAATAGTCAACTACTTTGACACTTAATCAAAATAATTTGACCCAACAAAGGGAATATCTTAATCTGTTTTTTTTGTATTGGTGGTTATTCTAGGGAAGAGGGTGTACTTTTGGGTTTAAAGAAATGGGACATACTCAGAAATTATTGCACATTTATTCGTACTCTTGGGGTTAAATCTAGGCATTCTTTATCATATGATTAGCTAAGGCGGGGCAGATATAGAGGTTGTATAGCCATTGATCATTAGAGATTGTCATGCTTGAATTATTATGTATTTCTATTTAATCTTTCTCAATCAAAAAGATTGTTACCTATAGTGATTAAATAGAAATCAATGATTTGCAAATGAAAGGATGAAAGTGTGAAATATATCTACTTCAAAAGTCTTCCAATTTCATTTTCAATTATTCTGTATTTTTTGTTTTGTGTAATCATCATAACATCTATTGTTGGACCTGCCTTTTGTTTTGTAGGTCACAGAAATGAAGGACTGGTGTTAGTTTATTTTACTAACGACAGCTAAACATTCTATATGAGCTTTAGGATGTCTGCTCCTAGTCATTCAAATGAAGAAGCTTTTCTTTTTCAGATCAACATCATCATCTTCAAGTGCTGCAAATAATGATTCTCTGACACAAGAATCAAAGGTTGATCAAACTTTCTGGGGAATTAACTCAAAGTTCAAAACAAATGATCAATCTATTGAGAAATCTATAGATAATCATCAAATTCCCAGGCGTTCACTTTCAAAATCTCAAAAGCACGTATTTGAAGAGTAGTCCTCATCAGTTGCACGTATCTCAAAAGCACGTATCTGAAGAGAAGTCCTCATTAGTCCATGCCTTCGGAGAAGCTTTTCGTTCTCATCAGTTGCATTCAATGAAGCAGATTGACTACAGAGAAATGCTCATGACTTTATAGAACAAATTAGGTCTCATCATAAAAAAGTCAAGCATGAGATCATCTTAGTAAGACATTAGATGTTGCAGACAAAAGGTTTACGGGTGCAAGCGAACAATTTAATGTCAACTCAAGTCAGGATTATGCTTTATGTCAAAAAAATGTATGGATAAAAGACTTGCTAAAGGAATAAAATTATAATAATTTAAAAAAAAAATTGATAAAGAAAGTGGTGATTGGTTAATAAACCAATCGCTAAATGATTTTGAGTAGTAGCGATTGGTTATTACATCAATCGCTATAAGCCTATAACGATTGGTTATCTAGCAATCATCGTTTCCAATTAAAGCATCAACGAGGAGACTTCTTTCGATTGAGAGCGATTGGTATATGATCAATCGCTATAGGCCTATAGCGATTGGTTTGGAGGTTAATAACGATTGGTAAACCAATCGCTATAGGGTCATTTTTAATATTGTACCCAATTCTTTCGGTAATTGTCACTTCCCTAAAATTTGAAAATTTCAGGATAATTAAGGCCAAAACCGAAAGAAATTGGTATTTCTTTCTGTATTTAAAGGTAATGTCGAAAGAATTGAGTAATTCTTTCGATTTTGGCACATTCCCAACACTTAGAACAATTTTTGGGTAATTAAGGGAAATAACGAAAGATATAGGTAAAAATTTAAGCTGTTAGTTAAGAGTTAATATCAAAAGATTTATTATATCTTTTGGTATTATACCTTTAAATCGCGTTTTTGGCAGAAACCCTCTCCTACACCTTCTCTCTTTCTTCTCTCTACCGAAACTTCCCCCGCCTCCCAGTCATCGTTCTTCCTACCGTCGGTCCACCCTACCTCCATTCTACCTCTAGTCGCAGATCTACGCCGCCGCCACAATGCCACGGAAGGAAGGAACTCTGAACAACTGATCGATTTACCTCCATCGAACTATTCTCCCAACAACCTCTTCCTGCATGTATGTCTTCTCTTTTTTATTTGATTTAGGGTTTATGAATATGTAATTGATGTGCAGAGTTGTTTTTAATTTGGACAATAAAAATTTTTGAAGTTGACATTCCACATAAATGATCATTTGGATGAGTATGATTTTAATAATTGTCTAGTGTTGGTAATAAATCTCTTTGATTGATTGCAGTCTTGTTTTCATATTGCTGAAATTGGTGTGAGTTAGGGTTTATATACTTTTAGGTTTAGTCTAATTATATATTTTCTAAAATTTGTATGATTTAGAGTTTATGAAAAGTTAATAGATTAATTAAGATTCCTAACTATTAATTCCTAATAGTTGTTGTAAAGAGAATCAATTATGATTCCTAGCAATTGATTGTCGTCTTGTTCTTATATTGCTGAATTTTGTGTGCCTTCTGATTTTTAGACTTCTAGGTTTAGGCTGATTATAGATTTTTGGTTCAACATGTTAATTGAAAATCCTCTTTTTATAAAGAGAAATTTAGTTATCCACTTCTGTTTTACTTAGATTTTCCATCTAATTAGAATGATGAAAGTACCCGAAAAAACATGGATGAGCTTACGTAGAGATCATCCAAAATATGAGGAAGGAGTTGACTACTTTCTAGATTTTGCAGTGAGTAGTACAAGACAACAGCAAATGAAATGTCCTTGCGTAAAATGTTTGAACACAACTTTTAAGGATATAGTCGATGTGAAGATTCACATTGAGAATAACTCTGAATTATGAATTCTGGTATTATCATTGAGAAAAAAATAGTACTACTAACGTGGTTTATGATCATGATGATGAGGATGATCATGAAGGTGACTCGGATAATGTGGTACCGGAAGTCACAAGTACTCCTCCGGTCAATGAAGAACAATATATGTAAGATTTTATGCACGATATGTACTCTAACGTTAATGGTGGCTCGAGCATCCATGAACCAATCGAGGATCTGCAAAGATTCAATAAATTGCTTAATAATCTAAATGGCCTTTATATGAAGGTGCACGCATAATAAAATCATCAGCATTGCTGAAACTCCTTCACATAAAAAATGTCGGTCAATGGATAAACACTTCGTTTAATATGTTGTTGCGTCTACTTAAATATGACATATTACTGATGGACGCTTAATTGCTAAACTGATACAACGAGTGTATATATATATTGTATTAATATATGTATATATATATATAATATTTTCGTATTAGTTCAACAAATATTTGATAAAGTATTATTATAAACTAAATTGTAATCATTGTTAATTATTTTTCATGTTAATTATTTTTCAACTATCTATGAAAGTTTTTATTATTTGTTTGCAAGTTGTTTTGCATTAAAATATTTTAATTTCTACTCAACTTGTTGTTTGTAAAATTAGTTGTTTGTAATATCGTTATTGACCATTGCTGTAAATAACATTTCAGATCGAAGGACATTTTTAATGATTATTTTTAAACTTTCAGGTCAAAATTTCATATTTGTTTATGCAACCTTATTTATCATTGCACATTGCAATAATATATATATATATATATAATGATGCTTAATTTTAAAAGTGTTTGGATTGTGGGTCGAGAGCTATGGTTAATTTAAATATATATATATATGAGAGTGAATGAATATTTGGGTCATATTCTAGGTTGACCCGCCCATAATCTTAAAACGGTTAAAATTAAATAAAAAATGTTATAATATGTTTTGAACTCGCAACCTAATAACAATTTATATTTTAAATTCAGCACAAAATTTGATGAACGCGAGACGTTGTAACAATATAAGTTCAAATTTTTAACTAATTAATCTATATATATAAATATATATATATAATGATGCTTAATTTTGAAACTATCTGAATTGCCGGGTCGAGAGTTGTGGTTAATTTGGATATATGTGAGAGTAAATGAATACTTAGTTCGGATTCTGGTTTGACCCGCCCATAACTTAAAACGGCTAAAAATAAAATTAAAAATTTTATAGGTATGTTTCGAACTCGCAACCTAACAAAACAAGTAAAACTCTTAAACTAACTAGGCTAATAACACTTTATATTTTAAATTCAACACCAAATTTGATGAACGAGAGACTTTGTAAGAAAATATTTTTATTCGTATGAATCGCACGGGAGTGTACCTAGTTTTATAAATTCCTCAATTCATCATTGTTGGATTGAATGACATTTTTAGTAATTAATATTTAACTATGATCTAGAAATCCTTTTTCTTGTGTAACCTTATTTGCATTAAATGATATTCACGGTCACATTACAATAGTTATAGAAACTAGCATGTATCCCGTGCATTTGCACGAATAATAATATAAAAAACCGTGAAAAAAATATTACGGTAAATTTTTTATGGGTGGGTCAACCCACAATCCGACCCAAGTATTCATTTACTCCCACATATATCCAAATTAACCACTGCTCTCGACTCGGCAATTCGGACACTTTAAAAATTAAGCATCATTATATATATAGATTAGTTAGTTAAAAAGTTGAACTTATATTGTTAAAATGTCACGCGTTTATCAAGTTTTGGGTTGAATTTAAAATATAAAGTGTTATTAGTTTAATTGGTTAAAAGGTTGTACTTGTTTTGTTAGGTTGCAAGTTCGAACCATACCTATAACATTTTTAATTTTATTTTTAAACCGTTTTAAGTTTATGGGCGGGTCAACCCACAATCCAACCCAAGTATCCATTTACTCTCACATATATCTAAATTAACCACAACTCTCGACCCGGCAATACGGACACTTTAAAAATTAAGCATCATTATATATATATATATATATTAGTTAGTTAAAAAGTTGAACTTATATTGTTAAAATATCACGGGTTTATCAAATTTTGAGTTGAATTTAAAATATAAAGTGTTATTAGCCTAGTTGGTTAAAAATTATACTTGTTTTGTTAGATTGCAAGTTCGAACCATATCTATAGCATTTTTAATTTTATTTTTAACCATTTTAAGTTTATGGGTGGGTCAACCCACAATCCGACCCAAGTATCCATTTACTCTCATATATATCCAAATTAACCACAGCTCTCGACCCGACAATCCGGACACTTTAAAAATTAAGCATCATTATATATATAGATTAGTTAGTTAAAAAGTTGAGCTTATATTGTTAATATGTCACGCGTTTATCAAATTTTGGGTTGAATTTAAAATATAAAGTGTTATTATCCTAGTTGGTTAAAAGGTTGTTCTTGTTTTGTTAGGTTGCAAGTTCAAAAACCATACCTATAGCATTTTTAATTTTATTTTTAACCGTTTTAAGTTTATGAGTGGGTCAACCACAATCCTACCCAAGTATTCATCTACTCTCACATATATCTAAATTAACCACAGCTCTCGACGCGACAATCCAGACACTTTAAAATTTAAGCATCATTATATATATATAGAACCACAGCTCTTGAACCGGCAATCCGGACACTTTAAAAATTAAGCATCATTATATATATATATTGTTAGATAAAATTAGACCGGTTCACATAAACCTAACTTAAATAAATATTCCATGCAGGAACAAGGAACCGGACCAGACAAACAAAAGAACCGGCTAAAGCAAACTAGCCGGTCAAGTCATTAAACCGACCAGGAACACTTGGAATATAACCGCACAAAGAAAGGATCGGCCAAAGATTAAAACCGGAAACATCAGACAGCCGACCAGCCACAAGGCAAAGGAATAACCAGAAGAAGTCCGGTTACATCACTCGTATCGGAAGCCATCCAGTTAAGTCGAATGACCGCCAGTACAAGAAGACAATTCGGGTATCTATTGAGAATGATACCAAAGGAACAGACTGAACACCTCCATATTCATACAAGTCTGAGGAAAGTCTGCAGGCTTCAGAAGACAGTCCTACAGGATCTTTCCACTTCGAGATAAGTCAGAAAAGAGATCTTCCAAGTACAGACAACTGTCTAACAGACAGTGTCTACATTGAGTAAAAGACAAACCTAGCAGGTTTGTCCTACATACCGGAAGAACAGACTGCCAGGTCTCAGATTGACCGTCAGGTCTGAAAAGATGACCGCAGGGTCTGAATCACTAAATCACTGAACCTCTGCACCCCTGCTCAGCCAATCAAATTCAAGGTAGTGAAATATGACCGTTGACATATTTCACCTATAAAAGGGGCAGTTGAAGAAGAGTAAATGCGCGACACAAGGGACAAGCGACATACAGTGAGACAAGTGAGAAATTCTAAGAGCATTTACTCTACAAGTGATAATATTGTGTTGTTCTAAGAAAGCCTAAGTGCAAAAGTTAAAGTGTGTGTCTTACAATTTCGGTGTAAATTGTAAGGGTGTCATCGAGCAGGAAATAAGTCTCGATCGGATTGTACTTGTATTCCTTAGTGAATATCCTTCTCGCGGTTTCGAGAGGAAGGGGTAGTATACAAGTGTGCTGCTTCAACCTGAAAGCAAAACCTCTTCCGCACTTGAACCGAGTTCAGGGTTTGTGACAGGCTGTGTAGTATTGAAACTCCGGTGTTAATCTCTAACCGGATTAACCACCACCCTTCGAGTAAGAACCGCTAACCAGTCCAACCCCCGGTCCTCCAGCGGCTACCTAGATCCTAACATTGGTATCAGAGCAGTTAGTTTCAATACTCAAGCAAGCATGATTTCAGGATAGGCCTCCAATGCTAGAAGGTGATGACTTTGCCAACTGGAAGGCACGCATTGCACCTGCATTTAATCACCTTGGATGATGAAATGGAGTCCATTCTGACAGAAGGACCGATATTCATTGATAAGGACAGAAATGAATGGACGGCTTGAAGATAGGAGAAGAAACAACCTGGATAATCATGCTAGAAACCGGATCTCCAACAGTGTGGACAGAAACACATACTGCAAGATCAGAGACTGCAAAAACCGCGAAGGAACATAGAACACGGTTATCCAGATCTTTGAGGGTATGAAGAACAAAGGAAAACAAGATACATGGTGGCTACACAGAAGTTGAAAGCATCAAAATGAACCGTGAGAAACAATGAAGGAGTACAGTGAACCGTTCACTGGTATGTTAGATGAGCTAGCAACTCTTGGCAAGAGGATGACAACAAAGAGGGTCATTATGAAAGCTTTGGATCTCTTCCAGTGCTTGGGACATAAAGACAATGGTAATGGAGGGAATCAAAAAGCCTACGTAAGATGAAACTATACATGTATTCGAAGATCTTAAGGCTTATGAGTTTGAAATGAAATCTAGAACTGACGAAGAGGTCTCGGCCTCACCTCACCAGAGCATTGATCACTACCCATAGAACCGGTTGCTCCTGCACCAGCACCTATCAGAACCGCCGAGCAGTTCACCGAGGATGCCATGGCAATGCTTGCACAGAAGTTGGGAGGTTCATGAAAAGAAGCCAACCGACAAACAACTACTATGGTGATAAATCCAATGTAAGGTGTTATAACTGTAACTGTTTGGGGGACATTTAAGTGGGAATGCAGGAAACCGAGGAGGGATAACCCAGAAACAGGATAACCAAGATAACCGAAACATTATCAACAAACCGGTGAAGGAAATGAGGTACTGAAAGCACTGATAGCCGATGATGGAGGAAGCTTATGGGCTCACAGTGATAGTGATGATGAACTCACATGTCTCATGGAAAACGAGGAACAAGTATTTGACTCTCCTTGTGAAGAATTTACTAAAGATGAGTTATATAATGCATTGAATGACATTGTAGAAGAGTATAAGAACCTACTAGCCTGCTACCTAAGCACCTCAACATTAGAACCGATCCTATAGTACCCATATCCTACTAGAACTAGAAGTACCCATTATAACCGAAACCGGAGATCATAAAAACCTGATGAAACCTCCACCTTATAAACCAAATTAGAACCTGAACCACCACTTAGTACCGAACAGCCTAGTGAACCGGCTAGAGACCTAACCGAGGAAGAAAATGCCCGACTCCAATACAAGATGGCTGCATATAAGAGATCTAGTGATATAGTAAAGAAAAATGTGTAGTCATTATAGACATCCCGCTGCAAGTTCTGACCTAGGATACACTAGAGGATAGCTCCAAAGACCAAAAACCCGTAGAGAAGTAAGGTTTTACAAGAAGTAACCTCCCCCTTATAAGATTCCTTAAAAGCTCCTGGACCGCTGAAGAAGAGTTGACCGCATACTATAGGGAAGAAAAGCTAAAATATGACTATGTTTGGTCCAACCGACTCTGAGAAATGGCTTGACCCATGTGAAAAAGAAAAAGCCGAAATTCTCAAATATATGAAAGCCCATCCTGAACCGCATAGGTCAAACCAAAGATCACCAAACCGAAGATCACCACCATTTAAGACCTATGTAGAGAAACCGAGATACACGAGACCGAGTGTCAAAAGGACGTTAAAACCTAGCAACGAAGACCGTCCGGTTTGGCAAGGTTTGGATACCCAAGGGACTAATCGCATGTGGACCCAAGTAAATGTGGGTACCAAACAGTTGTAAATATGTATAGTTTTGCAGGATCCAACAGAAACGGCTAGGAAACTCTGAATGGTTCTTGGACAAGCGGTTGCTCTAGACACATGACCGGAAACAACAATCTGCTAACCGAAATCAGAATAGAAACCGGTCTCTAATCACCTTCGGTGATAACTCAAAAGGTAGAACTGTGGGCAAGGGTAAGATTGTCCCTGGTAACCTAACTATTGATAACGTACTTTTAGTTGAAAACCTACGCTTTAACCTGCTTAGCATAGTCAGATGTGTGACGCTGGATATACTGTAGAATTTCTTAAACATGCATGCTAGTTAAGAACTCTCAAGGCATTGTACTGTTAACCGGAAATAGGATAGGTAATATCTACAAGTAGACTGGAAAACTAAAGTAGAATATCCTATATGCATGATAGCTAAGACTGATCAAACCTGGTTATGGCATAAAAGACAAAGCCACCTAAACATGAAAACCTTAAACTACATTCGCGGTAAAAAGCTAGTTGAGGGTATCCCTGATATAGTATTCAATCAGGATAAGGTTTTGCTCAGCATGTCAAATGGGTAAACAAACTAGGTCAACCTTTAAGAGTAAAGGAAATATACAATCTAGCCGATATTAGATCTTCTTCACATGGATTTATTTGGACCGATTCAGGTTGTTAGCCTAGGAGGTATGCTTTACCACCATGGTATTATTGATGAGTATTCTAGATTTACATGGTTGATATTTCTACCATCTAACTGAAACCACATCAAACCTGATTACACTTCTTAAACGCCTCAAAATGAAAAATCAATTCGCATTAATAGCATTCGAAGTGATCGAGGTACCGAATTTACCAATAGTACATTAACCGCATATCTTGATGAATCCGGCATTAGACACGAGTTGTCTAATGCTAGGGACTCCTCAACAAAATGGCCTGGCCGAGAGAAGAAACCGGACTCTCAAGGAAGCCGCACGGTCCATGATAGCCGATTCGGCATTGCTCAGAAATTTTGGGCTGAGGCTATCAACACTGCATGTTATACACAAAACCGGTCCTTAATTAACAAGTTTCATAACAAAACAACTTATGAGGTTTATTTTAACAGGGTTCCCAAACTTAAGTACCTCAAGATTTTCGGTTGTAAGTGTTATATACATATAAATTGGTAAAACCCAACTCACTGCTTTTGAGGCAAAAACCGATACCGGGGATCATGCTAGGTTATTCACAGTGAGTAAGGCATATATAGTGTATAATAATAGAACCTCAACCATGGAGGAAACAATTCACGTTGTTTTCGATGAATCGGTTGAAAGTAATACTGCTTCATGCTTTGATCTACACAACAGATTGGTAAACAACAATATCCATTCTGATAGTGAAGATGAGACTCCGGTCCTCAGGCGGTTTGTCCATGACCAAATGGGTAACATTTGAAACCCAGTCGGATCAAGCTGTTCCACAACAGGAAGCGGACACTTCGGTCCAATCCGAGGAAGTCGGTCGGTCTGAAACCCTGTTCAGCCTACCGTCATGTCTAGCCTTGATCAAGTAAACGTAATTTGGTAGACATCCCTGAACTGAACCTCAGAAGAAACAATAACATCCTCCTGAGGAAATTATAGGTGACCCTTCAGAACCTTTCGAACTAAGAGGTCAACTTCTGGAATGATACTTTAATTCCGCTTTTATATCCCAGATTGAACCGAAAAGAATAGATGAAGCACTGTCAGATCGGATTGGATCTTGGGAATGCAAGAAGAGCTAAACCAGTTCGAGAGTAGTAAAGTCTAGTACCTAGTCCCTAGACCGAAGATCAATCGGTCATAGGAACAAGATGGGTATTTAGAAACAAACTCAATGAGGACGGTTTGGTCACGAGGAACAAAGCCAGATTAGTGGCACAAGGTTACAAACAGGAAGAAGGCATTGATTTTGAAGAATCATTTGCTCCTGTAGCTAGGATTGAAGCCATTAGGATTTTTCTAGCCTTTGCTGCTTTCAAAAACTTTAAGGTCTTTCAAATGGATGTTAAAAGTGCAATTTTGAATGGTGACCTACGTGAAGAGGTGTATGTTGAACAACCACCCGGTTTCAAAAGCTGTGCATTTCCCAAACCATGTATACCGTTAAATAAGCTTTATACGGTCTAAAGCAAGCACCTAGAGCCTGGTATGATACACTAACCGCATTTCTGTTACAACATGATTTCACCATCGTTCGGTGGATAAAACGTTGTTTAAATTTGAAAAGAAGGAACATATCCTACTTGTTCAAATCTATGTAGATGATATCATTTTCGGTTCCACCGATCCTAAGCTATGTGATAAATTCTCAAAAATGATGACTGACAAGTTTGAAATGAGTATGATGGGAGAATTAAGCTTCTTCCTAGGTCTTCAGGTTAAACAACTCAAAGAAGGAACATTTCATAGCCAACTAAGTACACCAAAGAGCTTCTAAAGAAGTTTGGAATGGACACATGCTCCTCAGCGGCTACTCCAATGAGCTCATCGATTAAATTAGACAGGAGATATGAGGGCCATCGGTAGACCAGGTCGCATACCGGGGCATGATCGGTTCTCACCTATACTTGACAGCGAGCAGACCGGACATTCTGTTTGCAGTCGGTGTGTGTGGGAGATTCCAAGCAATCCAAAACAATCCCACTACACAGCCGCAAAGAGGATACTGAAGTATCTAAAGGGCACACCTGATGTCGGTTTGTGGTATCGAAAGGACTCGTCCTTTAATCTAACGAGTTACTCAGATGCAGACTATGCAGGCTGTAAGATCGACAGAAAAAGCACCAGCGGATCATGTCAGTTCCTAGGTGACCGGCTTGTTCTTGGCATAGCAAGAAATAGACATCGTGGCCACGTCGACCGCAGAAGCTGAATATCTGGGGCAGGAAGCTGTTGTTCACAACTCCTCTGGATACAACAACAGCTGAAGGACTTCGGTGTCACAGCCGAAGAGTCCCCGATCTTCTGTGACAACACGAGTGCCATAACAATAACTTATAATCCGGTTCTCCACTCTAGGACCAAGCATATTGACATACGGCACCACTTCATCCGGGAACATGTCACGCTGAAGCATATCCGGCTGGAATACGTACCGACTGATCAACAGTAGCCGATATCTTCACGAAGCCTCTACAGGAAGCTAAGTTCTCTCAATTCAGACTTACTCTCGGTTTAACCGACATTAGTCAGATCCTTCCTAAGGATGCTTAAAGGGAAACCGGTTCGGACAGATAAAACCGGTAGTTCCTCTTAAACTGTTGGACTTCAAATTTTCAAGATACCTATGGAAGAACCGCCCAGTTCATCAGATAGAGTAAACCGACCGGCTACTTGGTGCATGCACCAAATAACCGCATCGGGATGAACAACTGATAACTGACCGGTTCGGAAACAGACTATCCTAGATTATTTGAATTTCAAACATAAGTGGAATAATTATCAGTGTTTAAAGATATCTGTTCTGAACATTACCTTTTCAAAGTAAAATGGTCGCACCTAAAAGACGTGAAGATTTGATGATATCTTTCACCGTCCAGGCCTATGACCAACACCCTATACTGAAAACATGCCTAATTCATGCAATACATATTTATCCTGTAGTTAATAGATATCATTCCACTTAATATCTGGACAATAGGATATCCCCAAACTAGTATTTAAGTGAAGCGAACATTCACCAAAACACTCAAGACAAAAGATCATTCTCTCACTAAGGCAAAAATGTCTCAGTTTCCCAGCATCCTTCAGGTTGATTTTCAATCCTGTTCAGCACAGAGCACTATGGGTGTATAAGATGTTCAAATCCCTGGAAGATACCGGTCTTCGGTACTTCCTGAACGACAAGCACACCATTTATCCTGAATCAATACTAGAGTTTTTCTATCACGCCAGGGTATTCAGGGGGACCCCCCACTTTGAAACTCACATCCAATCTAAAGTGGGAGGTATCGTCTTTGATTTCACCGAAAGAGACTTTGCGCGGTGCTTTAGCCTGCCAAAGTAAGGGTTGACAGATCTCGATGTTCCGGCCAACATAAAGGCCGAGATCTCCCTCACCCTCGCACGGTCTGACGAACCGGTTGAGGATCACGGTACAAAATCACACTTGAGAGCTGAATATCAGCTTCTCAATGATGTGATCGGTAGGAGCATCTTCGGGAGAGATGTCACAAATACCTACTGTAACCGACCTTCAACATGATGGCGGCTATAATCACCGGTACACCGGTGAACTGGTTAGGGTGCTGTTTGACGTCCTCATCTGGATGGTTGGTATCCGATCAATCGGCTTCATCTCCCAACTAAGCTGTCTTCTTGTGGAGCTTGGTGTTCTGACCTGTCCCGGAGAAGGTCTGAACCAAGCCCAAAGTGCTGACCAAAGAGATAACCGATTCTTTCTATGAGCGGTTTGAGAGGGCCTGAGAAGGAGAAACCGCCGTAACAACCCTACCGGTGTCGTCAACTCCCATGTACACTAAGTCACTCCTTCCTGCACCGGTCATTTTGCTGCACGTACCGGGTGTATCGTTATCCAACATCATTATGATCACTTCGGTTTCTATCATGTTTCTTTTCGGTGTTATCTTTGTTCTCTATTCGGTTCTATATGTGCCTTCTTCGGCCTTATCTATGTTGCTTTCGGTCTCTTTTGATTAATCTCGGTTATGTTTCTTGCAATTAATGAAAAAGGAATCCTTAATTAATGAGATAACCCCCAACCACCTGAACATTTAATTCCAACTAACTTGGTTACTTCTCAACTAATACCTACCTCGGGCTCCGCAATCTGCCTCTTCCCAATACACCTTGGAAACATCAAGATTCTCTTGTTTAATAAAACAAAACTGGACAATCAAAGCTTATGTTTTCCCTCCAAAACCAACCCTATATAGGAGCTATCTTCTAATCAACTTACCACATCCTAAAGCATAAAACACTTCTGAAATCTCTTGAATTCCATCTCTCAAAACCGTAATCATACCAAGCCGAACTTGGGAAACTTTTGAGCATTGACTTCAACTCTTGTATGGAAGAGTGGGGATGGAAATCAGGAAAAGGAGGTTATGTTTCAATCTCTCACTGCGACCGGTCCTTCGACCCTTCCTCGAAGAGGCCGGTCCCATTCTCTTGGAGGACGTTAAAACGTTCTTCAGAAGCGCATGCATCAGGGGCAATTACATTGTCTCTATGGTGAGGGACCACACTTTCTGGCTCGATGAAGCCGAATTTGCCTCTCTATCAACCTGCCCACAGAAGGGTTCTTTGATTTTCCACCTCTGGAGGGGCTTGACGAATTCTATTACGCACTCCTCTTTTCTGGAACCATGGAACCGGTGGAAGACCATGGGCCCAAAAACCGTTTGGGGAGACACACTCAACTTCTTCTTGAGATCGTCACTCGGTCCATTCTTTGTCAGTCCCCTAATCACGGTACTCAAAGAACACTACAACATGATGACCAACATCTTTAGCAAAAATGCCATCAACTGGTCCATGGTCATCTTCCAACGTCTGAAATCCATGGTGATAACCAAGAAAGGTCTTGGTTATGCACCTCACATCAGCAAAAGTTCTCACATACTAGCCAGAGTTTGGACCGGGCACACCGGCCTCCTCTTCGAACATCCTTGACAAGGATTCGGTGGAGGAAAGGATTTCTAGAATGTTTCTTCCAAGTTGTACTTTTCCATTGTTTATATATGCTTATCCTAATACCGATTTATCTGTCGGTCTCCTTTCTGCAATGTTTCTTGAATACAATCTCATTTCAGTTTAAATGACCGAGTTATCTTAACATCTTAAATATCTAAGTAACTGATTAACATTATCAAAATAACCGCACACTTATCCGGTTTCAAAGAAAAACCGCTTCAATTCAAAGATTGCAAAAACTCTGCTCACTCTAAAAACCGGTTAAATTTAGAAACCACAGCATCAATCGGTCTCAAAAGAAGATTGCATCATCAATGGGGAAAGCAAAAGTTTTGGAGGGAAATTTCCCGCTCAAAACCCCCGCCCATGGATTGGCGCCTATTCCGTTCCCGCCCATGGTTTGCCGCTCATGTTTTTGGAGGGAAACTCCCGCCCATTGTTGATGGGACGGTTGGACTTCCAAACCGCATCTATAAATAGGGGTCTCGGTCATTCTCTTTCATTCTCACGCGAAATTGCTTTCTCTCTCTAAAGCTTTCAAACTCTCTCAAAGCGGTTATCTGCTCTCTCACCTTTCAAACTCTCAACTCTCTAAGATGGGGCGCGATTCAGTCTTGTTCAAACACTTGACTCAAGTGGATTTCGAGGAAATCCGACAGAAAGGCACGCCTGCGGCAAAAGAGGTTATTGACCGGGTAGTAGAGCCGGTCTGGAATATTTTCTTGGCGGTCCTAATGTTCTATATAAAGATGCGGTTAAGGAATTTTTCAATACCGCAACTATCTCTGACGATAAGATCACCGCAACTGTATGCGGTTCTGAAATAGAGCTCACCGAGGAATCGGTGGCGGAGTGCCAGCGCCTCCCAACTGCCGGTCAAGATGCAACGGCGGACATAGAGCTCAAAACATTTGAGGCAGCCTGCCAGATACTCTCGGCAACTAAGGAGCCGGTAAAAGTATCCGGTAGCAAATCAACGTTGAAACCGGAGTATATCCCAATCTGTGATATCTTTACAAGGGCGATTCTAGCAAGGGGAGGGAACTACAGCAGCCTCACCAAAGACAAAATTAGAATGCTGGTCGGCTTGATAGAAGGAACAAAGTTAATTGGGCAAAGGCAGTGTTCCCAACTTGATGGAAATGGTGAAACCAGACTCAAACCGGTCTTGGAGATACGTCGTTCCTCTAGGTAAGATCTTCCCCATCATAATCTTAACATTGGTCCACGGCGTCACCGTCCTCCACAAGAAGCTGATCCGGTCCAAACAATTCCTGGAAAGGAAGCAGCCGGCCCCCGGTTCCACAAGTGGCCGAAGAGGCAACTAGCAAGAAAGCGGCCCCAGCCAAAGAAAGGGGCCGAAAGCAAAGAAAAAGAGAAGTAACTTTCTCGGAACCGCCGCAGCAAACTGAGGATGAAGATTCCGCTTCCAATTCTGAAAGAACCGATACAGAAAAGACCGATGATGAAAGATCGCCAATGAAGAAGAGCACTTGGGCCAAAGTCCCGATAATGTCGGTCCTGGCGCAAATCCTGAGACCACCGAAGGCGGTGAAGAAGGCGGTGAAGAAGGCGGTAAAGAAAGCTGTAATGAAGAAGGCGGTAACGAAGAGGACGAGGAGGACGAAGAGGCAGAGGCCGATAGGATAGCGCTGAAACTCCTAAAGGGCACTAAACAGCAAGCCGAGACGATTGAAGAAATATACCTGGAATGGCACGAGCACCGGTTCGGCAAACGGTATAGGCAAATCCTACCGGGCTACACCGACGAGGAATGTTTCCAAGACTGAAGGAAGTGGAAGACGTGGTCATGGATCTCACTAAATCCGATACCGTTGAAGAGGTACTAAACCGAACCTACCTCTTAAAATCGCGAGCACAACTACGGAAGCTAACCATACGCATCCGGAAGATTACGGCGAAGTTCGAAGAGGTGGGATCGGAGGACACCTTAACACCGCTGGTGTTGGAAAGGCTTGAAAAAGCCAAGGAGACCTCATTCAAGAAATTGACCGGCTGGAGGCAATGTACAGTCAAGGGAAATACCGGTCTATACTGCTCCCGGATCGAAACAAGTCCGGATCACTGTCCACACCTCCAAGGGAGAATGCGGCATCAGAAGAATCCGATGAAAGGGCGGATCCTCTTCTCACCGGCAATCTCCACATACCAACCGGAAGTCCTCCGAATCAGACTTCACAAAGGAATGGGTTAAGGGCCGTCTTCAAAGGTTTGAAGACTCAACAACAGAACGGATTGATAAGCCGTATTCAAGAGTTTGAGAACTCCGCAGGTTCAGCCATTCAAGGAGAGATTCCAAAGATTTTGGTTGCTCGGCACTCAAGTTCGCCGACACCACAAGGCATCTCTTGGACAAAACTCGGGACGCGCTCTCAGAAATCAACGAAGATCAAACAGGAAGAGGCGGTTCTGCGCAGTAAATATTTTAAGCGAACCGTAATTTTGGAGGATACGACCTCCGAGTTAAAGGAAAACTTTGGCCGCTTGAAAGAGAGATCGCTCAACGATTGGCGGAGTTGCTGGGGACCTGGTCGGCACAACACTCGGACGGGTCTCCGAACCGAGAAGAAAAATGAGGGTCTCGAGGCCGAATTCAAGGCGCTTTCCGAACAAGTTGCCGAACTGCTGAGGGCTAAGATAAATGCGGAGGCCGCGGTTGTAGCGGCTGATGCCTCAAGCAGGCTAAGAGGGTCCAGGATGAGCTGGACGCCGAAAGCAGTAAAGAGAAGGAGCACCGCGATCATCCCAACTTACCGAAGAAGAAGAGGAGCGAGTGACTTCGAAGGTAGAGGCTAAGTTCCCGGGACATTACAAAGAAAGCAGTCCGCTCAAGCTGCAAGGATGCGCTGCGGCTTAGAAAGGGAAAAACGGAGGCTGGAAGGCTTCGCAGGACAACAAGAAAGAAAGGCGGCCTCTTCTGCTTCAGTTCCGGACTAAGCGAAAGAGGGAACCTTCAAAGAAAGTTCAAATAGCCGACCTGCTTATGATGTCACTGAAACGGTCATTACGAGTATACCGCAGCAGGCAGCTCAGTCGAAGAGGAGGATTGAAGTACCCCTGCAGGCCCGATCTATAAGACAACGAGTTTCCGAACCGGCCAGTCGACCGCAACCGGAGAAGAAAAAGTGGAACATATATGACTTCTCGGACTCGGAATAGGGGCTCTCCTTCCTTACTTGTCTTAGTATTTTTAATATTATGTTATTTTCGGTCATCTTCATATATATAAAGCTATTTTTGAAAACCGGGCCATCTTTTGCATCTCTACTTAGTTTTGATAATTTTAATAAAATAATCAAAAAGGAGAAATTGATAAGATAAAAGATAAGACTTTGCCAAAATTTATCTCAAAATTTTCGAAAAATCCCTCCTAAGTCAGTTTTAAAAATCCGGACAAACAAAACAAACCGGCCTACCGGTTGCAAACTTACATGATTTTGATAATTTTAAATAAATAATCAAAAAGGGAGAAATTGTGTAGATAAAATCAGACCGGTTCAAATAACCTAACTTAAATAACTTTCCATGCAGGAACAAGGAACCGGACCGACAAAACAAAAGAACCGGCTAAAGAAATTAGCCGGTCAGGTCAGTAAACCGACCAAGAATACTTGGAACATGACCGAACAAAGAAATGATCGGCCAAAGCTTAAACCGAATCATCAAACAGCGATCAGCCACAAGGCAAGGAATAACCGGAAGAAGTCCGGTTATATCACCCCATACCGGGAAGCCACCCGGTTAAGTCAAATGCCGGACCAGTACAAGAAGACAATTCGGTATCTGTTGAGAATGATACCAAGGGAACAGACGAACACTTCCATATCCATACAAGTCTGAGGAAAGTCTGCAGAGCTGCAGAAGACAGTACTACCGGATCTTTCCACTTCGGGATAAGTTAGAAAGAAGATCTTCCAGTACAGACAACGGTTCAATAGACAGTGCCTACATTGAGTAAAAGACAAACCTAGCAGGTATGTCCTACAACCGGAAGAACAGACTGCCATGTCTGAGGTGACCATCAGGTCTGAGGAACGACCGCAGATCTGAATCACTGAACATCTGCACCCCTGCTCAATCAATCATATTCAAGGCAGTGAAATATGACCTTTGGCATATTTCACCTATAAAAGGGGCAGTTGAAGAAGTAAATGTGGGACAAGTGTGACATACAGCAAGCATTTAATTTACAAGTTAAACAGCGTGCTCTCTCTCTAAGAAAGCCTAGTGCTAAAAGTTAAAGTGTGTGTTCTAACAATTTCGGTGTAAATTGTAAGAGTGTTATCGAGCAGGAAATAAGTCTCGATCGGATTGTATTTGTATTCCTTAGTGAATATCCTTCTCCGCGGTTTCGAGAGGAAGGGGTACGTAGGAGTTTATCTCCGAACAATCCATAACATCGGTCTTGTTATTTACTTTCTGTCGGCTCCATTGTCTAATCGATTTACATTAACTTAACTAACACGCTCTAAAGCCGAATCACCAGGTTACCGAAACCGACCCACCATTCTCTTTGACCTTCATCATCCGAAACCGGCTCTGCCTATTATACAAGTGTGCTTCAACCTGAAAGCAAACCTCTCCGCACTTGAACCGAGTTCAAGGGTTTGTGACAGACTGTGTAGTATTGAAACTCCGGTGTTAATCTCTAACCGGATTAACCACCACCCTTCGAGTAAGAACGCTAACGGTCCAACCCCCGGTCCTCTAGCGGCTACCTAGATCCTAACATATATATATATTAGTTAGTTAAAAAGTTGAACTTATATTGTTAAAATGTCACGTGTTTATCAAATTTGGGTTGAATTTAAAATATAAAGTGTTTTAGCCTAGTTGCTTAAAAAGGTTGTACTTGTTTTGTTAGGTTTCAAGTTCAAACCATACCTATAGCTTTTTTGATCTTATTTTAACCGTTTAAGTTATGAGCGGGTAAACCCACAATCCGACCCAAGTATCCATTTACTCTCACATATATCCAAATTAACCACAGCTCTCGACCCGACAATCGGACACTTTAAAAATTAAGCATCATTATATATAATAGATTAGTTAGTTAAAAAGTTGAACTTATATTGTTAAAATGTCACGCGTTTATCAAATTTTGGGTTGAATTTAAAATAAAGTGTTATTAGCTAGTTGGTTAAAAAGTTGTTCTTGTTTTGTTAGGTTGCAAGTTTGAACCATACCTATAGCATTTTTAATTTATTTTTAACCGTTTTAAGTTTATGAGCGTGTCAACCCACAATCCGGTCCAGGGTATCCATTTACTCTCACATATATCCAAATTAACCACATCTCTCGACCCGACAATCCGGACATTTTAAAAATTAAGCATCATTATATTATACTAGTATGTATCCCGTGCATTTGCACGAGTAATAATATAAAAAATCGCGAAAAAAATATTACGGTAAAATTTTTATGAGCGGGTCAACCCACAATCCGACTCAAGTATCCATTTACTCTCACATATATCCAAATTAACCACAACTCTCGACCCGACAATAGACACTTTAAAATTAAGCATCATTATATATATAGATTAGTTAGTTAAAAAGTTGAACTTATATAGTTAAAATGTCACACATTTATCAAATTTTGGGTTAAATTTAAAATATAAAGTGTTATTAGCTTAGTTGGTTAAAAGATTGTACTTATTTGTTAGGTTGCAAGTTCGAACCATACCTATAGCATTTTTCATTTATTTTTAACCGTTTTAAGTTTATGGACGGGTCAACCCACAATCCGACCCAAGTATCCATTTTATCACATATATTCAAATTAACCACAACTCTGGACCCAGCAATCCGGACACTTTGAAAATTAAGCATAATTTATATATATATATTAGTAATTAAAAAGTTGAACTTATATTGTTAAAATGTCACGCGTTTATCAAATTTTGGGTTGAATTTAAAGATAAGTGATATTAGCCTAGTTGGTTAAAAGGTTGTACTTGTTTTGTTATGTTGCAAGTTCGAACCATACCTATAGCATTTTTAATTTTATTTTTAACCGTTTTAAGTTTA